>NW_012115021.1:669388-678453 GCF_000951035.1 Colobus angolensis palliatus
TACAAAGACACATGCACATGTATGTTTATTGGAGAAATAGGAACACTTTTACACTGTTGGTGGGATTGTAAACTAGTTCAACCATTATGGAAAACAGTATGGCGATTCCTCAAGGATCTATATGACCCAGCCATCCCACTACTGGATATATACCCAAAGGATTATAAAACACATTTCATTTTAAGCACACAGTTTGAGGTATATGTTTTATATCTAAAAATCTACCCCCAATAAGTAGTTGGATTTAAGAGTCTAGCGCTCAGAAGAAAAGGCTGGGCTAGAGGACAGATGCAGGAACCATCATAGAGGGATACTTTTTGAAACCAAAAGTGTGACTAAATCTCCAAGAGCACACACAGAGAAACATGATCAGAGATAAGATTGCGGGCAGATCAACATTTAAAGCCTTGGTTCTTAACCAGGGGTGATTTAGACCCCAGGGGACATTAGACAATGTTTGAAGACATTTCTGATTGTCGCAATCTAGAGAGGAATGCTACTAGTAACTAATGGGTAGAAACCAGGACTGCTGCTCAACACTCTACAGTGTACAGGATGGCTTCCCACAATAGAGAATTATCCTGCCCAAAGTATCAATAGTGCCAAGGATGACAAACCCTGGTCTGAGGATATCATGAGAGGCCTTGTCACTTGTCTTGTTGAGATCTGAATACACTGTTTCTAACATCTATCTCTGATTATTTTTAAAATTGTAGTTACCATTTCAAAGAAAGAAATGAGATTATCTCTTCCTAGAAGAACACTCCTTATCCTTTTGTCTTCAGATTTGCCCAGAAAATGAGCTTTCTACTCCCCTTCCATTTTAATCTCTTGGTCTTCTCCAAAAAAGGAGGAGAGGTGAATATGAGTGGTGCTTGTCTAACCTGACAATATTTACCACTGGAGAGGACCACCTGCCTCTGATATGAAAGCATAGCTCCACACTGCCTCTTTGAAAGCCTACTTCACGGATTGGATAGGGAGACCAGGGCTTGCCTCTGCTTCCAGCTCCTATGATGTAAGCCCACCCAGCAGGGCTTTCTCATTACTCTCTCCCTCCAACTTGTTGGGACTCAGGAGCATGGGCTTCTCTAGCTCTTGCCGATCTTTTCACTCCCTGTCTCCATAGAGAAGGAACACCAAGCAAGGTATCCTCATGGTGGGACACCTGTGTTATTTATTACACTCTATCCAAGCCATGACTAGGAAGGAGGCAGGCCTCTGGTCTTCACAGCTGGCTGACTACTGAGCCCTCTCTGCAGTCAGATCCCCATGGGTATACCTGAATGTGTACCTACAAAGTATATATGTTTAGGGTAAGAGGTAAGAAGCCTCAGGTATATGCCACATTAACTACAGAATTCATCAGAAGTCTTATTTTTTATTTTTTTGAGATGAAGTCTCACTCTGTCACCTAGGCTGGAGAGCAGTGGCGTGATCTCGGCTCACTGAATCTCCTGCCTCGTGGGTTCAAGCGATTATCCTGCCTCAGCCTCTCGAGTAGCTGAGACCACAGGTGCACGCCACCACACCTAGCTAATCTTTTGTATTTTTAGTAGAGACGGGGTTTCACCATGTTAGCCAGGATGGTCTCAATCTCCTGACCTTGTGATCTGCCTGTCTCGGCCTCCCAAAGTGCTGGGATTACAGGTGTGAACCAACACGCCCAGCCAGAAGCCTTACTTTTTATCAGATTGTAGAAACTTTGGGGAGGGAGCCAAGATGTCCAATTAGAAGCAGCTGAGAAGTGAGGCGCTCATGGACAGGAACAAAAGGAGCAAGTGAATACAGCACCTTCAACTGAAACATCCAGGTACTTGCACTGGGACTTATCAGGGAAACTACTTGACCCACAGAGAACGAAGAACAGCAAGGCAGGGCAATGGCCCACCTGGAAGTGATGCAGAGCCAAGGGAACCCCCACCCTCAGCCAAGGGAAGTGGTGAGTGAATGTGCAACCCTTGGAAACCACATTTCTCCCACGGATCTTTGCAACCCTTGGATCAGGAGATCCCCTTGTGAGCCCATGCCACCAGGGCCTTGGGTTTGACACACAGAGCTGTGTGGAGTCTCGGCAGTGCAGCTGCTCAGGAACACACAGAGACCCAGGAGCTTTACACACTCCAGCCCCGGGATCCCCAACAAAAGTGACTGCAACTCAGGCAAGGTAGGAGGTTCATACACACCCCTAGGAAGGGGGCTGAATCCAGGGTGCTGAGCAGTGTTGGTCTGCAGGCTCTACTTGCACTGTACCTCACAAGATAAGACTCACTGGCTTGGAATTCCAGCCAGCCACCAGCAACAGGGTGAAGCCTGCCTGAGACAAAATGGAGCCCCTAGGGCGAGGGGTGGGCCACCAGCTCTGCTGTTTGGTCAACTTGGCCATTCTAGCCATTGGCTTCGGAGAGTCCAAATGGTTCCCACAAGGAAGGGTCCCCCTAGTGCAGCACAACTGCTTTGCCAGACTGCTTCTTTAAGCAAGACCCTGATTTATTCCTCCTCACCGGGTGGGACCTCCCAGCTGGGGCCTCCAGCCACCCCTGCCCTTACAGACAGAGCTCTGATCTCTCCCTAGGACAGAGTGCCCGGGGGAGGAGTGGACTGCCACATAAGTTGTTTGGATGCTGTTCCAGCCTGTGGGCTTTGGAGAGTCCAAGCTGACAGGGAAGAGGCAATTCCCCAGCACAGCACAACTGTTTTGCCGAGACATGGCCAGACTGCTTCTTTAAACAGGACCTGATCCATTCCTCCTTGCTGGGCAGGTCCTCCCAGCTGGGGTCTCCGGCAATCCCTGCCTGCATTCTACAGCCAACAGACTTCCAATTTCTGCCTGGGACGGGGTGCCCAAGGGAGTGATGCAGGTCACCTCCTTTGCTGTTTGGGCTTCTCAGCTGGCCCAGCCTGCAGGCCTTGGAGAGCCCAAACTGATCTGGGGCTGAAGGGATCCCCAACACAGCACAGCTGCTCTACCAAAACACAGCCACACAGCTTCTTTAAGCGTGCTCTTGATCCCATTCCTCCTGACTGGGTGAGACCTCCCAACCGGGGTCTCCAGCCACCTCCTACAGGTGCGTTCAGGCTGGCAACTGGTCAGTACCCCCTTGGAATGAAGCTCCCAGAGGAAGAGACAGGCTGCCATCTTTGATGTTTCATAGCCTTCTCTGGTGATACTTCCAGGTACTGGAAAAACCAAGGTGACTAGTCTGGAGAGGACCCAGCAGCCTTAGGGAAGAGAGGCCAGATTGTTGAAAGAAAAACAAACAAAACCCACACAAAACCCCATTCCAAAGGTCAGCAACCTCAAAGATCAAAGGTAGATAAGCCCACAGAGAAGAGAAAGAATCAACACAAAAACACTAAAAACCCAAAAAGCCAGAGTACCACCTTTCCTCCAAATGACCACAACACCTCTCCAGCAAGGGTTTAGAACTGCGCTGGGGCTGAAATATCTGAATGACAGAAGTAGGCTTCAGAATGTGGATAGCAATGAACTTCACTGAGCTAAAGTATAACAGCACGTTGTAACCCAATGCAAGGAAGCTAAGAATCATGATAAACAATGCAGGAACTGATGGCCAAAATAGCCAGTATACAGAGGAACATAACCGACCTGATAGAGCTAAAAAAACACACTACAAGAACCTCACAATGCAATCACAAGTATTAATAGCAGAATAGACCAAGTGGAGGAAAGAATCTCAGAGCTTAAACACTATCTTTCTGAAATAAGATAGGCAAACAAGAAGAGATAAAAAAGAATGAAAAGGAATGAACAAAACCTCTGAGAAATATGGGATTATGTAAAAAGACTGAATCTATGACTGATTGGGGTACCTGAAAGAGACAGGGAGAATGGAACCAATTTGGAAAACATATTTCAGGATATCATCCAGGAGAACTTCCCCAACCTAGCTAGATAGGCCAACATTCAAATTCAAGAAATGCAGAGAACCCCAGTAAGATACTCCACAAGACGGCCATCCACAAGATACATAGTCATCAGATTCTCCAAGGTCGAAATGAAAGTAAAAATGTTAAGGGCAGTGAGAGAGAAAGGCCAGGTCACCTACAAAGGGAAGCCCACAGACTAACTGCAGACCTCTCAGCAGAAACCCTACAAGCCACAAGAGACTGGTGGCCAATATTCAACATTCTTAAAGAAAAAAAAAATCCAGCCCAGAATTTCATATGTGGGCAAACTAAGTTTTACAACCAAAGGAGAAATAAGATTCCTTTCAGATAAGCAAATGCTAAGGGAATTCATTACCACCAGACCTGCGTTATAAGAGCTCCCGAAGGAAGCGCCAACTATGAAAAGGAAAAACCGTTACCAGCCACTACAAAAACGCATTGAAGTACACAGACCAGTGACATTATGAAGCAAGCATACAAACAAGTCTGCAAAATAACCAGCTAGCATCATGATGACAGAATCAAATACATACACAACAATACTAACCTTAAATGTAAATGGGCCAAATGCCCCAATTAAAAGACACAGAGTGGCAAGCTGAATAAGAACCCACACTCATCAGTACGCTGTCTTCAAGAGACCCATCTCACATGCAAAGACACACAAAGGCTCAAACTAAAGGGATGGAGGAAAATTTACCAAGCAGATAGAAAACAGAAAAAAGTAGGGTTGCAATGCTAGTTTCTGACAAAACACGCTTTAATCTAACAAAGATCAAAAAAGACAAAAAAGGACATTACATAATGGTAAAGGGTTCAATTCAACAAGAAGAGCTAACTACCCTAAATATATATGCATCCAATACAGGAGCACCCAGATTCATAAAGCAAGTTTTTAGAGAACTTCAAAGAGACTTAGACTCCCAAACAATAATAATGGGAGACTTGACATCCCACTGACAATATTAGACAGATCATTGAGACAGAAAATTAACAAAGATATTCAGGACCTGAACTCAGCACTCGATCAAGTGGACCTGATAGATATCTACAGAATTCTCCATCCAAAACCAACAGAATATACAGTCTTCTCATTGCCACATGGCACTTACTCTAAAATTGGTCAAATAATCGGAAGTAAAACACTCCTCAACAAATGCAAAAGAATGGAAATAATTTTTTAAAAGTCTCTAGGACCAGAGTGTAATCAAATTACAACTGAAGATTAAGAAATTCACTCAAAACCATACAACTACATGGAAGTTGAACAACCTGCTCCTAAATGACTTTTGGGTAAATAATGAAATTAAGGCAGAAATCAATAAGTTCTTTGAAACTAATGAGAGCAAACATACAACATAACAGAATCTCTGGGACACAGCTAAAGCAGTGTTAGGAGAGAAATTTATATCACTAAATGCCCATATCAAAAAGCTAGAAGGATCTCAAGTTAACAACCTAACATCATAACTAAAAGAACTAGAGAACCAAGAACAAACAAACCCCAAATCTACTAGAAGACAAGAAATAACCAAAATCAGAGCAGCACTGAAGGAGATAGAAACACGAAAAACCCTTCAAAAAAATAAACTAATCCAGAAGCTGGTTTTTGAAAAATTAATAAAATAGATACACCACTAGCTAGACTAATGAAGAAAAGAGAGAAGATTCAAATAAACACAATCAGAAATGATAAGGGGGATATTACCACTGACCCCACAGAAATACAACCATCAGATAACACTATAAACACCTCTATGCACATAAAGTAGAAAATTTAGAAGAAATTGATAAATTCCTGAACACATACACCCTCCTAAGACTGAACCAGGAAGAAATTGAATCCCTGAATAGACAAACAACAAGTTCTGAAATTCAGGCAGCAATAAATAGCCTACCAACTTAAAAAAAAAAAAAAAAGCCCAGGGCCAGATGGATTCACAACTGAATCACACCAGAGGTACAAAGAAGAGCTGGTACCATTCCTACTGAAACTATTCCAAAAACTTAAAAAGGAGGGACTCCTCCCTAACTCATTCTATGAGGCCAGTATCTTCCTGATACCAAAACCTGGCAGAGATACGACAAAAAAAGAAAACTTCAGGCCAACATCCTTGATGAATATTGATGTAAAAATTCTCAACAAAATACGGGCAAACCAAATCCAGCAGCACATCAAAAAGCTTATCTGCCATGATCAAGTAGGCTTCATCTCCAGGATGCCAGGTTTGTTCAACACATGCAAATCAATAAATGTGATTCATCACATAAACAGAACTAAAGACAAAACCACATGATTATCTCAATAGATGTGGAAAAGGCCTTTGATAAAATTCAACATCCCTTCATGTTAAAAACTCTCAGTAAACTAGGTATTGAAGGAACATACCTTGAAATAATAAGAGCCATGTATGACAAACCTACAGCCAATATCATACTGAATGGGCAAAAGCTGGAACCATTCCCCTTGAAAACTGGCACAAGACAAGGTTGCCCTTTCTCACCACTCCTATTCAATCAACTCAGGATTGATAGTTCTGTCCAGGGCAAACAGGTGAGAGAAAGAAAAAAAGCATATTGGAATAGGAAGAGGGGAAGTCAAACTATCTTTGTTTGCGGTTGACATGATCTGATATCTAGAAAACCCCATTGTCTCGGCCCAAAAGCTTCTTAAGCTGATAAGTAACTTCAGTAAAGTCTCAGGATACAAAATCAATGTGCAAAAATCACTAGCATTTCTATACAGCAACAACAGGCAAGCCGAGAGCCAAATCACGAATGAACTCCTATTCACAATTGCCACAGAAAAGAATAAAATATCTAGGAATACAGCTAATAAGGGAAATGAAGGACCTCTTGAAGAAGAACTATGAACCACTGCTCAAAGAAATCAGAGAAGACACAAACAAATGGAGAAACATTCCATGCTCATGGATAGGAAGAATCAATATCATGAAAATGGCCATACTGCTCATAGCAATTTATAGATTCAATGCTATTCCCATTAAACTACCATTGACATTCTTCACAGAATTAGAAAAAACTATTTTAAAATTCATATGAAACCAAAAAACGAACCTGAGTAGCCAAGGCAATCCTAAGAAGAAAGAACAAAACTGGAGGAGGCATCATACTACCTAACTTCAAACTATCCTGCAGGGCTACAGTAATCAAAACAGCATAGTACTGGCACAAGAACAGACACATAGACAAATGGAACAGAATAGAGAACTCAGAAATAAGACCACAAGCCTACAATCATCTGATCTTTGACAAACCTGACGAAAACGAGCAAGAGGGAAAGGATTCCCCATTTAATAAACAGTGCTGGGAGAACTGGCTAGCCATATGCAGAAATTGAAACTGGACACCTTCCTTACACCTTATACAAAAATCAACTCAAAACGAATTGAAGACTCAAATGTAAAACTCAAAACTCTAAAAACCCTAGAAGAAAACCTAGGTAATACCATTCAGGACATAGGCACAGGCAAAGATTTCACGACAAAGACACCAAAAGCAATTGCAACAAAAGCAAAAATTGACAAATGGGATTTAATTAAACTAAAGAGTTTCTGCACACCAAAATAAACTATCAACAGAATAAACAGACAACCTACAGAATAGGAGAAAAATTTTGCAAACTGCATCTGACAAAGGTCTAATATCCAGCACCTATAAGAAACTTAAACAAATTTAGGAGGAAAAAACAACCCCATTAAAAAGCAGGCAAAGGACATGAACAGACACTTCTCAAAAGAAGACATAACATGTGGCCAACATTCATATGAAAAAAAGCTCAACTGACCATTAGAGAAATGCAAATCAAAACCACAATGAGATACCATCTCACATGAGTCAGAAAGGCTATTACTAAAAAGTCAAAAAATAACAGATGCTGGTGAGGTTGTGGAGAAAAGAGAACACGTACACTGCTGGTGGAAGTGTAAATGAATTCAACTGTTGTGGAAAGAAGTGTGGCAATTCCTCAAAGGGCTAAAAACAGAACTATCATTTGACCTAGCAATCCCATTACTGAGTATATACCCAAAGGAAAATAAATTGTTCTATCATAAAGACACATGCACACATATGTTCACTGTGGTATTATTCACAATAGCAAAGGCATGAAATCAACTTAAATGCCCATCAATAATAGACTGGATAAAGAAAATGTGGTACCTATGCACCATGGAATACTATGCAGCCATAAAAAGGAACAAGATCATGTCCTTTGCAGGGACATGGATGAAGCTGGAGGCCATTATCCTCAGCAAACTAACACAGGAACAGAAAACCAGATACTGCATGTTCTTACTTATAAGTGGGAGCTAGTGATGAGAACACATGGACACATGGAGGGCAACAACACACACTAGGGCCTGTTGAAGGGTGGTGGGTGGGAGGAGGAAAAGCATCAGGAAGAATAGCTAATGGATTCTGGGCTTAGTACTTGGGTGCTGGGAAGATCTGTGCAGCAAACCACCATGACACACATTTACCTATGTAACAAACCTCACATGTACCTGTGAACTCAACAAAGTTGGAAAAAAAAAAAAAAGAAACTTTGGACTGCACTATCTCACACTATCTGCCTTATAAAATAGAGCCTGAGGCCAGGTGCAGTGGCTCACGCCTGTAATCCCAGCACTTTGGGAGGCCCAGGTGGGTGGATCACCTAGGGTCAGGAGTTCAAGACCAGCCTGACCAACATAGTGAAACCCTATCTTTATAAAAATATAAAATTAGCCAGACGTGGTGGCTCACACCTCTAATCCCAGCTACTTGGGAGGTGGAGGCAGGAGAATCACTTGAACCCAGGAGGCAGAGGTTGCAGTGAGCAAAGATCACACCATTGCATTCCTGTCTGAGCAACAAGTGTGAAACTCTGTCTCGAAATAAATAAATATAACAAAATAGAGCCTGAGTCAAGGCTTAAGTGCTAAGACTATCAAGATGTGCAATCCTAGGATGAGGACAGCGAAGGAATAAGGAAGTGAGGCAGAGAAAGATGAAAAACAAATGTAAAGATGATGCATTCCTGAGCTAACATCGCTTCTCAAAGAGACACAGCCAGTCACTTAGCCATGCAAGATACCTCTGGACAGGCGACCTGCAAAAAAAAGGGAAGGGAAGGGAAGGGAAGGGAAGGG
>NW_012115021.1:678503-684904 GCF_000951035.1 Colobus angolensis palliatus
GGGAGGGAGAGGGAAATGAAGGGAAGGGAAGGGGGAGGGAGGGAGAGAGAGAGAGAGAAAGAAGGAAGGAAGGAAGGAAGGAAGGAAACAAAACAACATAACCTTGGTGTCTCAGAATAGTCCATGGAAAGGAGGTAGGGAGAGGGAATGTATCTGCTGATTAACCCCTGTCTGCTGTTTCCCATAGGTCAAAGTTCACCCCATGTGGAGTTAACTTACCTGTACTTTCCTGTTGCATCACCTGAGTTCTCTGACCGTCACTGGGAAAACCAGATCCCACACCCTGAGGTTGTATTTGAGTTGGGAAATGGTGAGAGCAGCCAAGAGTCTGGGCTCCAGCCTCAAGAAAAAGACCACTTAGACCTACATAGAGACGATTGCCATGGCAACACAAATAACGGAGGGTCCAGGAGACAAATGAGGCTGAGAGAATCTGAAGAGGATGATAAGATGGTCTGATACAAAATGCACTTTCATATGGCATTTACTAAAATCCAGAGAGAAGGGGGAACTACATTTCCATCCTTAAAACTTTAGCATTTCTGTCATGATTTCTTACAAAAAATGCATGCTGGATTCTACCGGAAGGGACAAAGCATCTGGAGAAGATACTGTTAGTTGCCTACTCCAAAATCCATCCTGCCCTTCTCTGTAACAAAACTTCCAACTCTTAGGGCAGCACATGGCCACCCAAAATTAAGATTTAGTCAATGAGCTATAAGCAGAGGTTGTACAGCAGCATCCAGAAAACCTCTTTAAAAGATTAGATAGATTATTTCCCCTTCTCCACTTTAAAAAAACAATTCTGGAATGTAGATGCATTGATTGGAACTCTCGCCATCACTTTGGACCAGGAGAAATAGGGTTGCTGGAATAATGAGCTAAAAAGAACATGAGTCCTCAATGACTTCGTGAAGCCACCATATCAGCCTTGTGATCTACGTTTTATTTACACAGAGAGAAAAATAATCTTCCATATTTTATGCTTTTGTTATTTTGATTTCTAACACATCCAGCTGAACGTAGTCATTCTAATAATATCTTTTATCATCTTGCTTGGGATCAAAATCAAATTTTGCAGTGATTCCACTTTCTGCACATTTTTGAAAATAACAATGACATTTACCTGTCTCCAGATTTCTGGGACATCCCTGCTTTCCATAATTCTTCAGAGATATTTATTGATTTTTCAGCAATCTCTTTTACAATATTCACGTCAGGCTCGACTTTGAATTAATTCAGATTAATTGTTTACCAACATCCAATCTAATTAACTAGTTCACTTCCCTGATGCAATCTTTTCAGTCATCCTACTTTACTCTTGCCTCTTACCATTGTTTTATTCTCAATGTCAATTATTACATAGATAATAGGTTGAATTAAAGATGGCTAGAAATTATTTGTCACTCTCCCATCAAAAGGTGGAGTTTATTTCCCCTCCCCTTGAATCAGGGATGGCTGCTTACCAACAGAATGCCGCAGAAATAGTACTGAGCCAATTCTTCACCTACCCTGTCAGAGGACTGGGCAGTTTCCACTTTTGTTTCCTTTGGAAGCCATCTGCCATGTTAGTGAGCCATTGTGATATCCAGCCCAGTCAAGCCCCCAGATGATTACAGCCCAGTCAATATCACATGAAGCAGAAGAATTACTCAGCTGAGTCCAGTCAACCCTGGAAATCATGAGAAATAATAAATGGTTATTAGTTTGAAGCTACTAAATTTGGGGATGGTTTGTTACACAGAAATAGATAATTTCTGTGCAGTAATAATTTTATAAGTTTACAGTTGTTGGCAATTGAAGTGGAATTTTTTTAATGACGAAACTCCCAGAAATGCTAGTTATTTAAGGGAGGAAAAAACTTTATTGAGTATGTGATATTTCATTATTTCATGCATTCATTCACTCACATTTATTATCTCTGCCAGGTATCTGTTAAGTGCTGAATTACCACAAGGCACATTTCTTGATCTTAAGGAGTCCACAGAGTAGTAGAATTTGAACTAAATGGGCACAATTCAAATCATTTTACATATTTCTGGACTATTTATTGTAAGAGTCATATAGACTGAAAATTCCCCACGCTGAATTTGACACAAGAACACCTATTTCTGTCCATGTATTTCTCTGGAACAATTCTTGAAGGCCATTTCAGATAGAATCCACTGTAGTCGAGCCCTGAAATTCTATGTTGCTGAGGGTTCAAAAGAGGTTAAAAACTGGCTTACAAGAAATGCTATTGCCCTTGACCCAGAGCAATAATGCTAGCTTCTGAGGGTGTGGTCAAAGCAGACATCTTAACATTTCTGAGGGATTCAGCTTTTTTTCTTTCAATAATGATCAGTTTGTATAATAAGGGCACAGGCCTCGCCACCTCCCATCCTACACCTTCCCACTTCAGAATAGGCAGTCTGAAACTGTCTCAGTGAGGAATTTAGGCTACAGCTGGAGAGACTCAGTAAATCTTCACAGTTCTATTGAAACAGGGAGACAGGAAGGGAAAGAAACATTGCAGGAACTTCCAGGAGAATTATGTGAAGAAGTCCTGCCAGGACAATACAGCTGGGCAACATCTTGCCTTTCTTTTTTTCTATGGAAACTCTGCTCAAAACACACACACACACACACACACACATCATACACACAACAAAAACACACACTCACTAAGCAGAATTTGCCAGTTTTGCTAGCCAGGGTTAGTTTTGCAATCAGTGATAAACCCCAGCAGGACAAGCTTCTTCACAGCTATAGTGGAGTAACTCAGGGCAACCAAAACAGATGGCCAAAATACTCTTCAGAATGCAAACACGGTTTCCGGTGCCAGGCCAAGTGGAACCCCCAGGAAGTCAGGTTTCAGAGAGGGAGATTTTGGGGGTTCTTCTTCAAGAATGGAAAATGCGAATTTCACTTATTGTTCAACTACACATCTCAGGAACCTTCTGTGTCAGTAGTTCTGGGTTAACTACCAGAAGAAGGATATCAAAATGTAAAGAACACAGTCCTTGCCTTCTATACGAGAAAAGGTTATTCTTTTTCTGTGCCTTCTTGGCCTTTACATAGAAAGTTCTTGTCACACTTCCTCAGAAGCGGTAGAAGGGGTAGATAGAAGCTTTCACCCTGCACTCCCCTCCCCCATGAGACATTTCATGAATACAGACAGAAATCTGACATCTATTCATCTTTTCCTCAGGTGGCAAAAATGTCAGTGAGCAGAACTGTCCCTCCCTTTCATCTGACTTTCTTGATCCAGCCGGCCTACGGGAGGAGCTCCTAGGCTTTGCAGTCTTTTCCCCATTATGAGCACACCAGGGCGGGGCTTCCTTGCCTTGCAAAAGAGACCTTCCGTTTCCCACTTTTCCCTGCCTTGACTTGGGCAATTAAAGCCCAAAATAGTAGACAGATTGATGTGGGCCTTAGTTCTGATGGGAGGCCCTCTTTCTTGCTTCTTTTATCACCATGAGAAGAAAAGACCATGATTAAGCCATTAATTCAAGAAGGATCAGAGACATGTGAAGAAACCCTCAACTCAACCTACAGTTAGAGCTGCCGAGCTGAGTCTAGCTGAAATCAGTAAAGCTGCCCCCGCCAACGTGCAGACATGTGGAAACTTAAAGCTTATTATCATTTGCCGCTGAGATTTTGTGGTTGGTTGCAACAATAGCTAGTTGATACAGAAACTGGTGATTACAGGTAATTAAAAGGCTGAACTCTGGATTCCAATTGCTTGGGTTCAATGGCAAACTCTCCAAACCAAAAGCGGCTAAACTCAGACAAGTTACTCTCACTCTGTGTGCTGCTGTTTGTATATCAATAAACTGGGATAAGACTGTTTTCTTTCCTCAGAGGATTGTTGTGAAAACTAGATTTCTCAATACACTCAAAGTATGTGAAGCAATACCTGGCACACAGTAAACATTCAATAAATGTTTTCCAGCATTATTTTATCTAACGAAGCTGATGTTGTATTTTTGCACATGAATACAAATTTTTGAATCAACTTCCAAACTTCCGCCAAAAAATTCTGCAGGGATTTTTATTGGGATTGCATTAAATCTATAGATCCAGTCAGAGGGAATTGGCATCTTAATACTGAGTCTTCCAATCCATAAATGTGCTATATCACTCCATTTATTTAGATCTTTAGTTTTTCTCAGCAATGTTTTCTAATGTTCAGCATTAAAATCTTGCATATATTTTGTTACATTTATACCTAAGTATTTCATGTTTTTGACAATGTTGTAAATGATATTGTTTATTTCAATTTCCAATTATTTATTGTTAGGACCTAATTAAACTAAAGAGCTTCTGCATGGCAAAGGAAACTATCAACAGAATAAACAGACAACTTACAGAATGGGAGAAAATTTTTGCAAATTATGCATCTGACAAAAGTCTAATATCCAGCATCTATAAGGAACTTAAACAAATTTACAAGAAAAAAGCAAACAACCTCATTAAAAAGCAGGCAAAGGACATAAACAGACACTTCTCAAAAGAAGACATACATGCGGCCAACAGTCTTATGAATAAAAGCTCAACATCACTGATTAGAAAAATGAAAATCAAAACCACAATGAGATACCATCTCACACCAGTCAGAAAAACTATTATTAAAAAGTCAAAAAATAACAGATGCTGGTGAGGCTGCAGAGAAAAGGGAACACTTACACACTGCTGGTGGGAATGTAAATTAGCTCAACCATTCTGGAAAGCAGTGTGGCAATTCCTCAAAGGGCTAAAAACAGAACTACCATTTGAGTCAGGAACCCCATTACTGGATGATACCCAAAATAATATAAATTGTTCTATCATAAAGACACATGCACACATATGTTCACTGTGGCACTATTCACAATAGCAAAGACGTGCAATCAACCTAAACATCCATGAATAATAGACTGGATAAAGAAAATGTGGTACATATACACCATGGAATACCATACAGTCATTAAAAAGAATGAGATCATGTCTTCTGCAGGCACATGGATGGAGCTGGAGGCCATCATCCTTAGCAAACTAACACAGGAACAAAAACCAAATACCACATGTTCTCACTTGTAAATGGGAGCTAAATTATGAGAAAACATGGACACATAGAGGAGAAGAATGCACACTGGGGCCTACTTGAGGGAGGAGAGTGGAGGGTACGAGGAGGGAGAGGAGCAGAAAAAATAACAAATGGGTACTAGGCTTAGTACCTGGTTGATGAAATAATCTGTGCAACAAACCCCCATGACACAAGCTTACCTGTATGACAAACCTGCACATGTAGCCCTGAACCTAAAATAAATGTTTTTTAAAAAAATATTTGGCCAGGTGCAGTGGCTCCCGCTTGTAATCCCAGCAGTTCGGGAGGCCAAGGCGGGTGGATCACCTGAGGTTGGGAGTTCGAGACCAGCCTGACCGACATGGAGAAACCCTGTCTCTACTAAAAATACAAAGTTAGCTGGGCGTGGTCGCGCATGCCTGTAATCCCAGCTATGCGGAAGGCTGAGGCAGGAGAATCACTTGAGAATCACTCCGCCAGGAGGCGGAGGTTGCAGTGAGCTGAGATCGTGCCATTGCACTTCAGCCTGGGCAACAAGAGAGAAACTGTGTCTCCAAAAAAAAAAAAGAAAAGAAAAGAAAAAAGAATATATATATATATATATTCATTGCTAGGATAGTGTATTTTGATCTTGTATCATGCAATCTTGTTAAACTCACTTATGAGTTTTAGTAGCTTTTTGGTAGATTCTTTTAAATTTTCTACCTAATCATTTTGTCTGTTCACAAAAACAATTTTATTTCTTCCTTTCCAATCTGTATGCCTTTATTTCTTTTTCTTGCCTTCGTATACTAGCTAGGACCTTCAGTACAATGTTGAGTAGAAGTGGCCGACACAATATACTTGCGTCGTTCTTGATCCAAGGCAGGAAGCATAGCCTTTCGCCATTAAATTTAGGTGTAGATTTGTCAGAGATGCCCCTTACCAGGTTGAGGAAATTCCCTTCTATTCCTAGTGTTCTGGGAGTTTTTATTAAAAAATGAGTGTTGAATTTTGTCAAAAATAATTTTGCAACAATCAAAATAATGTTTTTCTTCTTAACCTGTTAATATGGCAAATTTTACTGATTGAAACAACCTTGCATTCCTGAAATAAACCCCCCTTCTTTGAGGTGTAGTATTTTCATAGGCTGCTGGATTTGATATGCTAACATTTTGTTTGTTTATTTGTTTGTTTGTTTGTTTTGAGACGGAGCCTCGCTCTGTTGCCCAGGCTGGAGTGCAATGGTACTAGCTTTTTTTTTTCTTTTTCTTTTTTATTATTATACTTTAAGTTCTAGGGTACATGTGCACAACGTGCAGGTTTGTTACATATGTATACTTGTGCCATGTTGGTGTGCTGCACCCATCAACTC
>NW_012115021.1:686165-700814 GCF_000951035.1 Colobus angolensis palliatus
AGCCCTTGTAGTATAGTTTGAAGTCAGGTAGTGTGATGCCTCCAGCTTTGTTCTTTTGACTTAGGATTGTCTTGGCAATGCGGGCTCTTTTTTGATTCCGTATGGCTCACTGCAACCTCTGCCTCCCGGGTTCAAGCAATTCTCCTGCCTCAGTCTCCTGAGTAGCTTGGATTACAGGTGCCCGCCACCACGCCCAGCTACTTTTAGTAGAGAAGGTGTTTCACTGTGTTGGCCAGGCTGGTCTCAAACTGTTGACCTCAGGTGATCTGCCTGCCTTGGCCTCCCAAAGTGCTGGGATTACAGGCGTAAGCCACTGTGCCCAGCCTGATATGCTAACATTTTGTTCAGAATTTTTGCATCTGTGTTCATGAGGGATATTAGGCTACAGATTTCTTTTCATTTTATGTCTTTGTGTGGTTTTAGTAACAGGGTAATGCTGACCTCATAAAGGAAATTGAGAAAATTTTACTCCTCTTTGATGGAAGAGTTTGTATAGCAATAGTATTATTGTTTCCTTAAGTGTTTAGTAGAATTCACCAATAAAGTTTTTTTGGGTGGGGGAGAGGGAGGTTTTACACTGTGAAAACAATTTATTTAATAGCTTTAAGGTGATACTGATGTTCATTTCTTCTTGAGTGAGCTTTTGATAATTTGTGCCTTTCAAAATTTTTTATCTAGTTTATGAAATTTATTGGCCTAAGGCTGTCCACAAAACAGTCTTGTGGTACCTATATACCATGGAATACTATGCAGTCATTAAAAAAGAATAAGATCATGTCTTTTGTGGGAACGTGGGTGGAGCTGGGGGCCATTATCCTTAGCAAACTAACAACACAGGAAAAGAAAATGAAACACTGCATATTCTCACTTGTAATTGGATTGGTTCCAGGACCCCCATCCCCAATATCAAAATATTCAGATACTAAAGTCCCCCAGTTGGCCCTGTGGAACTCTTCCATATGAAAAGTCTGACCTTGGTGTCCACGAATTCTGCATTCAGTGATTACTATATTTTATACCCACAGTTGGTTGAGTCTGTGGATGCAGAATTCATGGATACAGAGGGCCAACTGTTTTTTTTTTATTATCCCTTTAATGTCTATGTGATCTTTAGTGATGTCCTTTCTTTAATTCTTGATATTAGTAATTTGTATCCTCTTTTGTTTTTTATCAGTCTGGCTAGAAGTTTATAAATTTTATTGATCTTTTCAAGCCAATTTTTAGTTTCATTGATTTTCTCTTTTTTTTTCTGTTTTCTATTTCATTGATTTCTGCTATTATTATTATTGTTTTGAGACAGGATCTCACTCTGTCTGGAGTGCAGTGGTGTGATCATAGCTCGCTATAGCCTCAACCTCCTGAGTTCAAGTGATTCTCCCTCCTCAGCCTCTTGAGTAGTATGGTGGTGTGCCACCACGCCGAGCTAATTTTTTTTTTTTTTTTTTTTGTAAAGATGGGGTCTGCCCAGGCTGGTCTCAAACTCCTGGCCTCAAGCAATCCTCCCACGTTGGCCTCCCAAAGTGCTGAAATCACTCTTATTTTTATTATTTCCTTGATTCTCCTTGCTTTGAACTTGGGCTTAATTTGCTCTTCTTTTACTAGTTGCTTAAGGTAGAAACTTGACCCATTGGTATGACAATCTTTTTAAAATTTCTAATGTAAGCATTCAATGCTATAGATTTTCCTCTAGGCACTGTGTTACAAGCATCCCACAATTATTGATACATTCAATTTCAAGTATTTTCTAATTTCCCTTGCGATTTCTTCTTTGGCCAATGACACTATTATTGAATTGCCACATGGATCTTGCATCTATTTCTCCATTTGTTCACAATGTATATGACCAGGGAGTGTGTACTATTAGTATCCCCAACCCAATTACCCACCAGGATCTTACTGTTAATATGTGAGATCAGATGCATGAAGGAAGTGCTAAAGACCCGTGGATCCTATAGACCTCGTGTATAATAATCACCTAAGTCATTTTTTAAAATACAAATTGATGAATTCTACCCTCAGAGATTCTAATTCAGTGTATTTGAAGTGGGGATATAGAAATCTGTATTTAAAAAAAACAACACTAAGAATAATTCCCTAGGGGACCATGACGTTCAACTAGATTTGATAACTCGTGTTAGAGTATAGAAAAAGTGTTTTCAGTAGAGCCTGGACTAGAGTGAGGCAAGATAAGCACCTAGGGTACAAAATTTAAGGAGACACTCACTCTCGGGATCTCCGGTGTACTTCTCTACACCTGAAAGTGAGCGCCACCTTAAATTTTGTGCCTTGGCAGCTCTCTTGCCTCACCCTAGTACCAGCCCTGATTTTCAGCATGGGGTGGGTGGGGGGAGTGCACATGTAGCAGCAATCCCTACTCAGCCTGATTCCCTGTCCCACTTAGCTCCGAAGGTTGCTCTACAAACCATCCCAAAGTAACACTAAGTTACTTGCTTGCCAACCTTGAATGAACCCTTTCTGCGGGTCCTGCATTCCTAGCCAATCCCAGCACCACATTCTTATCTTTTGCCTCCTCTGTGACCACATCTCAGCCTTGTGTTATTATCTCCTAACCACTAAATACTGCCTTATTCCCAGCTCTTTCCCCCAACTTGAGAATGAATTGCTTCCAAGTCTGTTTATATGCCAGTTTTTAGGATTTGAAGGATTTCTATCTTCATTCTAAGGATAATGGAAAGTCATCAGGAAATCACTGAAGAGTTTTAAGCAAGTATTGCAAATTCCACATGTCCAAAACTGAATTCTCCCACTAAACCTGCTCCTCCTTTTGTATTCCCAAAGAAAATAATACCACCATCTACCCAAAGCAAAAATTTTAGGATCATTCTACACTCTTTCCTTTCCTTCAGCTTCAGTTTCCAGCCAGCCACCAATCCTGTCACTTCTACCTCCTAAATATCTCCAGACCTATCCAATTCTATCTATCCCACAGTTTCTGCCTTAGTTCAAGCTATCCTCATTTCTTACCTAGAGGCAGTAACCTCCTAACTGGTCTTAGTACTTCCAACATCCACAGTGTGATAATTTATTGAGACAGTTGAGTAAAAAGGATAACCAAAAAGAATTAAAATTATGTAACTTTAGAAATGTTTGATTGATCAATAAATTGGCATTATTATATTGCTATAGAATAAAACTATAAAATAGTGCTATTAAGAAACTACTTTTAAGTGAAATTGTTTCTAATAATAAAAGTTATGTATATCTATGCATATTACACCAAAAATTCTTAAGCTAAATTTATTCTGTGACCATTAAACACACACAAGCAGAAATCATTCTCGCTATATATTGACATATACATATTGACAGACTTTAATTGGTTTCTTCACCATATACATATCTGAATAATAATTCATTCTATGGAAAGACCACATTTGGTTATCCATTCATCAGTTGATGGACATATGGGTTGTTTCACATTTTGATTATTATGAATAATGCTGCTATGAACATTCATGTACAAGTTATTACGTGAAGTTTTCACATGTTTTCAGTTCTCTTGGGTATATACCTAGGAGTACAACTGATAGGTCAAGTGGTAACTCTATGTTTAACTTTTTGAGGAGCTGCGAAACTACTTTTGATAGGGGCTGCACCATTTTACGTTCCCACTACCAGTGGATGAGGGTTCCAATTTCTACACATCCTTGCCAACGCTTACTTTACGGTTTTCATTTGCTCGTTTGTTTTTTATTATAGCCATCCTAGTGGGTATAAAGTGGAATATCTGGAAGATATTCTCAAGTTATTTTTTATTGATATATAAATATATAAGCCCAAATATGTTCTTAGGTACTGTCTTTTTTACTCCATTTGGAATACCTTTCTTTGACAAATATTTTTATGAGACAAAACTGATTAAATAAATTGTCCCTGTGATCTTTTTACTGCTTTGCCCAACTCAGAGGCTGCTCAATTTCAATTTATTTTGGTACAAACTATAAATTTTTCCAATTAAAAATAGCTGCTTCATCAAAAGCCACTTCAGAGTTAAGATATTCTAACATTCAATTACAGAATTGTGAAACTAAATCTTATAAATCATTTGAACTCTCATTTATTTAATTTATTTAGTTTCCCTCTTGTTTTGAAGGGATAAATTTCAATGTCTTTTTGTTTGAAAGCTTTGTTCTCAACAATTTTACTTTTCTAAAATCTTTAAATGTGAACTTTTTTTGAATACTTTGATTAAACGTTTCCAAACGGCTTTGAGAAAACAATGAAATAAGATTTAGAGGACTCATAAAACTGTTCAATGCCAATGTAGGACACTTAGATTGATTTGCAAAGTAGTTCTTCAAAGGCGAAACATTTCTAAAATCCACTTGATGACGCACGTACTGTCATGCTAAGTATTTTTAATTCAACATCAGTTTTGTCATAAAATTTTTGTATTTCAGTTATTCTAACATTGTATAAATAGAAATATTTATAAATTCTGACAACTACAGCCTCTATTTTGATTGGTATAATATTTCAGCTGGTTTGTACATAATTAATTATGAATTATGTATGCACCATGACTAATTCCAAGTATAGTTCACTTCCATAGATTTTTAAATTTTAGTAAGAACATTGTTTTCATCATGATGTTGTGCTGCACCAAAATTTGCGTTTTAACCATCATCCCCAAAACAAATAATTTTATCTTCAAATGTTGAACTTTTTTTTTTTTTTTTTTTTTTGAGACAGAGTTTCACTCTTTTTGCCCAGGCTGGAATGCAATGGCACGAGTCGGCTCACTGCAACCTCCGCTTCCCGGGTTTCAGTGATTCTCCTGCCTCAGCCTCCGGAGTAGCTGGGATTACAGGTGCATGCCACCCACACCCGGTTAATTTTGTATTTTTAGTAGAGACAAGGTTTCACTATGTTGACCAGGCTGGTCTTGAACTCCTGACCTCAGGTGATCTGCCCACCTTGGCCTCCCAGAGTATTGAGATTACAAGTGTGAGCCACCATGCCTGGCCAAAATGTTCAATTTTTAATATGAATTTACTATAGCGTTTACAATAATGATAGATGTTTCACCTTTGACAGAATGAACCTCCAAAAGCTTGTTTTAGATCCATGAGTTGGATGAAAATATCAAATTATAATTGGGATGAACTGATTCTTTTTTCTTCGAAGCATCTGAAGACACTAATAGAAAACTGGTGTCATTTATCTGTGAACTTCATCTTCAGATGGAGCTAACACATTGATAGCTATTGCCTGGCTTCTTTTTTTTTTTTTTTTTTATAATTTAAGTTCTGGGATACATGTGCAGAATGTGCAGGTTTGTTACATAGGTATACACGTGGTTTGCTGCACCCATCAACCCGTCATCTACATTACATATTTCTCCTAATGCTATCCCTCCCCTAGTCCCCCACCCCCTGACAGGCCCCGGTGTGTGATGTTTCCCTTTCTGTGTCCATGTGTTCTCATTGTTCAACTCCCACTTATGAGTGAGAACACACGGTGTTTGATTTTCTGTTCCTGTGTTAGTTTGCTGAGAATGATGGATTCCAGCTTCATCCATGTCCCTGCAAAGGACATGAACTCATCCTTTTTTATGGCTGCATAGTATTCCATGGTGTATATGTGCCACATTTTCTTTATCCAGTCTATCGTTGATGGACATCTGCGTTGGTTCCAAGTCTTTGCTATTGTAAACAGTGCCACAATAAACATACATGTGCATGTGTCTTTATAGTAGAATTATTTATAATCCTTTGGGTATATACCCAGTAATGGAATTGCTGGGTCAAATGGTATTTCTAGTTCTAGATCCTTGAGGAGTCACCACACTGTAATCCACAATGGTTGAACTAATTTACACTCCCACCAACAGAGTAAAAACATTCCTGTTTCTCCATATCCTCTCCAGCATGTGTTTTCTGACTTTTTAATGATTGCCATTCTAATTGGTGTGAGATGGTATCTCATTGTGGTTTTGATTTGCATTTCTCTAATGACCAGTGATGATGAGCTTTTTCTTGTGCACAAGAAAAACCTGAAATAAAGTTCAGCCAGCAGAGCTAAATGAAAATATATGCTGCACAAAGTGATTTGTACATACACTCGGACAAGGACAAGGAGGACCCCTGCTGGGTCCCCAACTCTAGGGAGCCTTGCATATCACAAACACGCATCAAAAAATAAGTACATTTAAAAACTTATGGGCAGTTCTGTCACTGGAGATCCAGAATTCAGTGCTGGTAGACTGCGAACCAACACCCTAAACGTCCACACTCAAGACGTACTTTTCAAAGCTCGGGAATCATTTTTCCACAATTCCTTCCCAGTGTTCTAGAAAGAAAAAGTAACTGCATCCAAATGCTGTTACTGAAATCAGAGACAGAGGCAGTTTTAGAGTGCGAGGAGGAGGTGAGCAGTGGAGACACTTACATAAGAGAAAAAGGAAATTAATTAACTTGTCAAATGTGTTTCCCCACAGATAGAATGCCATGGATTTACGCATGACCAAGTATCATTTTCCATTATTGCTGAGCATCTTGCTTTTCTTTTTGTTCCACTTCTTGATTCCAGAGATACTAATGATTTAGTGTCTGTTTGTAATATTTTCCAATATTAAACAGTTCATATTATTCTCAAATGTATGTGTCCACATATACATATATTTATTTAGTTTTATGTACTTATGTACAAGTATATATAAATCCAGCTGTAACATGGATGAAGCATGCTTCAGATTCTTTAAACTGGCAACTAGATAGACATTGAACCTCAGAATTTTGAATGATTTTATTTTTATAAAATTCCTTAATATAGTTGGATTTTAATTTCAATTTCAAAGATTGAATAAAAATTTTCACCTTTATTTAATTTTGATTTTAAAATTTCATGATATGCATTATAACTTGTATGTTGCCTTTTATTTTTAATTGATAATTTTTAATATTTTCTAAGAAAAATATTTTTAAGAACATGAAAAGTCACTTGATTTTTTTATATCTTAAATTACCTTTATTTACACATTTGGATAAACATGAATTCAAATTTTATACATTTTGAATGTAATTAGATTTCAGTTTTTAATCCTTTAGATTTTTACTGTCAATAGAATGCAAATTATATGAAAATCTTTAATATAAAAATATTAATGGTTTTGCTGAAATGAAGGAAAGAACACTAAATTTTATGGAATAAATATATATTAATTTATGAATTACATATTACTTTGCTTGTATTACTCATCTAAACCTTGCCAAGCCATCAAGACAACATTCGGATGTGTTCAATATTTAAGTTCAGTCATCTCTGAGGTTTTGCCAACTCCATATAAAAACCATAGCTTTACACATTTTTAAAAAATTTTGTCATAATGAAGGTGTTTTTGTTAAGGTAGGAGGATACAGCATATTTTATTTAACAGCTTGCTTGCTTGATTTATAACTTGTAAATATTTAAACCTAATGGAATGTAGGCTTTCATTTGTCCTCTTGCCCCAGGCCCACAAATGCCAGGGGCAGCCAGAACACACCATCTGCAGCTGCATGTGGTAAATCACCATCTCCAGGCAGTCTTCTCAGGGTGACAACTACTTTTGAAGCAGATAATAATGCTTCTTCGGCAGCCTTGTGCCTTCTGTTTTCCATGCGGTCAGTGACATTTCTATGGCCTCCATGGCAGGTGATAAATGTCCACAAACACTTTGTGCAGATTATACACTCAACATCAACGTTCTTGAGAGGTGAGAATTCAGTACTTCATTTTTCGCTTAACATTCTCTTGAGTTCATTGCTGCCAAAAGGATTTACTGCAAAAACAAAAAAATAAGCATTAGCTATCAATACAATAAATAAGTAAATAGATATAGGTTCGTGTTGTGCAACAAATGATAAAACCCCTGTGGGAAAAGCATTGAGATGACTCTTTCTATCCTCCACAGCATAATTGCTCAGCCTTTCTTTCCTGCATATACTTCACATACATCTAACCTATGTTGTCCCACGTTTCTCACTGACACTGCCAAGAGGTAGCCTATGCAGCTTCACATATGTCTCAGGCTGCAGCATGAGTCACAGCAACTGGCTGGTAGACAAAGAGGCTGGCAGGGACAGTGGCTTCAAATATTTCTCCCATCACCGCCAGAGACCAGAAGGACTTTGATCACCCCCACTGCTAATGTCAGAACCACTTGGTCTTATCAGGGAACAACCTGCATGTTCCCCTTCATTGAAAGGCAGGTATTAACCACCTTGCATCTGGAAAGGGCAGGGAGAAGAGAGGCAGGCTCATTGGTTTTATTCCAGATTTAACTGCATGATAAAGACCTCTGCTCAGTAAATATTCATCTCAATACTAGATAAGACCATGACAGAAAATGAAAGTACTAAATGGAGGTTTACCAATTTGCCCCAACTTGTTTTAATGCTTATTAATAAAAATACTTGATTTAAAAATGAAAAACCTACAACAAATGCTGAACTGGGCAGAATCCCAGGACAACAGGTGTAAATCAAAACTACCTCAGGCCAACCCAGACCTGTAGTTACTCTAAGTATTTCCCCTCTGATTCATTCTCCAGAATGCAGCCAGGGTGATTTTTCTAAAACATAACCCTGATCAGACAGTCTTCTGTTCATAACTGTTCAATTACTCTCCACTACTCTAAGGTTAAAACGCAACCCCCTTGATGCAGTAGGCTCTCTGAACCCTGCCCACCACCTCATCTTTGACCACTTCTCCCATATCCCTTCACTTGACCTGAACTGAGTCTCACCTGATCTTCCCTCTTCTTAAACTATTCCCCATCCACTATGACCTGTCTTTGACTGATTGACAAACTGTCCATTCATCAAAATGCATGTTAGCCATCCTCTTTTCTGGTAAGATTTCCTGACCCCTCTCTTCCAGCCAAGCTATCTATCCCCTCTTTCCCAATAATACCTTTTATGTATTCCTAACAGGAGGTTTATATCACAAATCTATTTATTTGTCCGTCCCTCCTTGTCTGCAAGCACTTTGAAGATAGAGACCTTGTCATCTCTGTATCCTCAACACCTAGAGCTGGGTTGGATTGGGTTGGGTTGGACACAATTTGAAAATAAATACTTGAAGCCCAAATATGGAGAAATGTTGGTGCCTGGCTGATAAAATTGTGCTTTGGTAGATGGCTGATGAAGACAAACGGCTAGATTTTGAGCAGAAGGCACGTTGACAGTATTATTTTTAGGAAAATCAGTCTGGAGGTGTATAGAGGGTGAATTGAATTTCCGCTCACTGTAACACACTCCCCACTAATAACGTCCCCAGTCAACACCCTCGCATTCTCTCTCCACCCACTCCATCCAAACCTATCAAAGTAGCTAGCACATGAGAATATGGGAGGCTTTTCTAAGTTAATGTTTTTCATTTTTAATGTGTAAATGTTAATATCCTTACTATATAAACAGAGAACCCTTATAAATAAACATGAAAAACACTAACACCAATTGGACAATAGGAAGAGGCCACAAATAGAAACTTCACAAAAGAAGAAATTGGAACAAGTAACCAAAGAGACTGTAAGCTAAATTAATAATGAGATGCCAGTTTTGTCTATCAAATTGTCAGAAATTATAAAACTAATAATAGTCAGCATTGGCAAAGGTTTAGAAAAAATGACCTGAAATAAGAATTTCACTTTTATACGTTAGACGGAGGCATGGAAATTAGTCCAAGGTTTCTGGAGAAGAAAAAAATCAGAGATAAGTTCAAAGATATATGAACAAGATATTCAGCACATTTATAAATACTCAGGAGTCTGGAAAGCAACTAACTGGCCAACAATAAAATAGTCTAATGATTTGATTTTACTTAAAATCACATTATAAAAGAGTATTAGAGACTTAGGAAACTTCATATTTTTATGATAATGTTTAGTTTTATAAACAGAATATGGACATAGACACACATAAAGTCACACTGAATACATGTTTTGGATGAATGTTAAATGGTTAAGTATTAAAATTGATACTTGCCTGAAACTGAATCTCACTATCACAGAATAAACTTCAGGGATACAAGAATAAATCAGAACTTTTATCCAAAATTTAATTTTAATTATAATCTTATAATTAAAAGTTTTAGCAATCGAAGTTTTAAAGTCATCATTATAATACAGGAACAATAATTAGGGATATTCAATAAATGCTCACCTTCAGCTTGAAGTTAATAGAAGAGCAAGACATTTTTGTGTCATTCATTTTTTTCTAACACAATTCCCTCACATTTTTATGCTTTTTGTATTTTTCATTATGTAGGGATTTAGGGCAACATATCATAAACGCTGTTATATATAAGTTTAGACTTTCTCCTTATATTATTATTTATATTTTCATAAACATTTGTTGACTAAAAAAGAATATCACGAAGTCCCTGAAGTTTTGAGCTAACACATTTTCTTAATATCCTATCATCTGTACACTTATTCCTTCAGCTATTTTAGAATTCTTAATAATTATTTTATTTAAAATTAACAGGTTTTACAACCTTGTAATAATAAATATACACCTACACTACACCTGATGAGTAAATTTTCACTACAAAATGCACATAAGATGTTCACTTCTAGTTATATCTAGAATGCTTAACCATATTTGAAAATGAACAAATAGTAATAATAAATCAGATAAATGCAATTGACATACCATCTTCGTATTTCTGGTATAGCTGAGTTTTTTTAAAATTTAATCTAACAATTTCTGCCTTTCTTTTTTTTTTTTTTTTTTTTTTGTAAAGATGGGGTCTGCCCAGGCTGGTCTCAAACTCCTGGCCTCAAGCAATCCTCCCACGTTGGCCTCCCAAAGTGCTGAAATCACTCTTATTTTTATTATTTCCTTGATTCTCCTTGCTTTGAACTTGGGCTTAATTTGCTCTTCTTTTACTAGTTGCTTAAGGTAGAAACTTGACCCATTGGTATGACAATCTTTTTAAAATTTCTAATGTAAGCATTCAATGCTATAGATTTTCCTCTAGGCACTGTGTTACAAGCATCCCACAATTATTGATACATTCAATTTCAAGTATTTTCTAATTTCCCTTGCGATTTCTTCTTTGGCCAATGACACTATTATTGAATTGCCACATGGATCTTGCATCTATTTCTCCATTTGTTCACAATGTATATGACCAGGGAGTGTGTACTATTAGTATCCCCAACCCAATTACCCACCAGGATCTTACTGTTAATATGTGAGATCAGATGCATGAAGGAAGTGCTAAAGACCCGTGGATCCTATAGACCTCGTGTATAATAATCACCTAAGTCATTTTTTAAAATACAAATTGATGAATTCTACCCTCAGAGATTCTAATTCAGTGTATTTGAAGTGGGGATATAGAAATCTGTATTTAAAAAAAACAACACTAAGAATAATTCCCTAGGGGACCATGACGTTCAACTAGATTTGATAACTCGTGTTAGAGTATAGAAAAAGTGTTTTCAGTAGAGCCTGGACTAGAGTGAGGCAAGATAAGCACCTAGGGTACAAAATTTAAGGAGACACTCACTCTCGGGATCTCCGGTGTACTTCTCTACACCTGAAAGTGAGCGCCACCTTAAATTTTGTGCCTTGGCAGCTCTCTTGCCTCACCCTAGTACCAGCCCTGATTTTCAGCATGGGGTGGGTGGGGGGAGTGCACATGTAGCAGCAATCCCTACTCAGCCTGATTCCCTGTCCCACTTAGCTCCGAAGGTTGCTCTACAAACCATCCCAAAGTAACACTAAGTTACTTGCTTGCCAACCTTGAATGAACCCTTTCTGCGGGTCCTGCATTCCTAGCCAATCCCAGCACCACATTCTTATCTTTTGCCTCCTCTGTGACCACATCTCAGCCTTGTGTTATTATCTCCTAACCACTAAATACTGCCTTATTCCCAGCTCTTTCCCCCAACTTGAGAATGAATTGCTTCCAAGTCTGTTTATATGCCAGTTTTTAGGATTTGAAGGATTTCTATCTTCATTCTAAGGATAATGGAAAGTCATCAGGAAATCACTGAAGAGTTTTAAGCAAGTATTGCAAATTCCACATGTCCAAAACTGAATTCTCCCACTAAACCTGCTCCTCCTTTTGTATTCCCAAAGAAAATAATACCACCATCTACCCAAAGCAAAAATTTTAGGATCATTCTACACTCTTTCCTTTCCTTCAGCTTCAGTTTCCAGCCAGCCACCAATCCTGTCACTTCTACCTCCTAAATATCTCCAGACCTATCCAATTCTATCTATCCCACAGTTTCTGCCTTAGTTCAAGCTATCCTCATTTCTTACCTAGAGGCAGTAACCTCCTAACTGGTCTTAGTACTTCCAACATCCACAGTGTGATAATTTATTGAGACAGTTGAGTAAAAAGGATAACCAAAAAGAATTAAAATTATGTAACTTTAGAAATGTTTGATTGATCAATAAATTGGCATTATTATATTGCTATAGAATAAAACTATAAAATAGTGCTATTAAGAAACTACTTTTAAGTGAAATTGTTTCTAATAATAAAAGTTATGTATATCTATGCATATTACACCAAAAATTCTTAAGCTAAATTTATTCTGTGACCATTAAACACACACAAGCAGAAATCATTCTCGCTATATATTGACATATACATATTGACAGACTTTAATTGGTTTCTTCACCATATACATATCTGAATAATAATTCATTCTATGGAAAGACCACATTTGGTTATCCATTCATCAGTTGATGGACATATGGGTTGTTTCACATTTTGATTATTATGAATAATGCTGCTATGAACATTCATGTACAAGTTATTACGTGAAGTTTTCACATGTTTTCAGTTCTCTTGGGTATATACCTAGGAGTACAACTGATAGGTCAAGTGGTAACTCTATGTTTAACTTTTTGAGGAGCTGCGAAACTACTTTTGATAGGGGCTGCACCATTTTACGTTCCCACTACCAGTGGATGAGGGTTCCAATTTCTACACATCCTTGCCAACGCTTACTTTACGGTTTTCATTTGCTCGTTTGTTTTTTATTATAGCCATCCTAGTGGGTATAAAGTGGAATATCTGGAAGATATTCTCAAGTTATTTTTTATTGATATATAAATATATAAGCCCAAATATGTTCTTAGGTACTGTCTTTTTTACTCCATTTGGAATACCTTTCTTTGACAAATATTTTTATGAGACAAAACTGATTAAATAAATTGTCCCTGTGATCTTTTTACTGCTTTGCCCAACTCAGAGGCTGCTCAATTTCAATTTATTTTGGTACAAACTATAAATTTTTCCAATTAAAAATAGCTGCTTCATCAAAAGCCACTTCAGAGTTAAGATATTCTAACATTCAATTACAGAATTGTGAAACTAAATCTTATAAATCATTTGAACTCTCATTTATTTAATTTATTTAGTTTCCCTCTTGTTTTGAAGGGATAAATTTCAATGTCTTTTTGTTTGAAAGCTTTGTTCTCAACAATTTTACTTTTCTAAAATCTTTAAATGTGAACTTTTTTTGAATACTTTGATTAAACGTTTCCAAACGGCTTTGAGAAAACAATGAAATAAGATTTAGAGGACTCATAAAACTGTTCAATGCCAATGTAGGACACTTAGATTGATTTGCAAAGTAGTTCTTCAAAGGCGAAACATTTCTAAAATCCACTTGATGACGCACGTACTGTCATGCTAAGTATTTTTAATTCAACATCAGTTTTGTCATAAAATTTTTGTATTTCAGTTATTCTAACATTGTATAAATAGAAATATTTATAAATTCTGACAACTACAGCCTCTATTTTGATTGGTATAATATTTCAGCTGGTTTGTACATAATTAATTATGAATTATGTATGCACCATGACTAATTCCAAGTATAGTTCACTTCCATAGATTTTTAAATTTTAGTAAGAACATTGTTTTCATCATGATGTTGTGCTGCACCAAAATTTGCGTTTTAACCATCATCCCCAAAACAAATAATTTTATCTTCAAATGTTGAACTTTTTTTTTTTTTTTTTTTTTTGAGACAGAGTTTCACTCTTTTTGCCCAGGCTGGAATGCAATGGCACGAGTCGGCTCACTGCAACCTCCGCTTCCCGGGTTTCAGTGATTCTCCTGCCTCAGCCTCCGGAGTAGCTGGGATTACAGGTGCATGCCACCCACACCCGGTTAATTTTGTATTTTTAGTAGAGACAAGGTTTCACTATGTTGACCAGGCTGGTCTTGAACTCCTGACCTCAGGTGATCTGCCCACCTTGGCCTCCCAGAGTATTGAGATTACAAGTGTGAGCCACCATGCCTGGCCAAAATGTTCAATTTTTAATATGAATTTACTATAGCGTTTACAATAATGATAGATGTTTCACCTTTGACAGAATGAACCTCCAAAAGCTTGTTTTAGATCCATGAGTTGGATGAAAATATCAAATTATAATTGGGATGAACTGATTCTTTTTTCTTCGAAGCATCTGAAGACACTAATAGAAAACTGGTGTCATTTATCTGTGAACTTCATCTTCAGATGGAGCTAACACATTGATAGCTATTGCCTGGCTTCTTTTTTTTTTTTTTTTTTATAATTTAAGTTCTGGGATACATGTGCAGAATGTGCAGGTTTGTTACATAGGTATACACGTGGTTTGCTGCACCCATCAACCCGTCATCTACATT
>NW_012115021.1:700864-735510 GCF_000951035.1 Colobus angolensis palliatus
TGCCACCTCGCCCAGCTAGTTTTTTGTATTTTTTAGTAGAGACGGGGTTTCACCGTGTTAGCCAGGATGGTCTCGATCTCCTGACCTCGTGATCCACCTGTCTCAGCCTCCCAAAGTGCTGGGATTACAGGCTTGAGCCACCGCGCCCCAATTTCTGCCTTTCAATTGAGGTTACTAAGACCATTTGTACTCAGTCATATTATTGATATGGTTGTATATAAATCTACCATCTTACTATTTGTCCTCTATTTGTGTCATCTGTTCTCTGTTCTCTTTTTCCTCTCTTTCTGCCTTCTTTGGAATTGAGGTTTTTTTATGATGCTGTTCTATCTTTTTTGTTTGCTTATTAGCTGAAGTTATTTGTTATTCTATTGTTTGCTTCAGGGTTAATAGTACACCTCTTTAACTTATCACAGTCTATCTTCAAGTAGTAGACTACTTTACACATAAGAACCTTACAGTATACTTCTATTTCCCCCCTGCTAGCCTTTGGCACCCAGAATCTATAAGACTCCACATCTGCCCTCTGGCTGCTTGTTCGTTAATTCCTCCTCCATTTTTCACTCAGCTTCACTTACCCCAGTAATACATCTTTCCTCCTGATATACCTTGACCCTGAACACTTAATAAAAAGACTTACTGGAATAGGCTGAATAATAACCCCTAAAAATATTCACAAATTAGTCCCCAGGACCTGTGAATGTTACCTTATACAGTATAGCAGAAGAAATTTTGCAGATGTCATTAAACAAAGCATCTTGAAATGGAGAGATTATCCTGGACTACCTGAGTAGGCCCTAAATGCAATCACAAGGGTCCTTATAAAAGGAAGGCAAGAAGGCCAAAGGAGACAGTAGAATCTGTGATAATAGAGGCAAGAGGTTTGAATGAAGGGAAGAGATTAGAGTGATGTGAGTAAAGGATCATGAGCCAAGGAAAGCAGATGATTTCCAGTGATCTAGAGGCAAGGAAACGAATTCACCCCTGAAGCCTCCAGAAGGAATTCTACCCTGCCAACACCTTAACTTTAGCTCAGTGACACTGATTCTTGATTTCTGACCTCTGAAACTGTAGGACAATAAATTAATGCTGTTTTAAGCTATGAGATTTGTGGTAATTTGTTACAGGCGATAAGAAACGAATACACTCATTAAATTGCAATTTTGAAATATGCATGCATTTCATAAAGACTTTTACATATAAATACATTTCTATCAGAAGATTTAAAAAAAAAAAAAGAGGCTTGGAGCAGTGGCTCAAGCCTGTAATCCCAGCACTTTGGGAAACCGAGGCAAGTGGATCACTTGAGGTCAGGAGTTCGAGACCAGCCTGGCCAACATTTTGTAGGCCCCATCTCTGCAAAAATTAGCCAGGCATGGTGGTGCACACCTGTAGTCCCAGCTACTCAGGAGGCTGAAGTAGGAGAATCACTTGAACCCAGGCGGCAGAGGTTACAGTGAGCAGAGATTGCACCACTACACTCTAGCCTGGGCGACAGAGAGAGACTTTGTCTCAAAAAAAAAAAAAAAAAGACAAAAAAGAGTCTGAACTGCAAGGCCATTGTCCTAATAGATATTGCTTGGTTGCAGTAAACTGGAACCAATTCACATTTGCATGAGTAAAAGGGAAATGATGACAGTAGGGACACAACAGGCAATAGTGCAGGCAGACATCAAAGGAGGAAGCATAGTCTTGTCAGGCCATGAGGAGGCACCCACCAGCAAGTCGGAAAAAGACAAATTCTGGGGTCTCTCATGGATCCCAAAAGTCTCTCAGCAAGTCTGATTCAGAACCCAGTTTCTTTCAGCTTCCACTTTTGAAAGCCAGCTGTAGATGAATTTTCAATTCAAGAGTCCTCCATGGAGTCTCTGTCTGGGTTCTTCTGTTTGGGTACTCAAAAGAGATGATCAAGCGAGATTAAGCCAGCCCATGTTATGATTGGCTGCCGTGAATCAGGTGTCTATACCCAGCCCGATCAGCTGAGGTCAAGGGTTACACAGTACAAACATGGCTGTCTGTGCCCTTCCCTTCAGCAAGGGCAATTGCAAAGGAGAGGAAATTCGGTTGGCATCCCAAAATGGGTGTGACACATATGTGTAAATAAATATAGTATGAAAGGCCAAGACTGTCAACTCTGTTTCTCTTTGGATAACTCATCAACAGGTGACTAAGTCGCTGAGGCTTGGAAAAAAACTAACATTTGCCCAGCACTTCTTAGAAGTCAAGGAAACTGGGGCAATAATGAGCAACTCTTATCATAATTACTCTTATTAGCTGACCTATAAAGCAGCCTGAAGGGAGAGTATCAAAGGGTGTGGAAAAAAGGGAAAGCGAGATATAAACAGAGAAGAAAAAGGAAAAGGAAAGGAAAAACTATGTATGGAACACCTACTGAATGCCAGACAATATGCTGGGAGCTTATAGGTTTTCTGTTGCGTTTGTTTGACAAGGAGAAGAGGGGAGAAAGAAAAACTTAGGCTAGAATAACAAAGGTGAATGCTGCTGCCTGTTTTCCCATGGTATGGATTTATTTTAAGAGAACTCACTATTTTTATATTACCTGTAGAGCAAATCTCAGTTATCAGAAAATCTTAGGTGATGTGTCTTCCAGGTTTAAGCACAAAACTTATTTTAATTTTAACCGGTTCACATGGATGAATCTCAAGCATTATGCTTAATGAAAGAAGCCAGGCAAAGGACTACATACCATGGTTACAGAACAAAAAGTGTACAGAAGTCCTAGAAATACACACCTGAAAAGGATGAATCTTACTGTATGTAAATTATGCCTCAATAAACCTGTTTTTAATTCTTTATATCAGTTTGGATTGAAATCTTTTGAAACTTTATTACATGCCATCTTGAATTTTCTGTAGCTAAGCATAATCTTACCTTTATTGATTTGGAATTTGAACAGAATTGTGAATTCTACTGATTGTTCTCTTCTGTAGAAAACTGATACGCTCAGAGTTTATTTGCCCCTACACCAAATGGTCCTAGATGACTGTGCTTTTGGAGTCTCTATGACTGCTTTATAATTTTTCTTTCTCCTTCCTCCTATAAGCTCTCAGCAGTGACTCCCCCAGTGGATATACTCTCCCAAAACAACGTTTCTGAACTGTTGCTTCTAATCTGTTGTGAACTGTTGGGGATAGCAGTGAAGGCAGATAACAATGTTGATAAGAACTGTATGTGTGTTGAGTACAAATAAATAAGCTCTGAACAGGAGTCTAGGGACAGGCGCGGTGGCTCACGCCTGTAATCCTAGCACTTTGGGAGGCCAAGGTGGGCGGATTACTTGAGGTCAGGAGTTCGAGACCAGCCTGGCCAATATGGTGAAACCTCATCTCTACTAAAAATACAAAAATTAGCTGGGCATGGTGGCAGGTGCCTAGAATCCCAACTATTTGGGAGACTGAAGCAGGAGAATCCCTTGAGCCCGGGAGGCGGAGGCTAAAGTGAACCAAGATTGCATACCTGCACTCCAGCCTGGGAGACAAAGCAAGACTCCGTCAAAAAAAAAAAAAGTCTAGAAAACGTCTACAATAAAGTGAATTAGCTTTTGTGCAAGGTTGAGTGTTATCTGGTTTAGCTACTAAGAGGTCTGTTTTACTTATTTATTAGTTCTTGACTAAGTTCCTGAAAGGTCAGTTTGCTATATCACTGCACTCATTTGAGGAGAAGTGTTATAATCTTTTATTCATACACACAGTCACATATACATATTTATACACCAAAAAACAAAACAAAACAAAACACTGCTTAAGCAACAAGCAGAAAGGAAAGCGCCAAAAGAAACTTTCCATTCTGGATAATTCAGAATAGGTAGAGCATAGAATACTACAGTTTAATAGCAAAAATGACCCTAAGAGGTAAGAAAGAATATATTTTTATTTCTTCAGTTAGACAGAAAGAATATGGTTCATTGCCCACAGGATAAAGTCTCATTTTAATCAACCAACTGATAATGCCAGGAAAGCATTTTTAAAGAAACACAAACAGTAAGGGCTGTTTTTTTTTTTTTTTAATCTCTTCATCAAACAGGGCATTTCATTAACCTTTTTTCTAAGATAAAAGAGTCAATTACATGAATATCCTGTTGTATGTGTATCTGCCCACAATGTAACCATTTAAAATCTTTGTAAAAATAAGGTGATTTCTACACTCACAAATCTAGATGAAATTTTGTTAATTCATTCCTAGAGGCCATAGTAATTAGTGCAATATTTAAAATGACAGGAAATAGTAATGAAGCTTTGGAGTTCTGGCATAAAATGGCATCATGACTAGAATGTGGAATTTCAAGTCTTGGCTTCTCTTCTCTGTGCTAAAATCTGCACAGTTCAATTTGTAGATGACATTAGTTACATTCGTCAGACATCCTCATTTTGCATCTCTATCTGCCCTGTAATTGCTATCATTTTCAGAATGGCTTTGTAAGAATGAAGGCATTCATTTCAGATTTATATTCTTCTATTTTTGAACTGCTATTTTGTGTCAGGCACTGTTCAGGCCCTTTTAATCCTCAAAAGGCTAGGTACTAATATTATCTTCATTTTGAAGCTGCAGAAACCAAGGCTCAAAGAGGTTTCAGTAGATTTCCCAAAGACACAAAGCTAGTAAATTGGGAGCTAGTAAATCTGAAGTTAGGGCACGACACTAATGTCCTGGAGCTCATTGACATTACTTTTACTAAATAAAAAGTAGAGGCCTCCATTTCCTTTCAATTATCATAGCAGAGAGTCTCTGTGAAGTCCACATCTTTGTATTTTTTAAAAATTAATTCCACCTCTTGTGCCTTTGCTCATCTGAATTATTATACTGTCATCATTTTATTTGTGCCAACAAAGTATTTTTTTATTAAATGTGAGCCATAATCTGCTCTATCCAGGAATTTAGAGTTCTCCCTATAATGGGCCAACTTCTTCAGAATCTTTCTTTCATTGTGAAAACATCAGTTTTACCCTTTCCAAGTATAAAGATGGCCACCACAAGGGCTAAGCTTTATAAGACTCACCAAAAGAAAACTGACTCGAAGTCTTCATTTTGTGAAATACTGAACAATCTTCCCTTCCCTCATCAGTAGAAATGATCATCAAATCTTAATATGAAACAAATTCGATGGTCTTAGCAGCTTCACATGATTTAAAGAACCAAAGTAATAGGAACACTTCATCAATCCCTTTACTTCATCTTTTTATGATTATATGTAGTTTAAAAAAAAAAATTGGCTCTGCCTCTCTTTTCAAGTGACGCTATACAAACACAGAGCTTTAAGGGAGTTTTACAGAGAAAGAAACTGTGGCCCAAAATGCTGGCTTCAGTCTCACAAATTGATGTGAGAGCCAGTCCTGAAGTTTGCTCCTGTCGTCTTCCTCCTGTTTCATGCGACCTTGGGCTGGCCTCATTCCCACTTGTTTTCTCTTGATATCTGGCTTTCTTCAGTCTCCCTGTCAAACTGCTCAAAGAGAAAGCTGTGTTCACCACTTCCCTAGCAGAAATGTCTTCCAAAGTTCTAATAGGTACCCATTTGCTTCTCTTAATGATACTTAAGCACTGCCCTGCTGGTGTTGACTTTCCAGATCATCAGATAATGAATTGAGTCACCTCTATGTGCCATGTGGCTGGGACATCAGTTGCGGACTAATGAGAAATTCAATGAAAGGCAGGGAAGCAACTCTGGGGCATGGAATCAGAGGAGTAGATATCGATTCTCTTGGTACAATCCTACTTAGACTTATCAGGGCAAGATAACCTACCCCATTGCCAAAATCTTAATAGGAAAAGAGAAATGAGAATTCCTTATAGCTCTCACTAGTCTTGTTTCAACTTATACATCTTTTTAAAATTATAAACTAAAATGAAAGCAGATATGACAGTAAGGAGAGAAGAGTGATGACCCTAAGATACAAGAGGAAGTTAAAAGCAGAACATCGAGTCCAGATTTCCTACACTCTGTGATAAAGAGTTGGCTCTCTTCCTCTACATAAGCAGGAAGACTGCTCCAAGTAGTTGGCCACCTGTGAAATATTGCCCCATGCTAGGTTTTCATTGGGAAAAACAAACGCAAGCCAAGTTTCCTCGTGTAAAATGCAAAACACAATACGTACCTCAGAGTGCTGTGAGAATTGTGTGATATAACAAATGTGAACATGCCCCAGCATAGGCCTGACACACAGAGCACATTTCTGGAATGTTAAGGCATGCAGTGAATATGGGCGCTTCATCGCCAGAGCCCCCTTTAGTGGAGGGCTTCTCATACCTGCTGCTGAAAATGCTGTCAGCAGGCAACCTCCAGCTGTGGGCTCCTCTGGAGATGCCTCAGCAGCAGAGAGACTCCTGGGCCCTAAGACACACCCTTCCCAGGGCAGCCTTGACCCTGGAAAGGCAGGAGTATGAAGGCCTGACCATTTAGGCTTGACACAGGGCAACTTTGATGGGCCATTTTAGTAGCCCAGCTCTCCCGTGGGAGCTGGGCCCTGAGCTGGGCCCACTTCACAGGTCGACTTCTCTCTCTTCCTTTCCTCTCCTCCCTTCCACAGGTGTTGGCCCCAAGGGCACACTTAATAAACATCCTTCCCACTAAACTCTGTCTCAGAGCCTGCTTCTTGGAGAACCCAACCTGTAGTAGGAGAATATCGAAACAAATAAATAGTTGGAATTTAGGGTTTGAAATGGTGTGTAGCTCTGGCTGGTGTTACTAAACTTATCCAAACCTATTACCACAAGACCTATGCAGCACCAGAAATGCAGAGCAACTCTAAAAAATTACTTAGCTTAGTACTACTTGGTAAATGGGACTGGGAAATTTGATGCTGGGAAAATTGATTATTTAGGAAAAAAAAAAAACATAGATATAGGCCTCACTTTCTATATCTACCAAATAACTTTCAGATACATTTTAAAAAGATGCATCTTTTTTAAAATACAAGAAAAGAAAAAGAAAATAGAGGTGGATATTTAGCCAATTTTTGCCTTTTATGAGATTTTAAAAGTAATTTTCACACAAGTGTTAAAATTTTAACTTTTTTATAAACTTAGAAAGTTATAAAAATACAAAGAAAAACATAAACTCCTCTAGTCCCATCACCCAGAATTAACAAGTTTATTATTAACAAAATTAAGATTTTATAATATTTGCTTCTAGTTACCTGTTAAAATTTGCACTCATGATGTTTTCTCAGTTTGAGTGCTTGGATGCAAGAAAGCAGAAAAAGGATTTACTGGTTATTGGGTCATTAGCAGATAGAAGGAAAGTCTGGAGATGGTTTCATAAGATGGGCAAGTGCAAAGACAGCTGGACAATAGGACGCACAGCCAGGTCACGGCACAGGAACAGTTTTAGGTGCCACCATTGCTCCTACCTTCCCGTGTGCACATTAGACACCCCCGCTTCTGGCCTCCCAATGTGCTGTTTCAACCACGAGTAATTTTCTAACTCTTCCTGAATTTTAGCATCACTCTCTCAAGATTCAAAGTCCATTCAGGTGGCCTAGGTTGCACTCTAACTGCAAAGGCCAGGGAGAGGGCGTATCTGAGCCCCTTGCAGAAGCAAGACACTGTCTCCCAAAAATACTCACAAAATAGGAGAGTGCCGGTGATGAAGCTATTTTATCGCTGCTTCAAGCGCAGGCTCCTGTATATCCCTTTGTGATGTCAGGGCTGAGACTCTCTTTTTCTGTAAACTGCATTTCTCCTTCACCACCTGCTCCCTATATTGACTCTGCCAATAGAGGACTCTAAAAGAAAACTAGAAGTCTAGGGAAGAAAGGTCAATGTTCTGTCCTATTTACTTCCTGTGCTTGTCAGCATTACTTTAGTAATGCCTTTTCACCCCAGCAGTGGTGATTCATGCCTGTAGTGGCAGTAAATTCCAGATTGCAATATTTCCAACACTCCCAGAACCAGCTCATCATGCCCACTCTGAGCTCAAAGACACCAGTACCAGGCATTCAGCCCTCATCCTCCTCAGAGGTCCAAGTTTATGCCCCATGGGGCTCCTCCTCCAAGCCTCTATGTTTTGAAGATTCCAATCTTTTCCCTTGGTTCTTCCATCCTTAGGGGTGGTAGTCCTCAGTGGCTCCTTTTTGCTTTCAGTTGTCCAATACCTAATTGACAATTCTTTAAATTACATTCTCTCTGTTAAAATTGCTGGTGTGTTTTCTTTCTCTGGTTGAAAAAAAGGGATTCCCCTAAAATAGGAAGAGTGTTTAGAGGCTGAGTACTCCCCACCAAAAATAACCACAAATGTCTGCTACAGGTATTATCCTGTTTCTTCACTATATATATTGAGTATTTAAGTCCTATCCATGTTGATATAGACAGAAATGTTTATCATTTTTAACTACTATATACTATTTCATTGCATGAACCTGATTTGTTTATTGAGGTACATTTATGTTGTTTTTAATTTTTCACTATTAAAACCAATGCGGTAACTAAGAAAAAAGAGAAAATCTATGTTTATCTGAAATGACTGCAGAAAAATGCATTTGACGAAATTCAACACCAACTTATGATAAACTCTCTCAGCAATCTAGGAATAGAAGGGAACTTCTTTAACACGATAAGGAATATCTATGAAAATCCTGTGGTTTTCGTCATACTTAATGGGGAAAGACTGAACGCTTCCCCCCAAGATCCGGACCAAAGCAAGAAAATCTACTCACCACTTGTATTCAACATTGTACTAAGGGTCCTGGCCAGTGAAATAAAGCAAGAAAAATGAATAAAATAACAGATTGACAAGAAAAAAGTAAAAGTGTATTTCTTTGCAGATGACATGGTGACATCTGTAGAAAATCCTAAGGAATCTATAGTAAAAGCTATTAGAGCTGATAAATGAGTTTAGTAAGGTCATAGAATACAAAGTCTATATACAAAATTTAATTGTATTTCTATATGCTAGCAATGAACAATTAGCAATTTAAATTAAAAATCATTACCATTTACAATAGCATCAAAAATATGGAATACTGAAGTATAAATTTAACAAACTTGCAATTTAGATGCACACTGAAAACTATAAAACATTGACGACTGAAATTAAAGATGAACTAAATAAATGGGAAAATATACCATACTCATGGATTGGAAGACTCAATCTTGTTAAGATGCAGTTCTCTCCACATTGATCTATACATTCAATGCAATCACAATCAAAATCCCAGAAAGCTTTTTTTAGAAACTGACAAGCCAATTCCAAAATTTATATGGAAATACAAAGGACTTATGATGAACAAAATTAGACTTAAAGATGAACAAAATTAGAGGACTTATACTACCTGACTTCAAGACTTACTATAAAGCTACCATAATCAAGAACAGTACTACGGAATGGTATTGGTGAAATGACAGACATATAGATCAATGGAACAGAGTAGAGTGTCCAGGAATAGATCTACACATATATGACCAATTGATTTTCCATAAAAGTACCAAGGTAATCACATGGAGAAATAATCTTTTCAGCAACAGTGCTGGAACAAGATAGCCACTTGGAAAATCATTAACCTCAGTTCTTACCTCACATCACTCAAAAAAACTTAATTCAAAATGGATCATAGACCTAAATGTAAAAGGTGAAATTATAAAATTTCTAAAAGAAAACATAGAAGAATATCTTCATGACCTTAATGGCAAAGATTTCTTAGGGCACAAAAGCATGAACCATAAAAGAAAAAAAATTGGCAAGTTGAACTTAATCAAAATTTAAAACTTCTACTATTCAAAAGAGCCTATAAAGAAAATGAAAAGATAAGCCATAGCTAGGAGAAAATCTTATACATATCAAAAGACTTGTATCCAGGTTGTACCAAGAACTCTTAGAATTCAATAAAAATGAGACGAACAATCTAAATTTAGAATGCACCAAAACAGTTGAACACTTTATAAAAGAATATATGCTAATGGTCAATAAGCACACAAAAAGATGTTTACATCATAAGTCACTAGGAAGATGCAAATCAAAATCACATGGAGATACCATTACACATCCATTAGAACGGCTAAAATTAAGAAGACTATAACAAGTGTTGACAATGATGCAGAACAACTGGAACCCTTATATATTGCTGGTCGGAATTAAAAATGGTACAACCACTTTGAGGAACAGTTTTGCAGTTTCTAAAAAAGTTGAACATACAATTAGGACACAACCCAGCAATTTCACTCCCACGTATTTCTATTTCCCAAGAAAAGTAAATACATATGTCCATACAAAGACTTGTACATCAATGTTCACAGCAACTTTATTGATAACAGCCAAAATTTGAAAACAACTTAAATGCCCATCAACAGGTGAATGAATAAATAAATTGTAATATGTCCATACAATGGAATGCTACTCATCAATAAAAAAGAATCACTTACTGATACATGCAAAGACATGGAGAATTTCAATCACATTATGCTGAGCAAAAGAAAACAGATGCATAATGTATGATTCAATTTCTGTAAAACTCTAAAAAAAGACAAACCTAATCTATAGTGACAGGGCAGACCAGTATTTCCCTGAGGGTAGGGTTGGGGGCTGGGAGAGAGGATGATTGACTGGGATGGGGCAGAAGGGAACTTTTGGGGTGATAGAAATGTTCTATGACTTGATTGAAGTGGTAGTTATGTGAGTATACAAATTTGTCAAAACTCATCAAAATGTCCAGCTAAAACAGGTGAATTTTATTGTTTATAAATTATAGTTTAAACGATCCCTCAAAAATACTGCAACGAACATTGGTGTACATGTCTCCCCCCATGCCTGTGAAAAAAATAACCACAGGATATTTAACTAAAAGTTCATACGATATGTGCATTTTCTATTTTGTACATGCTATACATTGTTCTCCAAAGTGGACGTTTTGTCTGATTACCCAGCATCTGTGCCTCCCCATATTATTAATCTGAGCCCTGAACCCATCATGGAAATTCCATCCTCCTTGCCAGTGCTTATTTCAGGAATGGGTGTCTGACTCAATTCTGGCCATTAAGACATGAGAAGTTGACTGGGGGCCTTTTGGAGAATGTTTCTTAGATCCTAAGGGAGAGATCTATAGCTTCTGAACGTAAATTGCAAATTAGTCTGAATGTTGAACTGCCTAGATGTCACATCTAGAACTTCCGTGGCCCTGTTACCCATCGTTATGGACAGAATTATGTCCCCTCAAAATTTATATATTGAAGCCCTAACCCTCAGTTCTTCAACTTGTGGAGTCCTTGGAGATAGAACCTTTAAAGAGGTGATTAAGTTCAAATGTTGGTTGGATGTGGTGGCTCACGTCTGTAATCCCAGCACTTTGGGAGGCCAAGGTGGGAGGATCCCTTAAGCCCAGGAGTTTGAGACCAGCCTGGGCAAGATGGTGAGACCCTGTCTCTACAAAAAATATTGAAAGTTAGCTGGGTATGGTGGTACATGCCCATATTTCCAGCTATTTGGGAAGCTGAGGTGAGAGAATCATTTGAGCTCAGGAGTTCAAGGCTGCAGTAAGCTGTGATTGTGCCACTGCATTCCAGCCTGGGCAACAGAGTGAGACCCAGTCTCTTAAAAAAAAATGAGGCTCTTAGGGTGGGCTCTAATCCAATATCATTGGTATCTTTATAAGAAGAGAAGGATAGTATACAAAGAGAGACATCAGGGATGTGCTTGCACAGAGGGGCCACCATGTGAAGACGCAGAAAGAGTGCGGCCATCCACAAGACAAGGAGAGAGGCCTCAGAGGAAACCAACCCCCATGCCCATGCCTTGATCTCAGACTTCCAGCCTCCAGAGGTGTGAGAAAATAGATTTCTGTTGTTTAAGCCACCAAATCTGTGGTACTTTGTTATGGCAACCCTAGAAAACTAATACACCGCTGAGACTGAAACCAACATTAAAGACAGCAAAAAGGAAAGATAAAAAGAACTTGAGTTCTTTTTAGCTATTATCAAGTCACCAAATGAATCAGTCCTGGAACCTGTCCTGCCTCAAAACTAATGTAAGACAATGCATTTTCTTATTGTGTGAGCTAGTTTGACTGAATCCTCTGTTACTTGCCTCCAAGTAACCAAAACACCACACATACTTCCAAAAGCAATGTATGAAAGTTTCATTTCCCCTTGTCCTTGCAAACACCTGATATGTTTCAATTTCTTTCTTGCCATTCACATAGATGGAAAACAGTATCTCATTGTTGTTTTAAGTTGTACTTTCCTGATAATGAGGTTAAACATCTTTTCACATGTCCATCTGCCATTCAGATTCCTCCTCTGTTGAATCGCCTGGCCATATATTTTATTCATTACTATTGCACTATTTGTCTCTTGCTTATTGATTTATAAGAGTTCTTGGCATATTCTTGATCAATGGTCCCCAACCTTATTGGCACCAAGGACAAGTTTTATGGAAGACAATTTTTCCACAGACCAGGGGTGGAAGGGAGGGGGCAGGGAAGATGATTTCAGGATAATTCAAGCACATTACATTTATTGTGCACTTTATTTCTATTATTATTGCATTGAAATATATAATGAAATAATTATACAACTCATCATAATGTAGAATCAGTAGGAGCCCTGAACTCCAGGAAAACCTGCAGGTTTGCTGCAACCAGATGGTCCCATGTGAGGGTGATGGGAGACGGGGACAGATCATCAGGCATTAGATTCTCATAAGGAGCACACAACCTAGATCCCTTGCATGCGCAGTTCACAATAGGGTTCATGCTCCTATGAGAATCTGATGCAGCTGAGGCAGAGCTCAGGCAGTAATGCGAGCGATGGGGAACAGCTGTAGATACAGATGAAGCTTTGCTCACCCACCACTCACCTCTTGCTTTGCAGCCCAGTTCCCAACAGGTCATGGACTGATACCAGTCCATAACCCAGGGGTTGGGAACCCCTGTTTTAGATACTAATCTTTGTCAGTTGTGTATATTTTGAATACTTCTCCTGCTTATCATATGGCTTTTAAGATGTTTTTGATATCATGTGCCAAACAAGTTATTTATATTTTAATACTCAAATTTACCATTTTTTCTTTTATGTTTGCACTTTCTATGTCTTATTGAAAGAAAGAAGGGAAGAGGAGTAGACAGAGAAAGAGAGACAGGAAGAGAGAGAGGGAGAAAAGGAAGGAATAAAGAAAGGAAGGAAGCTAACCCAAGATCACTCATTAATTCATTGAAAAAATGTTTACTGAGTGTCTACTTTGTTATTTGTTCTACTATTACTTATAGTAGTAAATAAGACAGACAAAGCCCCTGCCCTTATGGAGCTTACATAAATATATAATTGACTGTCTAGGAGTGAAGAGGCTATGACGAAAAGTGAACAAGGTTAAGTGGATAGAGAGGAACTTTACCTAGGGTGGTCAGGGGATGCCAGTCTGAGCAGAGACCTGGATGGAGTAAGAGAATAAGCCATACACATATCAGGGACAAGAGCATTACAGACAGAGAGAAAAGCCAAAGAAGAGGCTCTGAGATGGCAAAGATGTCTCAAGTGTTTGAGGAGCAATCAACAAGAAGGCCACTGGGGCTGGAAGTCAGTGAGCAGGGCCAAGTGGTAGGAAACAAAGTGAGAGAGGTACGCACAGCAGGGGACATCTGTGGGCCACTGTAAAGAGGCAGAAAGGAGAACTTATCTTACTTACAAGGTAGGAGAGTCACTGTGTTCTGCAGGGCAGAGAAGAGATGAAGGGAGGCATGAAAGAAGGCAGGGAGATTCATTGGAAGGGTACTGCAGTGTCCAGGCAAGACATAATAGCTGCATATACTAGGTCATCAAGATCTATACATTCTTCTCTTTTAGAAGATTGTTTGTTTTGTTATTGCTGCTGCTGCTGCTGTTGTTGTTGTTTTGTTGCTGTTGTTGTTTTAACCTTTAGAACTTTAATCTAGCAGAATCTATTTTGAGATATGATATCATTTTAACTTTTTTCCATATGAATAGCCAATTGTCCCAACACCACTTTTTGAATATAGTCGTTCTTTTCCCAATTGATTTGTGAAACAAGTCATGTTATATATCAATGGCTCTCTTTTAAGGGAACTCTCTATTCTTGGTTCATAGAATAGTTTTTCTATTTCTGTGTGAATGCCATCTTTTCAAATTGCTGTAATCTTGCACTATGTCTTGATATTGAGTAGAAGGGGTCTCACTCCCCTATCCCACCACCTTTTGCTCCTCTTTTTCAAAATTGTTAAAGATTTTTGTGCACCTCATTGTTTCAGATTAACTTTAGAGTCAATTTGCTTTTGAGTTTCCCCAAAATCCTGCAGATGTATTGTGTTTTAACTACACTTAATTTATAACATCTAGAAAGTATTAAGTCTCCCAAGTGTAGACGAAACCAGCTTTCCATTTATCAGGTTCTTCAAAAAAGTTTGAAAATTTTCTCCTTATAATCTTTTCAGGAACTTTATAGTTTATATTGTTATTGCAAACATCTTTTTTCCTATTGGGTTTTTTTTTTGGTTACTACTAATGACAAAGAGCTATATTTTTAGTATCAAAAAAATCCTTATCAAGTATAAAAAAGGCAAACAAACAAATAGAAAAATAGTGGGCAAAGGACATGAACGAACAATTTTCAGGAGAAACACAAATAACCAATTAACATATTGAATTTTTTAGCTTAATTAACAATCAAAGAAATGCAAACAGTCTGAGATAATCATTTTACACCTGCCAAAGTAAAAAAGTTTGTTTTTAAATTATTTATTTATTTATTTTTGAGACAGGAGTCTCGCTCTGTTGCCCAGTCTGGAATGCAGTGATGTGATCATGGCTCACTGCAGCCTCAACTTCCACCTCAGCCTCCTGAGTAGCTGGACTACAGGCACACACCACCATGCCCAGCCTGTTTTCAAATTATTGTGCTGACTTTGTTTTAAGGATAATGGTAGCAGGCATCTTAATATCCACTTGGCAAGAGTGTAATTGGTACAACTTTGAGAAAAAGAAATGTAAGAAAATGTTCTAAGAACTTTAAAAACTGTTCATGCCCAATCCTAGGGATTCCAGCCTGAGGAAAAAAAGATTGTCATAAGTGAATGTTCATCCAAGAGTCATTTCTGATAACAAAAACTTGACAGAATCTAAATGTCTGACGCCTGGGGAACACTTCAAGAAAGTGTGGTACAGGCCATGTGATGAAATGATGCAGCCATCGTGATAACCGTGTCTGAAAATGTTTGAATGGCTGAGAAAAGGTGCAGGAAGAAACATCAAATGAAAAGGATCTATAGGTATATATAATTAGATTAGAGAAAATACATCATAATATAATATTCATCTCTGACAATAGACTACTAGTAGTTTTCATATTTTCATTAAGGTTATATTTCCTAAATTTTTTACAATAAGCATGTATTTTCAGGACATGAAAATATTAAATAGATAAATGATCAAAACTGCTACAAGAAACTAAAAGTGTGAAAGGATCTATCAGTTCACTTTTCAATGTTTGGTTTATTATACGTAATAACAGATACACACTACCTGTGAACAGACTATTATCTGCTTGAAAAGTGTGAAATGTTGGTTGTAAAAATTTAGCTCCTACCAAGAAGGAGCCCACACGATAGTCTTAAGATCCCTGATTAAAGCAAATGCAGTGGTAAGATGTGAGAACTAAACAGTGTCAGGAACAGGGCATTTGTCTAAGTATCTTAAAATGTATAGGATTTCTTTAAACCAGCAACTCTTTATAGTTCTAAATTACATATATTGTTCGCTCATTCACTCAATAAATATTTCCATGCATATTTGGATCTAGACTTTAACGCAATGTTGACATTTTAAGAGAGATGAGCGTGTTGTTATTTTGGCAAAAACAAACATGCTGTTTCAAAGGTTTATGCTGTTACTTGGTCCGGTGTCCAAGTCCAGCATACCCGCGAATATAATCACACCCACAACCTTTCTGGGTGCTGTAATCCACTCCTCTCGCTCTTGCAGCCAGGAAAGATTTCAGAGTATCCTCTTACACTTACGTGTAACTGCCTACCGAGATATTTTTATCGTATCCTCAGAACCACTCATCTCCTTTTCATTTGCCTTTTATACTTACAATAACTTCAACTCTTTCCTCTTTCTGAAAACAAGGAAGTTCTCTTGATATTTACGTATTTATTTTGCTAGGAAACAAATTGGAATGGAGCCCATATTTCTATTCAGTGTCAATAGAGCTCATAAAGAGACCAGTTTCCCCCTCAGTTTAGGCCTCTTGGTCAAATTTACTCAGCTTGCCAGTCAGCAATTCATCCCACTCACAAGCCCTGGGCTTCTCCAGAGAATAAATAACCTAGGCCTGGAGCTCTGTGACTAATCATGTTTGCCCAGCCCTCACCATTCCTTCATTAAACGGCTTTTAGAATTCAGCTTCCTCCGTCTACCAGTGAGTAACAAACACAGAGACTCTCCGGCCCAAACTCCACTCTAACATGGCAGCTTCCTCTTCACTCATTCCCAGCAGCATGCATGTGGGTGTACATATTGTTAACATGCTGTGTGTTCCTGCTCAGCATTTGCTCAACTATACAGGCACCCTCACCCTCGTACCTGCCCCCATCGGTGCTGTCTACATTTAGATGCAAGCCCTCAGTCGGCAAGTGCATAGCAAATAGTGCTAGGAGGGATTTTTATGCCCACACAACAATGATGAAACTGCGTATATGAGGCACCTAGGACAGTCAGGTTCATAAGGGAAGAAAGTAGAAGAGTGGTTGCCAGAACCTGGGGGAAGCGGGGAAGTGGGAGTTGGTGTTTAATGGGTACAGAGTTTCTGTTTGGGAAGGTGACAAAGCTCTCTCTGGAGATGGATGCACAGTGGTGGGTGCACATGAGTGGGAATGTATTTAACTGTATTTGAGTGTGCACTGGACTGAACACTCAAACATGTAAATGGTAAATTTTATGTTATGCATATTTTATAACGATTTTTTAAAACCCAAATAGATAGAAAGAAAAAATGACAAGGAAAAAGCAGCCTTGTTTCTCTCGTGTAATCCAAGTCCCTTTTATCTGATGCTGCCTCTTAACATTCCAGATGGGTGAGCTCTTAGATTTTCAGAGTTCCACACCAGGTCAACTGGTGAAAGGGAGCTGGGAAGAACGGGAGAGAAAGGAGACTTAGATGCAGCAACACCCATGAGAGCTTGCAGAGAAACTGCATAAAGAAAGCACCGGGATTCAAAATCTTTGCAGGCTTCCCCACCCCCACCCCCCGGCTTCAGAAGTCCTTTCAAGGCACTTGTTTCTGGACTTTGCCTTATTTTGGGGTGAGCGGCTTCCTCCCCAACTCCAACCAAGTTGATTCATGTTATTTGCCCAGCAGCTTCACACAATGCCACCCTGGATAAAAGATAGTTTCTCCCTCTCCCCAACCCTGTCCAGTCCGTTGGGACTCCGCCCCAGCTATGCCTGCCCCTAGCCCAAACATTAGGGAAGACGGATGAGACTGGACAAGTAAACGGCAGCAAGCATCCAACTCTGCATTTTTCTGAGCTTTCTCCCCAATTCCTAAGTAAAATTCCTAAAGTAAAAATGGAATTTTTGCTGGAACAATTTTTAAGTCTAGCAAATCTGCCACATTCCTTAAACGACAGCTGCGGTAAGTGCAGCTACCGGGCTGTTGTGCAACATTCAGCCAATATTGGCACAACCGAGCACATGGATAAAACATGACATGCTTTCTCTGTTTTCCATGTTTTGCCACAAAAATTCTGTTCACAAAAGTCTGTGACTCTTCAATGTCTGTCATTTCTGTGGGCTCATCTGGAAATTTAGAAAATGCCCTTTCAGTTAAAATTCCTCTCGTTAAGTGATAGCTGTCTCTCCCTTGCCTTAGGTAACACATTCCTTTCTTACCTGAACAAATGTTTATTTGCATATACTAAAGCAGCAACAACTACTAGTTTTGTTTGGCATTTTCAGGGGATAATATGTAAGGTTGAGGATTTTTTTAAATCCCGCTTTCCGAGATAACAAAGACCCACTAATCTGTAAAGATCAAATTCTTCCGCTCAATTAACATTTTACAACCTCCCTACTCTGTGGAAACAGTACTGGTAACAATTCTAAACAATTCGCAATCTGTTTGAGTAGAAATTAACGGCAAAGTGTTACTTGAAGTTAACTAAAACAACAAATTTTGAATCTGAAATTATAATTTATGCTTTACAGGTCTGACTTATCAAAAAGGGAAGGAAAAATTCAGAAAACTGCTCATAATGCCACAAGACTATCTCTAATTTAATGTGGCTATCCTCAGCAATAGGAAAAACAAAAATTGTCATTTCTAGGAAATGGATTTTTTAAGTATTCAGAGTACCTCCTGCCTTCTTGGAAAAAAAAATTCATTATTATTTTAGTTAAAGGATTCTAACAAATTGAAAAGAAAACTAGTAAAGAGAGTTGAAAAGCTTTGTCAGATTAAAAACAAAATATCTACTATGCCAAGCCAAAATATTTTTCCAAAGCCAGGTTCTAAGAAGTGAATTACATCTTTCAAGACCCCAAAGGATCATTCCAGATTGGATTTCATAAAAATAAGTACAATTTTGACCAAGAAAGTTTATTCAATAACAATATTGCCAAACCGTAACCAATGACCATTCACTATAACACAATTTTAACACAATATTAATATTAATGCTTTCAGTGAGCTATGATCACACCACTGCACTTCAGCCTAGGTGACAGAGTGAGACCCTGTCTCAAAATAATAATAGTAGTAATAATAAAAGTAATAATAGCCTTTGTGAGGCTTAAACAGGCCTCACGAAGTCCATATACAGTAGGTGATAAATATAAAACAATATATAGAAGCAGCTTGCTTAAATACAATAATGTATTCCTGCAAAGATGAAGGTAATTTAGATTTTTGTATCATTAAATCATGTTTTTAAGACCAAGAAATTCTCCATCTAAAAGAACACTTTGGTAAGCTTATTAAATAAAGCATTTTAAAAATAAAGTTATCACCTCCTAACTTACGTGCTTTTTTCACACATCATTTCAGACATCAGGCTTTCCTAAATGGGAGATTCCCACATAATACAACCTTCAGACTTTAACATGGCCCCCTATGAAAGAGTTCATGTCCCCCTTGAACACCTGACTAGTAATGATGTAAAACATCCACACTGTGGAGAATCACACTTATATAGGCAACTTTATGTGGTCCAATAATTTTCAAAAGTAGGATTGAAACAAAAGATTGACAATAACATAAATGGCCACGAATGGGGGAACCGGTTACAAAATCTATGGTGTTTCCCTACACTGGAATCCTGTGCAGCTGTTAAAAAAAAATAAAAAATAAAAAATAAACAAAAAAAAAACATGAGAATGTTCTTTATGTACATATGTGGAAAGTCCTCCAAAATATAATGTAAAGGGAAGAGGAAGCAAGCTGCAGAACACGGGGTATAAAAATCTATCATTTGTGTAAAGGGAATGGACAAAAAACATAAATCTGTATCTATTTGTCTATGCATTTTTGAAATCCCTGGAATGATATATTAGCAATTAACAATTGCAGTGACCTATGCAGGAAGGTAAATGGGGAGATGATAGAGGAATGGGTTAGGAGAGAGTCTTTTCACCACATCTTACTTTCTACTTTTTGATTTTTGAACCATGTAAATGTATTACTATTTGAAAAAAATAATAACTTAATAAAAACTCCAGGTCAGATCAAGCCATCATGAGTCATGTATTTTCTACATACTCATTCCATCCATGGGAGCTTTTGTTTAGCTTCCCCGACGTTAGAGACATCTGCTTTGCCTAGAAGCAGAGCCTGAGACTGGGATTTGGATTCTTGTAACTGACTGAAGGAATGCGCTCAGGAGAAACCTGTTCTGGTGTTATGGAGTGGAGGAAGCAGAACAGAGCAGGGAAAGCATCAAGCAAGGATACCGTCTTAGGTAAAGTCCAGCCTTGGGCGGAACCACACAGGGGCTTAGGAGCACCACAAACTCTCTCCTCAAGACTAAAAAGGCCCGCTTTACATACCCCAATATCAGACTCTAGGCCCCAGAGTAGGGGGCAGTGGGCTTTAACCTCTCAGATTCTGTGGCTCCTGTTCAGCAAAGGGCAAGTCTCCCGAGATGGGGGGCAGCTGTGAACTGTTAGCAACTATGATGGTTAAGTTTATGTGTCAACTTGATGGGGCCAGGGATGCCCAGATATCTGGTTAAACATTGTTTCTGGGTGTCTCTGTGGGGGTGTTTCCAGAAGAAATTAGTATTTGACTGACAAAGTGAGTAAGCAGATGGCCCTCCCCAATGTGGGTGGTGATCACCCAATCCTTTGAGGGCCTACAATAGAACAAAAGGGTGGAGGAAGGTTAATTTCACTCTTTGCCTGTTGGCTTGCACTGAAATATCAATCTTCTCCTGCCCTCAGCACTCCCAGTTCTCAGGCCTTTAGACTCAGACTGACATCTACACCATTGGCTCTCTGGCTGTCAGGACTTCAAACCACACTGACTTTCCTGGGTCTCTACAAAAGGCAGATCATGGGACCTCTCAGCCTCCATAATTGTATGAGCCAATTCCTTATAATACATTTCTGTTTCTCTGAAGAACCTTGACTAATACAGCTGTATTAGTTCATTTTCATGCTGCTGATAAAGACATACTCGAGACTGGGTGATTTATAAGGAAAAAGAAGTTTAATGGACTCACAGTTCCACATGGCTAGGGAGGCCTCACAATCATGGTGGAAGGCCAAAGGCACATCTTACATGGCAGCAGACTAGAGAGAATGAGAGCCAAGGGAAAGGGGTTCCCCTTATTAAACCATCAGATCTCGTGAGGCGTATTCACTACCATGAGAATAGCATGGGGGAAACTGCCCCCATGATTCAATTATCTCCCACAAGGTCCCTCCCATAACACGTGGGAATTGTGGGAGCTACAATTCAAGAGAAGATTTGGGTGGGGATGCAGCCAAACCATATTAACAGCCAACCTGTATTCACAGCAGCTGGGGGATGGATGCATAGCCTAGGGTATTTGGGTAGGGTACCAGCAGCATCCACTACACCAGGGGTCCTTAACCTTCAGTGCATATCATAATCACATGGAGAGCTTCTTAAGACAATTCACTGGGCACCTGCCCCAGAGTTGCTGATTCAGTAAGTGGAAGAGGGGAGGGGAAGAGAAATGGAGAGGCTCGATACTTTGCATTTCTAGCAAGTTCCCAGATGATGCTACGCTGCTGGTCCTGGGATCAACCATACTTTGAGAACCACTGTCCTACATCATCTTTGCCTCTTGCTTCTCCTTTACCTCTGTAGCCAATCTTAGTACCTTCTTAATTTCCTTCAAATTCCTTTCTCAATGTACTGCTTCCTCTCTGTTCCTGTTGCTGACACTCCAGTGCAAGTCCTTATTCTGTCAGACCTAGATTAGAGGCAATTATTACATAGATAAAGAAAAAGCAAGACTTTTTATGAATTACCCTTACTGGCTGACTATACCAATTAAAACCATAGGGTAATTGTCCAACTCATTTTAATTGTCTGTAAGTACACACAGAAGGCTTGACATGTGTTCAAACAGTGAAGGAACTGCTGAGGTTCCTAGCCAACAATTCACGTACTATCTTTATTCTTTTCTAGAATAAGTTATAGAGATCACCTAGTTCAATAGTTCTCATGGCATAGTAGCACTGTGGTACAGAGAAGCTGCTCTCAGAACTGGGTGAGGATGGGTCACTGATTTCCTACAAGCCTTCTACTTTATAGATGAGGAAACTGAGGCCCCATTCACAGGCACATGCCCTAGAGTAATGCATAACTCCTTGTCCTGGGAGCACCCCAGCTTGGTATCCAGAATGAGGACCTCAGGTTTGGGCCTTTCACAGCCCAATAACTTCCGCAGCAGTCAGTTTACTAACTTCATCTCCACCTCCTGCTTTCCAGGCTCCTTGTCCCCAAGAAACAATGAAACTAATATTTATTGAGCCCCTAGTTTGTTCAAGAAATTGTACCAGGGCTATCACATATACTACTTCTTTTTCTCCCTTACACATCTCACCAAAACCAATGTTGGGAGTAGGGTGAGGCAAGAGACACGCCTCATCCCAATACAGACCAAGACCACTACCTTGAGAATGGGAACAACTGCCTTCTGGATTCCTTGATCCTGGTATCCCTGACAGAGTCGAATCATCATAAATGACATTGTGCATGCAATTATGGCAGTACTACACACCTTGAGAAATTACAGTATTGTGTAACAATCATCAATAAGAAATGACCATTTGATTCCAACAATTACCAACTCCTTCATAAAATAGAGAGTGGTGGCAGCCACCCAGAAAAGCCATCTGTAACCTCAATTTTATCTCCTAGACCCTGTCCTTGGGGTCACATGGGAATGGAGGCTTCGTTCTACATAGGGTGTCTCCAACGGGAAGATTTCTTGCTCCTTTGACAGAGTGGCTTCCTTCAGGCAGTTCCTGTGTCTAGAACTCTGTCACCCAATATGGTAGCCATTGGCTGCATGTGTCTATGTCAGTTTAAATTTAAATCAGCTAAATAATAACATTAAAAATTTTATTCCTTAATCTCATTTTCCACATTTCAAGTGCTTAATAGCCACATGTAGCTAGTGGCTACAGTATTGGACAGTGCAAATATAAACATTTCCACCATTGCAGAAAGTTCTGCAATGGACAGGACTGGCCTAGTTTTCCCTATACTTGACTTACTCAAAATCTTATTTCTCAGAGTCACCTAGAAAGAAAAAAACTCATTTCCTCCTTAATTATACAGAATCTGGCTTTGTCTTTATCATCCCTTAGATCCTCCATGACTTGTAACTGCCTGAATTCACTTTAAAAATAAGTTCATCTATGTCCACAGTTCTCAAAGTGGAGTTCAGGGATCCATGAGTATCCCCAAAACCCTTTCAGGGGGTCTGCACGGTCAGAACTATTTTCATAGTTATATAACACACAAAAAAATAGCTCTTTGGGACCCTCAATTATTTTTAAGCGTATAAAAGGGAGCCTGAGAAGAAAAACTGTCAGCACTGCCAAGCAATGTTATTAGTATTAATGATACCATTGGCCATTTTTGTTTTTATTCTTATTTTTGACATATGCCCATCATTAGATAAGAAATACTAGTCCCAGCCCAGAGTTCCATTGTTCTCAGCTTGCCTGCAGCAGCATTAAGGAAGCAGTCATCTCAAATCCCTTGTAGAATGAAACTGGCATCAATAGGAGAATAAGAGCTCTGTTGTCACACTTTTAAAAGAGCAAAACCGAGCATCTTTTCAGGAAACAGAACAGCAGGCAATGAGAGTGAACAGCAGAAATGTCTCTCCACCAGCTCTCCCCAGACCTGCCCCTGCCCTCTGTACCTTAGAGAACTGAAAAAAGTCCAAAGCCAAGGGAGGGAAAGAAGTCAAGCCCAAGGGGTGTGATGCCAAGACAAGACTAGGGTGAGCAAGGGTCACATTCAAATCAGTGGCTGCTAAAAAGATTGGTATCAAAATAAACTATTTAGAAATCAATTAAGTGAGAAAATATGCACTTGTGTACTTTAGAGGTCAATTTTTTTTTAAAGCAGGTCTAAAGAAGTATCTGTTTCAAGTTGTTTAAGCTTAGTGAGATGTACTTTTTTGCTAAAGAGTTAGAATGGTACAGAAATCAGGAACAGAGAAAAGGTAAGGCCTCCTTTTTTAAAAATAGTTGGTATCTGAAAAGATAATGAAATTGAAGAGCATACCAAAGTTCTGAAGATCAATAAAGTGAAATCTAGGACCTGGAACCTAGGCTGCTGAACTGAGGGAAATTATCAAAAGCTTGGAAAAAATTATATTCTTTTCTGTCCATTTTTCTCTTTGGAATGAGAATTTTAAAAGGGACAAAAGGAAGCTGGGAAGGGTGAGATAGTCTCTGAAGGCTTAGCTATGCTTCTTCTTCCCTCCTTCCTCACTTCGCCCACTCTCATCCCCTCAAATAAAACCAGCAGCAGCATTAGCAGTAATACCTGCCATGTATCGAAGCCTTGCTGTGTGCAAGGTACTGTTCTAAACACTTTAGATGTAGTGACTCATTTAATCACCACAAGCCTATGATGTGGGTACTCTTATGAATCTTCATTTTATAGACAAGGCAACTGAGGCCCACAAAGGTAAAGAAATTGTCTAAGGTCTTTGCACTTCTAAGCCTAAGGGGTGGGGAAAGCATAGGTTTAAGTGGGGTGTGTGATACTTGCAGTTTACTATAAGAAAAAAATGTACCATTTGAGCCTACTTTTTTTTTCTTTTGAAGTTACTCTTCAGTGTATTTAAAAATAATTATTGGAAAATTATTTCATGTTTACACTGTTTAATATTTTAGTATGTTAACAACTTCCAGATGTTGATGGGGTGGTTAACGGTACACACACTTGTCAAAACTCATCAAACTACACTAGAGATCTGTGCTTTCTATTGTATATAAATTATGCCTTCATAAATTTTAATACTGTAAAATTATTTTATGTTTGTATTGTTTAATATTTTATATTTAGGCCTTAATAGGAAAGAGCTAAATACAAAGGAAAGAGAATGGTATTTGTATTTCTTTCTCTTTACTGCCCACATTTAAGAAGAGCCTAAATGTTGATACTCAGCTGCCTTTTCTGTAAAATGGGGATAAAATACCAACTTGTTAAGGTTGCAGAAGAATTGGATGACAAAAGCACAAACAGCGCCTGACACTGCCTGGTACATACTAGGTAATTAACAAGAGGAGGTTGTGACAGTCATTCTCCCACCCCCACCTCATTCTCACTCCCTGTGTCTATCCTTTTCTTTCCTTGGTATTGGTTTCATTCCAAGGCAGACAAGCTCTTCTCTTGTGGTGACAAGATGACTGTTGGCAGGTTCAAGTTTACACCCCATCTCCTCAGAAACTTCAGCAGAAAAACAACTAAGAGTTACAACCAAAGTGTTAAGAACTGTGAAGGATCTGGGATTTTACATTTGTGCATGTTTTGTGAATGCTACGTGAAGATATGAGACTCCTAGGTCAGAAATGAAGGACAGTTTCTTACAATAATAGCAGTAGCTAGAGTATCTGCTAACCAGTATTGTGCTGGTTCCCCAAGATCCAATTCCCACAGGGCAATATACAGAGAGCCAGGTGACACCTCTACATGCAACAGATTGCATTACAGGAGAGGAGCCTTAAGTTCAATGAACCTGACACTTTATTAATGGGCAGAAAACATGCCTGCTCCTTGATCTAGAGAGAGAAATTATCTTCATTACACTGGACAGTAAGCATACCTGTCTTTTTGGCCTGGAGGGAGATAGTATCACAATCTTTCAAGGTTGTTGATACATGAACCTCCTTGAAAAGATAATCTTCAACAAAGAGTATTCCATGCCTCAGTTGGAAGGCATGCAGTAACGCTAGAGACCAATGGAGAATTGGCTCCTAATGCAGAGTTCCAGAAATGAGTTTCACTGGCTTACCTTGGGTCATGTGCTCACCCCTGAATCAATCATTGTGGTCAAGAGAAAGGACTGCATTGACTGTCCAGGCCAGAGTCATATCCCAGAGCTGGGGAGAGAGATTGACTCCAAAGCAAAAACAATACAATACCACTATACATTCCATTCTCGAATTTGACAAGGGATGGCAAGCATCATGCTATGGCTACACATCTGTGAAAATACCTCTCAATTCATATGGAAAGTTTCTATTTTGGCACTGGAACCACAAAATTATAGCACATTAGTGATACGTAGCAACCGTAACTAAGTACAATGCAGTAGTAATACCAAAAGAAAGTAAAATTAAAACCAAAGAATATGAGATGACATTTTGAGGACAGCACTCAATAATTAAGAATTCCTCTAGACAGTCTAAGGTGTGACTGGAAGATAGTTTGATGAAAGTTACATTGATAAACTGCTAACTTTGTTTTAACTCTTCAAGTTATTCTTTTGTAACTTAATAGTTTAGGTGAGTTCGCTTTTTGAAGGTGCCAATGAAATAATGAGAGTTGGTGTGTTGCTCATCTCAGTACCACGGTCTATTTTTTTAATGCTGTTTTTGAATTTGCCAAGGTAACCATCAAACAAAGTCTGGATGACCAAATGTCTGGCAAGGATGTTATGAATGGGATAGGAGGTTATGAGAGATGTGTTTTCCAAACTGAATGGAACCTTCGATTATCTCATATGTCAACAGGTTTTTGTAAAAAATAAATAAATAAACAAAAGACAAGTTTTGTGGTCAAATTTAAGAAGCATGCTACAAAAGTAAACAGGTTTCTTTACTGTAGGACTTCTAGGTGCCTTTAAAGTATTAACATACTTAGGAATCTTCACACAAGAGGTATAGAATGCAGCATTCTTTATACTTCTTTGACCTCAGAACCACCCTTTTTTTTTTTTTTTCACAGAATACCTAAAAATAATTCAATGAAACACAGGACAAAATGAATATTAACGATTCTCACCAAATCCAAGATTTCACAATTCTATTACTTTATCTTCCACTTAACACCTAATAGAAATACGACCAATAATTTTTACATTTTGATATAATTAAGTGACAATGTGTACAGGACTACATTTACCCCAGTAGATTACACAATTCTTCAACAAATTACTGAAATTTTAGTTTCGCTCCAAGTTCTTTTACCATAACAAAGCATTTAGGGTTTCATATGTCTAACTAAATGTGTCAAAATTAAACATGATTATTACAGACCAACAGACAAAATAAAGTCAAAACTATCTGAACACTGGCATTTTCTTCAGGCTAAAATATACTTTTTACTGCGTGTGCAGCCATAAAACTAGCATTTATGGCAGGCTAGGATTAGTATTATTGTACTGCAGATGCACTGAGGTGCTTTTAGCAATTTTGAAAGGCAGCTTCGTATTCCCAACTGTAATAGAGTGCCTGAGAAATCACACCCACCTTTCTAAGATCAGCATAATTCTAGGAGTAAAAACAACTAAATAGCTTTGACACAGCCCTTTGGCTGTCTCAAAATACAAAGACATTAAGTTAATGCAGTCTGCTGCTCTGAAGAAATGTGGATTCTGCCTTTCCATTCTAGTTTGAAACAAAAATTGGTAGCATAAAATTGAGAAGTAAATGAGCCAAGAAACATGTCCATATTTTTTGTAATAGCCTTACCCCTGCAGAATAAATCCCACACTGAAAATGTAGTTAGCCATAGAAAATGAGCAAATCACAGACTCTCAGAGGCAAAGAGGACCTTAGAGATCATCTGGTAGTATGCAGACCAAGTTGTGCAATTTATTTTTTTGAAAGCAAGAAGTTTGGCCATGGGAAAAAGATGCCTGAAGGTGGATAACATCTTACTATACTTACTATTTCACATTCCTTGCCAGTCTGATATTACTCTAACAATTGAACACACTCCTCCCAGACTAAAGTTGGGAGCTGACAAAATATAAAAGCAGGGACAGTGGAGAATCCATCTTGGTGATGGTGGCGACAGCATTGACAGCAATGGGAGCCACATCAGGATTCCAGGGCAGAGGGGATAGCATCCACTGTCCAACTCCACTGGTGTGGTGACACAACCTGTGGCATCCAGTGTTCACTGGAAGCGGGAGTGTCACATTAAGATGTGATTTTTAGCAAAGTTTTGGCCATATCAGCTAATATCTGAGCTAGGTTCCAGCCATCCTGGCAACACTATGAGCTACCCAAAATCTTTTTGTGAAATATTTTCCCACTTTAGTCATCCAGAGTTCAGTTTATTCTTCCAGAGAAAGAGAGTGTGGGGGATGGTCTCCTCTGGGTGGTCTCATTGAAGTATACTAAATTCATGTATCCATGACAGATACCCTTTTTTTTAATGGTAAGAAGAGCCATTATTGGTTGCAACAGGAAGTAGAAGAAGAGGGAATAGGAAAGTTCCCTCTCCTGGGGCAGCATCTGCAGACTCGGTTGTCACCCTCCAAAAACCAGATGTCCTTATTTGACACCAGCCTTTTGATCAGATTTCAGCAACACTTCTGCTTTTCTGAGTTGCTTCAGAAATATCATCAAATTCTAGGAGCACCGTGCTACACTTTCATATACTGGCCACAGGAGAGAAGGCTAGAAAGGTCTGTGGGGCCAGGCCTAAGAGGACTTTGAATGTCAGGCATGAGCTTTGCAAGTTTTTGAACAGAAGGGTAGTATGACTACAGCAGCACTTTCATCAACTAATGATACATAGAATTAACTGAAAGGAGGTGGGTCCCCTCAGCCCACCTCTGATTTCCATAGCAGCTGTGTGGACAGTTACCATGCAGACTACAAGCATCCTAGTGTCCCACCTCATGATCTTCCATGTCTTTCAGCTTTTCTTGTTTTGCCTCAGGACTTTTGCTAAAGCTTTTCCAAGGTTGTTTCCTCATGCAGAGCAGTCCAGAAGCACACTTGGGGTGGGGGATGAAGTTATTGTCCCAGAGAAAACTCTCAACAAATAGATAATGGGCTCCTGTGTCCCCCACCAATGGGGAGACATTTCTAAGGTGTATTCTACACATTGAGCCCCAGTTGACCACTGGGACAACTAGCTCAATAAAGTACATTTGATTGGTTATTCCTGCTTCCCTGTCTCACTCACACAACTCCCTCATCCCTACTTCCTGGGATCATCTCTCAAATAAGCTACCAAACCCTTGTTTCAGGGCCTGCTTTCAAGGGAACCCAAACTAAGACCATAGTGGACATTTGTTCTGTCCAGCATCTTTTAAACAACTCTCTTATATTTGGGAATTTCCCACCTTAGGTTCCCACATCCCAGAGGTGGAAACCCACATATTTTCCCAGCCTCCCTCAGAGCTTGGGCACAAGTGTTTTTCCTAAGCTCAGCCGGTTAGATGCACCCACCTGCAACTTTGATTCAGAAGACAGCTGGGTGAGAAAGTAGGCATTACATAGAATCATTGTTCAGGTGAGTGTGGCAGATGTGACAAAAAGGCATTGAGCAGCACTGGCCATAGCATTCCACGCAGTTCGGCCATGATATGAGGCTATATGGTGATAGTACCCAGCAAGACCTCGACTGGAGCATACAAGTGGTGTAACTAAGGTGTTGTTCCTGGCTGTATAGCCTCCAAGTCAGATTATCTGACCCTCCCAGTGTTTCCTGAAACACTAATTATTTGGTTGTTGTTGTTGTTTGAGTCTTGCTCTGTCACCCAGGCTGGAGTGCAGTGGCACAATCTCGGCTCACTTCAACCTCTGCCTCCTGGGTTCAAGCAGATTCTCCTGCTTCAGCCTCCTGAGTAGCTGAGACTACAGGCATGTGCCACTACAACCAGCTAATTTTTGTATTTTTAGTAGAGACAGGGTTTTGCCACGTTGGCCAGATTGGTCTCGAACTCCTGACCTCAGGTGATCTGCCCGCCTTGGCCTCCCACAGGTGCTGGGATTACAGGCCTGGGCCACCATACCCAGCTCGAATGCTTTGTAATAAATTATTATGGGCCTAAACTAGCTAGAGTGGTAGGGTAGAGCCTGACTAGTGACTCACCAAATCTCTTCTTCCTGGCAGAAAGCAGGATTACTTTTCCCAGCCTCCCTTGCATCTGGCTGTTGCCACATATTTGATTTTGGGCAATGAACATGAGTGGAAGTGATGCAGTACTTCCAGGTCCAGCCCACTGAAGCCTCTCAGGCATTATCCTAGAGCCTCTTTCACCTTTTCCAGCTGAATGCAGAGAATGCTGAGGCACAAAGCCATAAGAGAGAAGAACCTGGGTCCTGAATGACCACTTGGAAGGCCACCTATGAATCAAGAACACCCATTTTGAGCTTTGCTGTGGTCTGAATGTGTCCCCAAAAATTCATGTATTGGAAACTTAATCCCCAATGCAACAGTGTTAGGAGGTGGGGCCTTTTGGGAGGTGTCTAAATCATGAGGGCTCTGTCTTCCTCGTGAATAGATTAATGCCATTATAAAAAGGGATATCGGGAGTGGGTTCACTCTCTTCTGCTCTTCTGCCATGTGAGGACACAACATTAATCCCCTTTTGTCCTTCTGCTTTCTGCCATGTGAAGACACAGCAAGGAGGTCCTTGTCAGATGCTGGCAACTTGATCTTGGACATCCCAGCCTCCAGATCTGTGAGAAAATAATTTGTGTTGTTTATCAACTACCTGGTCTCAGGTATTCTGTTATAGCAGCACAAATGAACTAAGACAGGCTTCATGGGAGTGATATAAGGGTTTCTATTGTTTTAAAGCCATGCAGGTGTTGGGATTTACCTGTTACAGCAGCTAACATTACCCTAACTGATACAAGTGGGTTCTACTGTTCACAACAGAATTAAAACAAAGGCTGTGGCAAATTCAGGACACTAAAGATAGTTCAGTAAGCTGGCAAATAGAGAGCAAAAGGGACTGTAGCAATAGATCAGACTAGAGACAAAGGCAGAGGAAAAACAGATGAAGGAACAAGGCCTCGCGGAGTTTGTTTTAGTAACTGCAAACTCCAACAATGTCAAACCTCTGGAGAGGGCAGTCAGAGAGGCACACAATATTCTCATTGCATCCACAGTCATTGTTTTCTCCTAAACCCTTGATTATATTTTCAAGCCAAATAAATTAATAAGTGGGTTCTGAAGAAGTTGATGCATCTTCAGAGAGAAGCCCCAGAAATAAAAAGGAGCAAGTAACTAAGATCTTTGGAGGAAGGATAAGTTATTTAATGTGAAGAGGGAAAAAAAAAACTCCAAGCAAACTATTCTGGTGATGGAAGGCAATGACTAAGCTAACAGAAATGAAGGGGTGTCATAGAGGTCCTTCCACATATTTGTAGAAGGGCCATAAGGAGAGGCTCTAAGTGGGTTTGCTAAACCCAAGCATTCCTATAGGTACCCACCTGTAAAAGTAGAGGAGGAAGGGGCTTAATATAAGCTAGATTTGGTTGACAGGAACTTGGGAAATCTGTATAAATCAACACAGATTTGTTTCTCTGTTCTCTGGGAGGAGTATAGGCAGTGCTAAAGAACAGAAAAAGCTGGTTTTCAGCCAAATAAAATCGTGTTGTTTGGAAGCCCATATCTCTCATAAACTCAGCATAGATGCCTGGAATGCTGGCTTTTGATTACAATGAGTTCGTGCATCATCATTTGGCAAACTCCAGAACCTTCTTCTTGTCTCTTTGAAAGTACGCCAAATGTCAATGATCATTCGACAATCAGCAATTTAATGCGGGAAATTAGTAAGTAATGGAAAAAATAATAATGGGCAAATAGAAAGTGAGGTATGAAAGACTTAATGTGGGAGAAAAATATGCTAAAGTGGGGGGAAAATTCTGTTTAAAGAGATTATTTGCAAAATACTAGCTATGTCCTTCTTGTTCCCAGAATTAGGGGCTTCCCAGATGGACCCAGTATATTTTTGTCTTACTTAACTCTAATAAAACTGTGTTATTGCATTCTCTCTGTTATCACAGGCAACATCCTCCCTTATTAGTTCATTCACTGCTTTTCTTAATAGTATTACGTTGCACTACATTTGGAAAATTTCAGTATATGGGCTGACCAGCAAGTCAAGCCTTTACATTTTACAAAACCCTCACAAAAGGCCTTCCATTAAATAGTGTTTGCTGAAAATTATACCATTATCAAGATCCCACAAAGCAAAGAACATTAGACCTCCTGGTGAAAATGGCTGCCATCCTCCAGATACAGAGACAACTCTATCATTTTCCCTTTGTGACAGTTCACACTCGCACCAGGAGCAATTACACTCAGCAAGAGCCATTTCAAGGATTATTTTATGTGGAAGTATGACTGATTAGCCCTACCCTCATCTCTCCTCTGGCAACAAAAGTCTGACCTATGCTTCCTGGAAAAGTGCATATCTAGCTAACAGCTTGTTTAACAAATATAATCAGGATAATTAATTTGGAGAATTTAAGTGAAAAAAAATTAGTGTTTGGATTGCATTCACTCCCTTTAAAGTTCAAGTCCTCATTTTCAAAAATCCAAAATCCTCATTTTTCACTTCAGCCCAGCACCTTTCTTCCAGCTGACTACTGTCACCTGTCAGATGGTGTTGTACGCAATGAAATTTGCTGGTCTCAGTGATAGTGCTAGAGATCAGTACTTTGCTGCCAGAAGCAGCTCCTAGATCTTGTCTACTGACTAAACTCTCTGTCTTAGTCAGATGTGCAATGGTCAAACTCAGCTGGTCACCTAACATTGGCATTTGCCTTCACGTGAGTAATCTGAAACTGGACACAGAAAAGTTATTTTAGAGTTAAACTTCTTCCTAATTTGTTCCTCATCATCAAATTCTTTTTGACAATCCTATGGTGTTAACACAAGAGCCAAGAACTTCCTATAAATTATTCCATCTGTTCTTCTCTACAATCTGTAAGCAGGTAAAGCAGATGTTATTTCCACTTTACTTGTGAGGAACCTGAGCTATAGAGGGGCCCAGTAATTTGGCCAGGGGCATGCAGATAGAAGGTGACACAGAAGGGACTCAGGCCCAGATCTCCTGTCACCTAACCCAGTACTCTGACAATTATTCCCCTGCTTGCTTGGCCATGATCTTCTATAAGGAACCATCCTTGTGGTTCCTGATTATTTGCCTGAACTGTCTTGGCTCTGCTGTCTTTGAGACTGATGTTCTCTTGGTTCTACTTGTCTCATTTCTGACCATCATGTATAAGTATACAGCAGAGGCTATCAGAGCCTTGCCTATATCACCTTGGAATATGTCATTCATATACATCCTGATTCAATAATTTTCAACTCTAAGCACCTGTGACTGTCTGCCTGGGGCTTTCTCTGACTACTGGAGCCCTCTCAGCCTGTGTGTAGATAACTAACACCTCCTCCCCTTAACACAGACAGAAACAGCCCTCAACCAATTGCTGATGGAAGTTGGTAGATAAATTCCCCAACTCCCTTACCTCTTTGGCAGACCATGAAGCATATTCTACATTGTCTCCTACTGTTCTCCAGGAGCCCCAATTGCTCACAGCAATTTGATGCTCAATAATCCCCACTGTATTGGTGTATTAGTCTGTTTTCCTGCTGCTGATAAAGACATATCTGAGACTGGGAAGAAAAAGAGGTTTAATTTGACTTACAGTTCCACATGGCTGGGAAGACCTCAGAATCACGGCAGGAGGTGAAAGGCACTGCTCACATGGTGGCAGCAAGAGAAAATAAGGAAGAAGCAAAAGCGGAAACCCCTGATAAGCCCATCAGATCTCGTGAGACTTATTCACTATCACAAGAATAGCATGGGAAAGACCAGCCCCCATGATTCAATTACTTCCCACTGGGTTGCTCCCACAACACATGGGAATACTGGGAGATACAACTTAAATTGAGATTTGGGTGGGGACACAGCCAAACCATATCATTGCACCCCTTGCCCCTCCCAAATCTCATATCTTCACATTTCAAAACCAACCATGCCTTCCTAACAGTCCCCCAAAGTCTTAACTCATTTCAGCATTAACCCAAAAGTCCACAGTCCAAGTCTCATCCAAGACAAGGCAAGTCCTTTCTGCCCATGAGCCTGTAAAATCAAAAGCAAGCTAAGTATTTCCTAGATACAATGGGGGTACAGGTATTGGGTAAATACAGCCTGATTTACCCAGTGAGAGAAATTGGCCAAAACAGAGGGGTTACAGGACCCATGCAGGTCCAAAATCCAGCAGGGCAGTCAAATTTTCAAACTCCAACATGATCTCCTTTGACTCCATATCTCACATCCAGGTCACACTGATGCAAGATGTGGGTTCCCATGGTCTTGGGCACCTTCACCCCTGTGGCTTTGCAGGGTATAGCCTCCCTCCCAGCTGCCTGCACAGACTGGTGTTAAGTGTCTGTGGCTTTTCCAGGTGCACGGTGCAAACCGTCAGTAGATCTACCATTCTGGGGTCTGGAGGACAGTGGCCCTCTTCTCACAGCTCCACTAGGCAGTGCCCCAGTAGTGACTCTGTGTGGGGGCTCCAACCCCACATTTCCCTTCCACACTGCCCTAGCAGAGGCTCTTCATGAGGGCCCCACCCCTGCAACAAACTTTTGTCTGGGCATCCAGGCATTTCCATACATCTTCTGAAATATAGGTGGAGGGTCCTAAACCTCAATTCTTGACTTCTGTGCACCTGCAGGCTCAATACCATGTGGAAACTGCCAAGACTTGGGGCTTCCATCCTCTGAAGCCACAGCCCGAGCTGTATGTTGGCCCCTTTTCAGCCATGGCTGGAACAGCTGGGACCAGGGCACCAAGTCCCTAGGCTGCACACAGCACAGGGACCCTGGGCCCAGCTCATGAAACCACTTTTTTCTCCTGGGCTTCCGGGCCTGTGTGGGGAGGGGCTGACATGGCCTGGAGACATTTCCCTTATGGTCTTGGGGATTAAGCTCTCTGACATGGCCTGGAGATATTTTCCTCATGGTCTTGGGGATTAACATTAGGCTCCTTGCTACTTATGCAAATTTCTGCAGCTGGCTTGAATTTCTCCCCAGAAAATGGGTTTTTCTTTTTTATTGCATAGTCATGCTACAAATTTTCCAAACTTTTATGTTCTGCTTTCCTTATAAAACTGGTGGCTCAAGCCTGTAATCCCAGCACTTTGGGAGGCCGAGACAGGCGGATCACGAGGTCAGGAGATCAAGACCATCCTGGCTAACACGGTGA
>NW_012115021.1:735625-778070 GCF_000951035.1 Colobus angolensis palliatus
CCCAGCTACTCGGGAGGCTGAGGCAGGAGAATGGCGTGAACCCGGGAGGCAGAGCTTGCAGTGAGCTGAGATCCGGCCACAGCATTCCAGCCTGGGCGGAAGAGCGAGACTCCGTCTCAAAAAAAAAAAAAAACTGAATGCATTGAACAGTACCCAAGTCATCTCTTGAATGCTTTGCTCCTTAAAACTTTCTTCCACCAGATACCCTAAATCATCTTTCTCAAGTTCAAAGTTCTACAAATCTCTAGGGCGGGGCAAAATGCCATCAGTCTCTTTGGTAAAATATAGCAAGAGTCATCTTTACTCCAGTTCCCAACAAGTTCTTCATCTCCATCTGAGACCACCTCAGCCTGGACCTTATTGTCCAAGTCACTATCAGCATTTTGGGCAATGCCACTCAACAAGTCTCTAGGAAGTTCCAAACTTTCCCACATTTTCCTGTCTTTTTCTGAGCCCTCCAAACTGTTCCAGCCACTACCTGTTACCCAGTTCCTAAGTCACTTCCACATTTTCGGGTATCTTTTCAGCAACGTCCCACTCTACTGGTACCAATTTACCATGTTAGTCTGTTTTCATGCTGCTGACAAAGACATACCTGAGACTGGAAAGAAAAAGAGGTTTAATTGGACTTAAAGTTCCACTTGACTGGGGAGGCCTCAGAATCATAGTGAGAGGTGAAAGGCACTTCTCACATGGTGGCAGCAAGAGAAGATGAGGAATAAGCAAAAGCAGAAACCCATGATAAAACCATCAGATCTCGTGAGACTTACTCACTATCACAAGAATAGCACAGGAAAGACTGGCCCCCATGATTCAATTACCTCCCATTGGGTCCCTCCCACAACATGTGGGAATTCTGGGAGATACAATTCAAACTGAGATTTGGGTGGGGACACAGCAAAACCACATCAATTGGCTTCCTTTCCTTCCCTGTCTCACTTCCTACTTCTTTACCAATGCTTCCTGGTCACCTCCCGCATAAACTGTTTACACTCAAATTCTCGTCTCTGGGTCTGCTTCTGAGGAAACCCAAATAAAGACAACACACATGTGTTATGCCCTTATCCCAACTTGACTTCCTATGAAGAAACAGTTCTACTCGAAAGCATTCCCTTGGCCTCAAACAACTGCTTCCACCTTGGCTGCTAACTTCCAGATTGATCCTAATTCCAGCCGTTCCCATGCCTTCCTAATATCCTGCATGCAGGTGCTCTAAGCACATCTCTTTTCCCTGCACTCTCAGCCAATAGTGCCTCACACTTCCATCCCCAATACCATAGTAGCATAAATTACTCGGAATTTGACTGTATAGATGAATGTTGTGGCCAAATTTTTAAAATTAATTTCTTGTCTATCATTCACATCAATTATGAATGAACTTCTACATTTGGATCAGAATACAGGATTTTCTCAGAGAAAAAATAACCTAATATATATTCAGTAACTTTCTAGGTCATTTTGTAGATTGTAAACTTTTTGAGCTCATTTTGCAAAACTTAATAATTTAGACTGTCGACTGTATAGAAACAACCACATTCCAGAGAAGCATCCCTCTTCCTGCTACATTATTTACATGTGGGCATGACTGTTTTTGTTAGAACAATGGATTTTAAGAATGCCCCTGAAGGGTAGTGGGGGGTGGGAGGGGAAGTGGGGATGGTTAATGGGTACAAAAAAATAGAAAGAATAAATAAGACCTAGCATTTGATAATATAACAGGGTGACTATAGTCAATAATAATTTAACTGTACATTTTTAAATAACTAAAAGAGTATAACTGGATTGTTTGTAACACAAGGGATGAATGCTTGAGGGGATGGATACCCCATTTTTCATGATGCGATTATTGCTTATTGCATGCCTGTATCAAAGTATCTCATGTACCTCATAAATACACCTACTAAGTACCCACAAAAATTAAAAATTAAAAAACATGCCCTAAAACAAACTTCTTATTGTTTGTTCAAGTACTAGACTATCAATTACTGCCCGGGTATCTTTTTAGGAAGACAGTTCTCTCCTCACTTCCTATCCTAAAGCCAGTTTAGAGGGAAACACAGGAGCTCCAACTGCACAAACCTCCCTGCTCTGAAACATACTAGAATTCAAATGCCTTTTTCTATCCCCCAAGTCTAGGCCCAACCCACTGGGAGTAGAGTAGGGGAATCAGCCTCTGGTGGAAAAGGCACATTACCAACAAATTCCCTCTAGCCTGCCCAGAATGCTCTAGCATTTCTAGTTGTAAGAAAACAGAAATACACTCAAATTAGCTCAAGGAAAAAGAGATACAAGGTTATGTCTCAGAACTCAATGGCAATAAGCACAGTCAGGCCTCAAAGTAGCCTAAAACAGGAAATTGAGAGGTCTGAAGGCTGCTCTTTCTAGGGCTGCTCTCTGAGGTCACATAGGCTCTTACTTTGCTTTCTTCTGTGCTAATGCTGCTCCCAATCCCTCTCTAGGGGCTGGCTGTCTCTGCCTTATGGAGTATGTGATAAGAATGGTCACTCCAGATGCAGCTTACATGACCTCCCAGCTTCAAGGCCCAACACTGAGCAGCTAAAGTCTCTGTGTCTGAATTCAGATCCCCAAGAGACACTTGGATTGACCTGTTCCTGGTTCTGTGGCCAAGGAGGTGGTCACATAGTAGTAACATGAAGGCTAGAACCACCCATCGGCAGGGATTGATGTTGGAGAGAATGAACGGTTCTCAGAGACAGGGCTATAGCCTGGGCTTCTTGCTAGCTACCATGTTAAAGTATCATTTCCAACTATTCAGAATTAGGCCTCTGATATTGATTCGATGGCTAATAGAGAGGAAACCTTATTTCATCCATCCATTTTCCTACCACTTCCAGGATAGTAGAATAAAATGAGCATTGTCCCAGGAGTCAGAAAAACCTGGGCTCTTAAAGTAGTTCTAACCATTATCTTGAACAAGTTTCTGCCCTTGTAAAATGGAAATACCAAGAGGGCCTTGCAACAAGGCCTGCTTCAGAATTTTTAATTTCTTAGATTTTAGAAAGGTAATATGGCATAAATGCCACGTTCTTCACATACTCCTAATGGGGTCTGGGCAGCACCCAATAATCAAACACCCCAATGTTTCTGTCACAAACATGAATATTCACACTATGTGAGCCAAAAATAAACCTAACAACAGCCCGGGGTAAGTTTTGTCACCAAATGATTTTGGGCACACATTTCACGAAAAAATCTTGTTCTTTGGAATATTTTTAGTGTTGGAATTATGGATAAGGCATCATGGGCCTGCAGCTGGCTTTACCTGCCTATATCACAAGGTTGCTATGAGGAAAAATAAATATACATTCAGTAATATTGGTTACCATGTGATTTGTGCCATGTATTATGCTGAGGTCTAGTGGATTGGAAATTAATAAAACACAGCCCCTGTTGCAGAAGATTTCACAGTCTGGAGAACACAGTAGGGAAGATGAGTGAATACAGTTGGTATAACAAATACTATAACAGAGATCAGCAGGGGTGTCATGATTAGCAAACAAAGGAGGAGCCTAGAAGAAGGGCACCTCACTGGCTGTTAACCAGTATAGATACCATCCCTTCAGAAAATTTAATTATCTCCCCATATCCCCTCAGATTTCAACCTTCTTGGCCATTTCTTACTGCAAGCACCTCTGATTCATTATCTGAGCCTGCACATGCACCAGAAAAGCCAGGGAGCTAACGCCCCTAGCCACAGCCTGCAACCAAGACAAGTAGGAGTTGGTGGATTTATAACCCAGCTTCCTCATCCCATGGGAGGGACAATTCTGAGGCCAGGTGTATAATCTCCCACAGGTCCCCAGCAGGATTGAACCCCAGTTGTCCACAGTAACAGCCTGCTTATTAAACACATCCTGTATTGTCTCATTTCCCGCCTCCCCAGCCAATACTTCCTGGGATCCCCTCCCAAATAAGCCACTCACACTCAAATCTCTGTCTCAGCATGTTGTGGTTATCTATTGCTGAGTAACAAATCACCCCAAATCTAGTGGCTCAAAACAATAGCCATTCAAAATATTATAGGAGAGGCAGGAGTGAGTGGAGGTATATACAAAATAAGAATGGCCAGCCGGGCGTGGTGGCTCACGCCTGTAATCCCAGCACTTTGGGAGGCCAAGGTGGGCAGATCACGAGGTCAGGAGATCGAGACCATCTTGGCTAACACAGTGAAACCCTGTCTCTACTAAAAATATAAAAAATTAGCCAGGCGTGGTGGCGGGCGCCTGTAGTCCCAGCTCCTCAGGAGGCTGAGGCAGGAGAATGGCGTGAACCCGGGAGGTGGAGCTTGCAGTGAGCCGAGATCACGCCAGTGCACTCCAGCCTGGGTGACAGAGTGAGACTCCATCTCAAAAAAAAATAAAAATAAAAATAAAAAAGAATGGCCATGAGTCAGTATGTGTTAAGCTGGATGAGGGGGTACATGGAGGTTCATTCTACTTTACTTTTGCATATGTTTGAAATTCTTCAGAATTAAAAATATTTTCAATCAAAAAAGCAGTTATTTATTGCTCATGATTCTAGGGGTCAGGAATTTGGGTAGGTTTCAGCAAGGAAGGTATCTTGGCAAGTTCAGACTGCTATAAAAAATTACCACAGACTGGATGGCTTAAACGACAAACATTTATTTCTTGCAGTTCCGGAAGTTGAAAGTCTGAGGTCAGGGTGCTAGCAGGGCTGTGTTCCTGGTGAGGGCCCTCTTTCTGGTTTACAGACAGCCGTATTCTTGCTGTGTTCTCACATGGTGGAAAGAGAGCTAACTAGCTCTCTGACCCCTTCTTATAAGGGCACTAATCTCATTCATGAGGGCTCCACCCTCATAACCTAATTCCCTCCAAAAGGCCCCACCTCCAAATTAGGACTTTAGCATATGAATTTTAGGAGGACACAAATATTTAACCCAGAACAGATGATTGTCACTGCTCCAAGTGGTGTCATCTAGGTTGTCCTAACTGGGGCTGGAGGATTCAAAATAGACTCACTCATGGTCTGAGGCCTTGGCTCTAAGTTGTTGACTGGAGAACCTCTGTGCTCTTCCACATCCTCTTTTCTCTACGTGGCATCTCCCTCCAGCAAGACAGCCTGGATTTTTTACATGGCATTTGGGTTGTGAGAGCAATAGCAGAAGCTACAAGAACTCTTAATGATTAGTTTTGGGAGGGCCAGAATGTCATTTGCACCACATTCCACTGGTCAAAGAAGTCCTAAGACCAGCCAGCCCAGAGTCAAAGACTGGAGAAATAGACTTCACCTCTTGGTGGGAAGAGTGCTAAAGTCATATCGCAAAGGGCCATGATCACAGGGAGATGTGATTTGTCGGAGGCCACTGTTAATGATCTACCCACAGAGAGCTTACTTCTGAGAAAATCCAGTCTAAGAGAGCCAGCAAATGGTTTCATGAGAAAGTAATCCTTGAGTGAATTCGTAAGGATGGATGGGAACCATAAAGTAGATAGTTGAGGGTGTATTCTAGCCAGAGACAGCAGCATGAACAGAAGCAGGGATGCATTTGTGAATGTGAGACTAGCAGGGGTTTCTCTATGTCTGGAGAATTCTGTATATCTAAGGAGAAAAGAGGGCAGGTGATGACAAAGAAGAGGGGAGCGGAGATTACATCTTGAAGGGCCAGGCATGCCCTGTGAAGTTTAAATTTTATCCTGAAGTCAGTGGTCAGCTCTACAAGATTTCAAGCAGGAAAGTTCCAAGATAAGACTCGTATTAAGAATAATTACACTGAAGGCTCTGTGGCAGGTAGACTGGAGTAAAATCTTGTATTAAATCAAATAATGGGTATGAAAGCACAAGATTATTCACAAGTAACGTGTTTTGAGTTCTGGGGTAAATTCCCCTCGAAGTCTCTGTTTATACAATGTAATGCCCTCCCCTATTCCTCCTCCAACCCAGGCTGGGACCCCTGATGGCAGGAGGCAGCAGTGGATTTATTCCACCATTTACTCGGTACCTGCTATGTGCCAGGCACTAGGATTGTACTGGGGATAAATAATACCAGTCCCTTCCTTGACAGAACTCGCTATTCAGCTTCCCGAACTCCCTCCCCCTGGAACCACCCACATGTCCTACCATAGGCCTAATTACAAGAGTTTGAAACTAGGCATTCCAAGGCTCTGATTACACTGTACCCACTGATGGAAACTGGTGTGAGACCAAGAGGAATTGGAAGATGGGGCCAGTACCAGATGGGGAGACAATATTCTTGACTCTGACAAGTGAGAAGAAATGAAGTAAAGAAAAAAAGAGGAAATAGTATGGCCGAATGTAGGCATATTGCACACCCACAAGCACTCAACATACCTGTGTCATCTGGTTCACACAGCCACCCTGATAATGATACTATTATCTCAGGTATAAAGCACACATCAAAGAAGTAGCAGAGCTGAGATTTGAACCCAGAGTAGTCCACCATGAAAGGGCATGCTGGTAACCACTACAGCTAATGAGAGATTCAAGCAGACCACTGGACCTGGATGGGGAAGAATCAGATGTGAATGTATGAAGGAAGAATGGCTGATTGGAAAAGATGAGACAGGAGGGGTCTTGGAGCAATCACCTCAAGGGAGGAAACATGAGGTGATGTATTGCCACAGACTATCTTTTACATGAAATTGACAACATATTAAAGTATGAATTACTCAACTGTCATCCTGCAAAATACCAAAATGCCTAAGACAACACACAGCACTCGTACCTATTAGTTCTTACTAAAATCATGATTATTCCTTTAATTTTAGTGTACCTTCTAGATTATTAATCCTATATTCCTTAATGAATTGTTGAAAAGTAAACTATACAAATAATTTTGCATGGTTTTATATTAACAACAGGAGAGGTTTTCATCATTAAAAACAAAATTTTTACAGCACTGATGTTTTTATTTTTCTTCTAAAATAAAACATAATGCCACTGAATCTAAATGGGATATATTTAAAACTTCACTGACAGTTTTACCAACAGTATGAATAATAACTAAATGATGCATTGCCTTGAATGAAGCAAGAGCATTTGCTAACTTTAATAATATAAAAAATAAGTTTTTCTATGGATGATGCTAATTCTCTAAATATAATGTTTTTGCATTGTAATATTCTGCATAATAACTACTTTATAGCTAACATTAATTCTCTAAATATGACTCAACACACAATAGCTTAGCATTTCAATATTCTTGGTAATGGTTGGTTTATGTCGGAGAGAATAAAGGTTATTATTTGATGTAATCGCTACATTATCTTTTTACATACTATTTTTGATTAAATGTTCCCTTCCAGCATCAGAACTGACCTTTTACAGAAAGGTCTGGTGTAGAGACACCAGAACAGAAATTGGTCTCATAAGGCAAAAGGGATATTAAATAACAGAGCTTGTCAGAGATGTACTATTGCATCCAGGTCTAGCATTTTGCTGCTTTTGTATGTTGCTAACTTCCTACAGTTATAATTAATATTCAAATGTGAACTCATTAAGGCCATTGATAGTAAACACAAGTCAGTGAGATGGATGAAAACTGAGACATATGTCAACAAGCATCTTGACACACGACTCATAAACTTAAAAGTAAAATTCAACAAGAGAGTTTCAAACTTCATCTGTTGCTATATACTGTGAATCCGCCTCCTACCCTCACTAAAATGCTTTTGCTTTTAAAAAAATCTCAAAATGGAGAATGAATTTGTGCTTTGTATTGTCTCTGTGCACTTTTCTCCTCCATCAATCTTTGCAAACCTTCATTTCCAGTGTGTTTCCTCCTGCTTTAGAATGTTTACAGGGCCCATTCCATTTTTCTTGCTCTTGGGAGGCAGAGAGGTAGACTGGCTCATTTTAGAAGGAGTAAGAAGACTGTTGTACAAAATGAAGAAAATGATAATGTCACAACTCTTCTAAAGAAAAAAACCTGAAAAACCACACTTAGAACTCATATTGCAAAGATTTTTAGCTAGAAAGAAAGAACGACAAAGAATCTTTGTCCAGAGCAAAGGACTGTCTTGATACAAGATTAATGAAAGATTCTTTCTTTCTTTTAACTTTCCCAAGATGAAGCTGATTAAGATGGTATTGGGGAGAAGAGAGCTGTGGATTTTTTAGTAAATATAGACTGAGAATAGCTGATGCCATCATTTGGGTTTTCCTTACCACTGACTCATCATGTAAGTAGTGAATTTCGGCCATGCTTATCTTTCCATTTTTATCATGAGAATTAAGCCCTATACTGACCATCTAGGTAATAGTGATATTTTGGTTCTTCAAATGAGCTCAGTCATCTTTGAACTTTCAAATGACGAAAGTCAGAAGGTCAATCAAATCTTAGTTTGAATTGCAAATAAAGTATCCTTTCCCCCAAACCCATTCATGTCCACCTTATATTTTACAGTGCTTCCTATAGCCTCGTAACTAACAACTGATGTTCCTAAAGAAGAGACATGTCGGGATCAATTTACAGGTTACTAAGCATTTTTGAGCTACTGATAGGTTTAGCGCTCTGAAGGGTGATGTGCAACCTCACTACTTGAAGTGGGTCCATGGACCAAAGGTATCAACATCCCCTAGGAGCTTGTTAGAAATGCAGATTTTTCAGGCCCCTTCCCAGACCTACTGGATTAGAATCTGCATTTTGACAAGATCCCCATGGTATTCCAGTGCACTTTAGAGTCTGAGAAGCTCCAATACAAAGGACTGAGGAAAATTAGTGCCCACACAGGCACCAATGTGATGGGACCTTTCTGGAGGAAATCCAAGGACTCAGAGAAAGACCCCAAAATATGCCCATTTGCAGGCAAACACCTCACATCCCTTAAATAGAGGTCATAGCATTTCATTCACTCCACAATCAGAGTAAGTTTTAAGAAAAGAGGCTCCTGGAAGAGGAAGAACACTGAAAGTTCACACATCAACCTGCTTGCTCTGACTCCACAGCCTGGGTTTTTTCCCACCACCTCAGCTTGGCTTCCAACTGAAGGCAAGAACTACCTATGCTGGGCAAATGGGAAAAAAACTGTGGTGCCTGAGCCAGAAGTGGCTGCATCATCTACCTACCCACCCACACCCCAACCCCTATTGAATCAAAAACCCCAAAGAGGCAAGCTGCTATGGAAGAAACATAATACCACTTCCTGGAGCCTGGGTTTCTATAGCCAGATCTTGAATGTATGCTCCAACATATACACATGTCCTCTGCAGGACTGCGTTCAAATCCCAGCTCCGTTATTTAGAATCCTTCATTTTCAGAAAGTTAAAAAAAAAGAATATTTTAACAAGACAGTCATCTGCTCTGGACAAAGATTCTTTGTCACTCTTTCTTTTCAGCTAAAAATCTTTGCAATATGAGGTCTAAGTATGGGTTTTCAGATTTTTTTATCTTCAGAACCTCTTGTCTAAGGCTGTGTGGCCTTAGATAAATAACTTAATTGCTCACTTTCCACATCTACAGACCCAGCCATAATCACAGTTCCTACATCATGAAGTACATAATTGTGAGGTACTTGGCTGCAAATGGGCATATTTCCGGGTCTTTCCTACCTCATGGAGTTCATAATTGTGAGGGTCAAGTAGCTTAATACATGGAAATCATTTCTGGCAATGTCTGGAAGACAGTAAGAGCTCAATAAGTAATTGCAACTATTACTGTCATCATTGCCATTGCTATTATCATTATTATTACTATTACTACCAGAGCTCTTCTAGGTTACCATTAAATCAGCACTCTCTGGGTAGGGTTGTTCAACCAGCTCCAGACACACACCATCCCCTGCTGTTTTTCATCCTATTTGTAATTCTCCATCTTAGCAGGAAATGGATTTTTGTAAAAACACTGTGACAAACCTATCTAAAATCTAGTTGTGGAGCATGCCCCTAATCTGCCAGGGCACTAACTCTATTCACGTGGAAATGGGACTCACCCAGTATGACTTAGTGGCTCCAAGCCATTTGCTAGCCAACCCCTCTTCCCTTTCTAAGTACCCATAAACCACTCAATTTAATAATTCATTTTAGAATTTTGAGTGAATTCCATTTCCAGTTTGAGGTTAGAGTTTTTGGGAAATTGGGACACTTTCCCTTTCCAATCTTTGAGCTCTTCTCTTCCCCACAGTCCCTCAGAATTACCAGCAGTGGCTCAGCAATTTCAACTGCATTTGTCTAAATTCCCTCAGATTATCATTTTTTCTGTGTCAGAAGATGAAAATCCATTTATAGCAGCTTGTGGCTCTCTTACGATTACCTCACTTGTCTCTGGCTTCAATTCCTCTTAGCCAAGCGTGTTCTGACCTTTCTGCATTCTCTCTCCTGCCCACTGATGTGACACCATCAGACCCAAGCAGTCAGGCTAATCCCATCCATATTTGGTGGGAGCAGAGGATAAACTGAAAAACCTACCCCAAAAAGAGTTAGCCTTTTTGGTCAAAGCGCAATTTGTTTGGGGTTAAAGTAGTTGTGATAATAGTTTTACAGGTTTGTATTTGTTCTTTTATGGGAAAGAATGTTGAGTGGGACTTTGTGCCTAATGCTGAGGAGAGAGAAGGAGTGAGTAGCTCCACATTCTAAAGACAGGCACAAACAATTAGGACCAGGCACTTCACAGAATGGGCCCCCTTCCTGTCAGTCATCACACCTTGCAGAGGAGAGGAGGGGAGGCACGATTTCCTCCAATCTCTATAAGTTGAATAGTGGGGAAGGAGGTGCTGGAGTCATGGGGTAATCAATCCTCATATGGGAGCACACTGTGATAAGTGGGGCATTTCATCCCCTCCCCGTGGAAAAGGGATGAAGGTGCCTTCTCTTCCACATCCTTAGGCAAGGTCAAGTGGTTCCTACAAAAAGTGTGGACTGCAAAACTACAATGAGATATCACTTCACATGGTCTGGCTTTAATCAAAAAGACAGACAACAACAAGGGTTGGTGAGGATGTGGAACTGGAACCCTCATATGCTGCTGGTGGGAATGGAAAAATGGGGCAGCTGCTTTGGAAAAGAGTCTGGCAGTTTATCAAAAGGTTAAACAAAGAGTTAACGCATGACCCAGCAATTCCATTCCTAGGTATATACTCAAGATAATTGAAAACATATGTCCACACAAAAACTTGTTCACAAATGTTCACAGCAGCACTATTCATAATAGCCAAAAGTGGAAACAACTCAAATCATTCACCACCTGAGGAATGGATGAACAATATGTGGTCCATCCGTATAATGGAGTATTTTTCAGCCACAGAAAGGAATGAAGTCCTGAAACATGCTACAACATGGATGAACCTTGAAAGCATTATGTTAAGTGACAAAAGCCAGGCATGAATGACCACATAGTATATGATTCCATTTATATGAAATGTTTAGCATAGGCAAATCCATTAATATAGAAAGTGGATTAATGGTTTCCCAAGGCTGGGTAGAGGGGAAGGTGGGGGGATAATGGCTGAGTGGCACAGGGTTTCTTTTTAGGCTGATGAAAATGTTCTAAAATTGATGGTGGTGATGTTGCAGAAAATCCATGAATGTATTCAAAGGCATTGAGTTGTACACTTTAAATGGGTGAACTGTATGGTACACTAATTATATCTCAATAGCTGTTGCAAAAGAAGAAGAGAAAGAGGAGAAGGGAGGAAAGGAGGTGAAAAAAAGCAGCAACATGGACTGGCCCCCCTTCTCCAGCTGGATGCTTGTTGAGGGGCAGAACCTGCAGGCTCACCCTAGTGCAAACATCAGAGCATGATGAGGGAGTGCTGGGCAGTGTGGAGGCTTATGTGAACATAGAAACTAGTGCCTACGTCCAGCCTGGAAATATAGAACAAGGTAGGACAAAGTGGATGCTGGAACAGCCCACCCCAAAATGACAGAGAAGAGGGGTAACAGTGGACATACCTGTGTGCCAAAGTTTGGCAAGGCAAGAATGAGTACATTTCCTACAGGCCAAGGAGACATTGAGGAAGAAGGTAGCTATGCTTGAGCAACTGTACTGGCATTCTCAAAAGGGCTACCCACTAGACAAAGGGCTCCCCACAGCAGCAAGAGGCTTGGAGCATACCCCAATGGTAGTAGCTGAGGGAGAGGGAGGAAAAGAGGCTGAGCCATATCTCCCCCATCAGGCACCTAGAGGTGCACATAGAGGCCCGCAGGTCCCTCTAAGATAGTACATCTCAATCTTTCTTACACCTATGGATCACCTGGGGATCTTATTAACATGCAGGTCTGATTCAGTGGGTCTGAACGGGGGCTCTGCATTTCTAACAAGATCCCAAATGATTTGGGTTCTGCTGGTCCAAACCAATTTGGAACAACAGAGCTCTAAATCAGTGGTTCTAAAACTCTGGTCTCAGAATCCTTTCGTACTCTTAAAAATTATTAAGGATCCTAAAGACTTTTTGTTTATATGGGTTATAGCTACTGATATTTACTGTATTTGAAAGTAAAACTGGTAATTTTTATATTTATTAATTGATTCATTTAAAAATAACAATAAAGCTCATTACATCTTAACATAAACAGCGTATTTTTAGGAAAAATAACTGTATTTTCCAGAACAAACCAACTAGTGAGTGGCATTGGTTTACATTTTTGCAAATCTCTGATTTAACAGAAGGCAACTGGATTATCATATCTGCTTCTATTAAAATCCATTGGTCTGTCTTTCACTTTGAATGAATCTTTTACATGGTTTGGTAACATCATGCATTGGTAATTTGAAAGTATTGGTTCACTGAGTTATGCAGATGTCCCAAATGTTGGTAGACATTTCATTAGACAATGTCAAAAAGTTGTATTTGTTAATATCACCACTGATCTCACCAGTCATCTCACCAGAAACGTTTTTAATTACTGGGAAGCTTTCAAGCTCACAGTGGTAAAGACAGGTCTTCTGAAATTTTAATTTTTGCTTGAAAGCTCAAATTTTATCATTGACAACAAATACTGTCAGTTGTTTTCCTTGAAGAGACAGGCCTCAGTTAAATCACTTGCAAGAAAATGATTGCAAATGCCCAAGTCTAAATAACCAATTTACCAGTCAGGCATTTCTTCCAGTGAAAATGATGTTCCATGAAAATAAGTGGCCGGTTCAGCTCACAACTCAATCATACACATAATCTTTCTCGAGACAGCCATTACACTTCAGTATGAGACATAAGTGCTGTATGCATTACGTCTTTGTGCATTTTCTTACACAGAATAGTAAAAAGGCATGTACTCAAAGATCAAAATTCAATACAATTAGTAATTTTTACTGTTTAATCAAGGACATTCTTAATTGCAATTGGAGTCTGTTTTTGTTTGGTTTGGTTTGTCACCAGGAGTACACAACAATGAAGAATACCACAATTACTGGTACAGTTTGGTGCTGCTGCCTTGATTCATGCTAAGGCACTGGTGGTCTCATCCATCACTGCTTTTACACCATCATTGTCAATGCCAACACAGTTAAAAAGACAAATGACATCTTAGTATCAACATGAAAATAGTTATGATCTAACAGACCAAAGAAAAGGTCTCCGAGAACCACAGCCCTAAGGAATTCACCGTGTGCCCCCCAAGAAAGCCAGCATTTGGAAGCCTGCCACCAGAGGGCACAGAGGCCTGGCAGTGTGCACCAAAGAAGACACACCAAGCAACAGAGAGAATGACAACAGTAGCCCATTAAGTAAAGAGACCTTTGTCCCTTGTCTTCTCTCACCTGGCCACAGCCAACATGCTTGGCAAGCTAGGCCTTGGAAGGGGGATTGGGGATATTTTAGAGCTAAACGAGGCCACTCCAACCCAGCTCAATTTGGGCTCAGGCAAGGAGAGGAAATGAGATTGAGATCAAAGTTGAGATTGAGATTTTAAAATGGGACTGGACTTCCAACAATCAAAAATGACCAGAAAGTTATAGAATTTGCCCAAGATGTTATTAAGAAAATGGGAAGGGCAATAAGACAGAGCACGGTTGGAAAGGGATTAAAGCTAAATAAAACACTTTCATGTTTCTATCCCCAATGAGTTGAGACTCTTCATTAAAAAATTATTTCTGGTCACCCTTCCATTTACAATACATAGATATCTGAGTTAATTGAAAAGCTCCCTATGTGACATGCCATATTCCTTTTCTTCCTTGTCAACATCATATCATTCATCTATGCAACAAAGTTTGATTGAATGCCTCCTGTGCCAGGCACTCTTCAAAGGGCTTGTGAAACACCAGTGAAAAAACAGAGATCCATTGGTAGAGCTTACATTTGTAATTGTTACTCTCTAAAGTTTGTTTTTTTTTTTTTTCAATTAACCACGCAGCCTCAGCTACAAAGCATGCTGGGGTGTTGGAGAAACATAGCAGGGTTCGGTGGGGCTTAACTAAATATTATGAGTGGCCCATAAGGCTGGTCCCAAGGAACATGACCAGCAATCTATATGGCAATGTTCTGGGGCCTGTCCAGCTGGCTCTGACAGTCAAGGTTATCTGATAATCTAGCAGGCAAGATCAATAAGAATGACAGCATCTTGATTTCAGTGGGATCTAGGAGGCATCCAATCCCAGGCAATAGCTGGGGGTACAACGAACAGAGTCCAACTCCTTCCAGTAAGAAGGCCTGGTGAAGGCTTAGCAGGGGTAGGATCTTAATCAAATGAGTTGGTGTTCATTTGGGAACTTTAGCAGCAGAAACAAAAATCAACACATAGGCTAGAATAGACACTCCAGATTGGATTCAGGACAAAGTGTCATTTGGATATGTGACTGCTGCCTGCTGGGATGTGTGGGTGTGCTCCAGGGCCAATTTAAGACCATTAGAGGAAGCTCTGGACGCTGAAAATACATGTAATATAGAATAAAAACAACTAAACCAGAAAATAAATATAAGGAAGTCCAAAGTATCTCTCCTTTTCCCCATGTCTTCTTCCAAGTTGTCTCTCAATATCCCACTCCTTTAACTGTATGTGTGTGTATGTTTGTGTGAGTATGTGTGCATGCACACATGCATGTATATACTCTATAGTGTCTGTGTGTACCATGATCTCATGCTTAGTCTGTTGTTTTAGGAGTCATCTATACTGGTCTGTCCCCAGCCCAGAAAGAACGTCAAGGACATACAGAGTGAACCACTGGTATCCATGCGATTAATCCTGAATGGGTCTTCAATCTCATTACCCCCTCTCCTTACACTCTCAGCCTGTTCCTTTACCTCTTTGATTTTATTTTAGCTCAGCACTTCCAGTTTATGACCCAACCACCCTACTACTCCAACACTTTGCAGTCCTGTTTCATTCCTGCACTTGTCTTTCTCCACCGTGGTGCTCCCTTGGAACAGCTCTTTCAGGGATGATTCATTTCAATTCATCTCTAAGTCCCCTTTGTACACTCTGACTTTTTGGGGAGACTTAACTGAGCATGATACAGCTTTCCACCCCACCTCAGCTTGGACCCTGGAGGAAATAGTCATAAGACTTGAGGGAAATGCCAAGGCTCTAGAAAAAGAATGCTAATACCCTTACATTTAATTATCATAAAAGTCTCAGAGCAGAGCTTCCCAAAATGTTCTATGTCATGCCGTGTGCATTGAATCACTGTGGGCTGCTTGCAAAAAAAAAAAAAAGCAGATTATTACTCGACCCCAGACCTATTCTTTTAGTTTGGGTTCTCTGAGAAGAAGGCAAGGATTCTATTGTAGAAAGTTGATTTGGGAGGTGGTCCCAGAAAACATTGGTAGGGGAGTGGGGAAATGAGATGGGGAAAAGAAGGCAGCCAATTAAAGGTGCACTCTCAAGCCAGCTACTACTGTGGGCAACTGGAGCTTAATTCCACTGGGAACTTTGGAAACAATATAGTACATGCATCTCAAAATTATGAAGAGGAGGGGGAGTTGAGGCGATTGGACACCAAGTCCTTCAATAATTGGTCAAAGCTGCACTTGGGTCACATTAATGCCCTGACACTTCTGGCCTGCAAAATCACAGCCCTCTGGAAAAAGATGCAGGTGCTGGGAGTTGGGGATCAGGCTAGGGTACACTGAAATAGTAAGGGCTGAAGAAATATGGGGGGGAGGTGGGCGACATCATCTGCTATACCAACCAAATCACCATGCCTGAACATGGGGCTGGAATCTGCATTTTGAACAAATTCTTCACACTACAGCTGGAGAACATAGGGTGTTAAGAATATGTAGTACGAGTGGGATTGGATTCCTAATTTCCTATGCCTTCTGTGAATAAGAAGGCACCTTCACCCTATCACCCCTCCCTGACCAAAAAAAAATCCCTAATTTTAGTAAACCCTCTTTTTCTTATGATGAAAGCATAAAACTTGAGTCTACCACTCACCATTATGATCCCTGGGTTGAATTTTCGTTTTGTACCTGGGGAGCTATTTTAGACAAACTCTGTGAACTTAAATAGGGAAAGTGATTCATTGGCATGTAAGGTCCGTTTCATGTTGATGTCGGGATGGAGAAATCAGATGGTGCTAAATGTTCTCTCAGGTCAATACTTGATGACTTCATAGCTTTCACCAGCGTTCTTAATGGTTCGACATTTAGCACTCAAGTCCAGGAGCTTTTTGCCAGCTCTTTGTGAAGGGGGAGGAAGAGGGAGATGCTATTGAAAGGGTTTTTCAAAAGGTTAGTTAATGCACTAGGGCATGGATTTCATTACATGATCGCATAACACTGAGTAGCAGAACATATAGTGGGTAATCTAAAAATAATTACTGCTCAGATGTCGAGTAACCAAGGGTTGGCCATGAGCTGGGCTTTGGAAATGTGAGGCGAGGGGCTGAGAGTGCAGGTTCCTAGGACCCCAAGCTTCAATAAGGCTGAAATTTGGGAGGAAATAAAATCAAATTCCTGCCATTGCCATTCTCACTCCTTCTCCCTTCCTGTTCTCTGTAACCAGCACCTACCCCATACCCACAGGAGCTGCAAAGGGCTAATAAAGGGTTGCCATCATCCTTTGCTACAGTCAGGAGCCATCTTATGTATGTTCAGTATCAATGTAGACTCTCATGAAAGCTTGCTTATCTGTGCTGAGTGCCATGCCCTTTCTACAATACTGCCCTGCTTAAAAAGCACAATGATTGATAACAGACACCAAGGGAAGGAAGAGAAACTAGTTCAGGGTATGAAGCTGAAGCTTCTCCTAAGAGAACCAGTAAGAAATGCTCGGGAGAGGAAGGGAAGAAGAGTACGTGGAACTGAATCGGGCATCCTGAGCTTCTGCCCTCTGCCAAAGTTCTCACCATGCTATCTTGTCCTGATCTCTTTTCTTGCTTGTCTCTCCTCTCTTCTGCTACACCCACTGAGAGTTCCTTGAAGGCAGGGGCCAGGTGCTGTTCATTCTTGAATCCTCTCTGCCTGATATACAGTGAATTTACACTGCATTTTGGTTGAGTAAATAAATAACTATTTTTTAAAACAGACCTGTAGTGCCAGAAAGTAGAGAAGTGCCCAACACACCCAACACACACACATGCACGCGCACACATTAACGGGGATATGTCAGAGTGAAACATGAGCCAACTAAAAGAGCTCGCAATGGCCAAAGCTGGAACAATTTGAACAAACAAAAAAAAGTAATATTAGATTATAATCCAAAGCATAAAATATTCATGAGTCCATACTGATATAAGTAAATGATTGAACAAATTAATACATGGGGGAGAAGAAACAAATCTCCCATGCAGAAGAATTTCAAATAAATTTTGTAGATACTCCACCCTAAACAAAGTAGAGCAAAATTCCCCGTTCCTTAAACATGGGCGCCACATAATGACTTCCCTGCAAAGTGTACAGAATGGAAAGGAAGAATAAAAGAGTAACTTTACAGTGGAGAAAATGGACAAACACTATTTCAACCGAATGATGAAGGCAAACATCAAGTCATAAATCATCTTGATGGTATGTACCCTTGATAGGATGTGATGAGAATGACACTTTACCTCTGTGGCCTTCCTTCTAAAAATTCACAAACCCCAGCCCGATCATGAGAAAAACACCAGACAAATTCCAACAGAACGGCTGCCTACCAAATACCTGACTGGTACTCCTCAAACCTGTCAAGGTCATCAGAACCAAGAAAAATCTGAAAAACGATCACAGCTAAGAGGAGCCTAAGGAGATGTGACAACTAAATGTAACGTGGAATCCTGGATGGGATCCAGAAACAGAAAAAGGACTTTAGAGAAAACTAAGAAAATCTGGATGAGCTATATGGGCTTTAGGTAATAATATGTATCACAATTGGTTTATTAATTGTGATAAATATACTAATACTAATTTTATACTAATATAAAATATTAGTATTAATAATAGGGAAACCTATGTGCTGGATGGGGGGCAGGAAGTATCTGGGAACTATCTGTACTATCAGCTCAATTTTTCTGTGAATATAAAACTGTTCTAAAAGACAAAGTCTATTTAAAAAGAGAGACAGAAGGGAAGGAGGTAGGGAAGAAGTGGGAGAAAGAAGGAGATGTGTGCGGGTCATGTGCTATAGGTTATGGCCAGATCTGCTTTGGAAAATCTATAAGTAAATATAAACAGAAAACTCCTAGGACCCAGATAAACACAGGCAAACACAGATAAGAGGCAATTGCCCCATCGTGCCGCAGCAAGAATTCCAAGGATCAGATGTGAGCTTTGGACCTGAGTGAGGAGGTGTGTTGAGTACCAGACCACTGCCTTATTTGGCTGTACGAATTGTTTCTGGATGGTGACATGCTAGAATTTAAAAGGCAATGGGGGGTGCGTGTGGTGGCTCACACCTGTAATCACAATTACTTGGGAGGCTGCGGTGGGAGCAATGCTTGAAGCCAGAAGTTCAAGACCAGCCTGGGCAACATAGGAGACCCTATCTCTACAAAATTTTTTAAAGTTAGCCAGGTATGGTGACACACGCCTGTAGTCTCAGCTACTCAGGAGGCTAAAATGGGAGGATCACTTGAGTCCAGAAGTTTGAGGTTATAGTGAGCTATAATTGTGCCAATTTACTCCAGTCTGAACAACAGGGTGAGACCCTATCTAAAAAAAGAAGAAAAAAAAAAAAAAAAGGTAAAACGGGGGTGGGAAAAGGCAATGGGCCCATGGACTCTGGGCTCCTGTAGCCTAGGGGACATCTCACTGTTTTCAAGCTGCCAAGGTCACCAAGAAAAGCCAGACAAGTGATGAGGAGTAGCCTCTACATCCCTGTGTTCTTTTCTACACATTTGCATGCCTTGTTAACTGTTCTGGGAGAAAACAGAAGTAAAAGCAAACTAAACTTGAGCTCGAGTTGTCAATCTGGCTCATCTTTGCCCTCAAGCCAGAATCTAAACTAATCTCTCTGTAATCATGGACGAGTTTGGCCCTGCGGCTGCCTCACCCAGTGAATACCACTATCTTCTTCCACTCTGAAAATCTGGAACTGACATCTACCTAGGGCCTACTGGGTGCCAGCAGGTTTTATGTGTTAATGCTACTGTACAGCAGGGGTTATCTTTCCCCACCTGGAGATGAGAATTGGAAGTTCTATGAGAAGTTGAGATCACATTATTAAGAGCAGAGCTGTTTTTACACTTCCTCATTGTGAGGACAGCAGAGTAGACAAGTAGTGGTGATCTCACATGTTCTCCAATCCACAGCTCTACTTCCTCCTGCTCACTTATCCTTACTCCTGGCGCACAATGAACTAATTTGTCAGAAGGTAAATCCCGGGTCTGTTCAAGTCTCATACAGTGATCAGCATAACTATGGCCTACAGTCAGAGACCATTGGTTTGATTTCAGTTCCCTCACTGACTTGTTTAGTGTTCATGCTGACAGATACTCCAGAGTGGTAACAGCATAGAAAATGCTGACAAATCGGGCACACCTGTTTGTTTACTTATATTGATAATAACTAGTATTCACATTGTACTTTGCAGTTTACAGTGTTCACACAAACCTTGTCTCACTGATTTTCAAAAGAACTCTCTGAGATAACCAGAGAGTTGTTATTATCTCCGTTTTACAGAGGAGGAAGCCACAGCTTGGAGAAATGAAGCAACTGGTAATAAATTAGTACAGCAAGAAAGGCAGTAAGGGGGCAGGGAACATAGCAGACAGCTCCTCTTGACACCTTTAGGAAGCAGATGAGTAAAACTCCAGCTTAATGGTGTCTTCCAGGGTGCCCTTACTGCTCCCCTGATAATTTCCATTGATTGGACTTATTTTTTTAAATCTCGAACTCTCACAAGTCTATAAATCGGGGCAATTGTTACAAATAAAGAAACATATTCAAAGTTACTTGCCCAATATCATACGGCTCATAAGATTTCAGCAAAGAAGAAGCCAGCTCATGTTCTTCCCTCTGTCACAGTCTTTTCCTAAAGTTACAATCTCCCTGGGTGACATTGCTCACACCTAACGTGTTAACCATTAAATCTCTCTCCAACCCAGACTTCTTTCCTGAGTTCCAGATCTATTTGTACAACTGCTTAGTGGAAATCTCCTCTTAAGTGTCCCATACACATCTCAAGGCCAACATATCCCAGCCTGAATTCATTATACATCCCTCAAGCCAGCTCCTCCTTGAGGTCTTCCGATTGCTGACATCTACCTAGGGCCTACCTAGTTAGTGTCACCGTAATCTAGTCCATTGGGCAAATCGGAAACATAGAAGTCCTGTGACATTTCCTTTTTGCCCCCACAGTCAATCAGTGAGCCTTCTCAAGCCTTTCTCCCAAACATGTCTCCAATCATTCTTCTGCTTCCGCTCCCAGTGTCTCTCAATCCTTTATCACTGGCAATAGAGTGCCCATTGATTTCCTTGCCTTGAGTCTCAGCCCCATCCCTCCCTCCCAGGCTCGAGTTCCTCTCTGCCTGACCAAGTGACACTCTTAGATTTGGCCCCTGCCTAGCTACTGTTCCAGCCTCATTACCCTCACTTTACCCCTGGCACGTTGTGTTCCAGCAAACCCAAAGTATGTGCAGTCCACCAACAGCCATGTACCTTCTGCCTAGAATGCGCTGTCCCCATTTCAGGGCTCAGTTCAACAACTACTGTCACTTCCTTTATTCCATTCCCCAGGGAAAGTTCCTTGCTGTCTCCTTTGTAACACCATTGTAACTTGAACTTGCCCCTTATCACCTTGAACCACAATTCGTGGCTTACATGCCTGCTCCTCCTGCCTACCATACTGGGAGATCCTTGAGAACAAAGACCAGGTCCTACCTATCTTTATAGGTGCAGCACCTAGCCCAGTGGTCAACACTTAGTAGGCACTCCATAAATGTTCATGAAATGTATGCTGGAATATTGATCACCACTGCATTTTAGAATATGAAGGCAACTTAAAGTGAATTGAGTCCACTCCAAAGCCTAATTTTACAGATAATGATACCAAGGCTCAGGGATGATGTGACTTGCTGAGCTACATAATGTCTTGGAGCAATGGTAATAAATAGATTAAAATCTCCAGAATGGATTCACTCCTTTATTAGTTCTTTTTCCATGATTCCTCATTGCCTCTCAAACTCAAAGCAGAAAAGCCATTGAGCCTCTCAGCATCTCTGTTTTCACTCATAGACAACGGAAATTACTAATGCCTTCCCTTTCTACAGCATAGGGATTTTATTTAACTACGGTTGAATGCTGTCTGTAAAAATGCTTTGACTTCAGAGAGAGATACACCACAGCCACGACTCGGCAGCCCACCACTTCGATTTCAACTTCTCAGTTTACTCTCTCACTTCCTCTATTGACTTTTCCTCTCATGCAGCCTGCAACCCAGCAGAAGCTGGAAGAGAAAGAGATTTGTGATTTCTTCTTACCCCAACTCTATTTAACGAAGAAGAAAGGTATTGTAAATAAAATGAAACCAAGGTTCGTGTGCAACTGCATACAAAATATTGCTATTGATTCCAAGTTCAGAATGAGAATAAAAGGAGGTTTATGTTTGGAGTCTTGCACTGGGAATGATTACGACACTACTCAGAGACTCCACATCCATCATATGTACATGTATAAATAAAATAGGCTGCCAAACCTAGGAGATTTTAAAAATTCTGACATTCTTTTAAAAAGCAGGAGGATGACAGTTAACTTGGAAAAATAATATAATAAAAGACAAAGAAAGGCTGTGGAAATGCTCCAGATTAAAGGAGGCTAAAGAGACATGACAATCAAATGTAACACCTGACCCTACCAGATCCTATATTGGAGGGAGAAGATGCCATAAAGGACATTATTGGGTCAATTGACAAAATGAGAATGAGAACAAAAGATTAAATAAATGTGTTGTATCAATATTAATCAAATGGAAGTTGATAACTCTATTGTGATAAGGTAACAGATTACTCTTAGGAAATACTCACTGAAGTATTTAAGAACAAAGGCCCATAATGTATGTAACTTACTCTCAAATGCATCAGAAAAGCATTGTGCATGCGTGTGTGTGTGTGTGTGTGTGTGTGTAGAGAAGATATACAGGTAGATATAAAGTAAATGAGGTAAAATGTGTACAGTAAGTGAATCTAGGTAAAACATATATAGATGATATTTGTACCGTTTTTATTCTTGCAACTTTTCTGTAAGTTTGAAATTATTTCCAAATGAAAGTTTTCTTTTTTTTTTTAATCATGTCTGAGCCAAGTGTGGTGGCTTATGCCCGTAATCCCAATGCTTTGAGAGACTGAGGCAGGAGTATCACTTGAGTCCAGGAGTTCGAGACCATCCTGGGCAACACAGAGAGACCACATCGCTACTAAAAATTTTTTAATTAGCCAGGTGTAACAGTGAGCACTTGAATTCCCAGCTACTTGGGAGACTGAGCTGGGAGGATTGCTTGACCCCAGGAGATTGAGGTTGCAGTGAGCTATGATCACACCACAGCACCCCAGACTAGGTGACAGACTGAGACCCTGTCTCAAAAAAAAAAAAGAAAAAAGAAAAAAAAGCATGTCTGCACAAGACTTTGCATTTGTGATATTTAACAAGTTCAATTGTTATATCTCTATTCATCCATCTATCTTCAGTAATCATGTCTCCAGCACTTTGCTAAAATGCTGTAGAGATTGAAGAGAGAAATAGGCATAATTTTTTCTTTAGTTCGTTTCTACTTTAGAAGAGAGGAGACAAACACGTAAAAAGAAATCATGATAAGCAGCAAATTCTGAAGACCAAATGAGCGGCACAGGGAAGATGAAATGGAATTTCAGGGCTTTAGGGAGGAGGTGGAAGTTGAGTGAGGCCTTTGAGCAGGGGCTGGGTTTGGAAAGGAGCAGAAGAGCAGAAAGAGCACTCCAAGTGGAGGGCACAGTGAGACCCAAGGTGGCAAGGTAGGAAAGCATACCCTGTTGTGAGCAGTATGATTTAAGAGGTTTCACTGGCAGGGGGGTGGGGAGGATCAGGGGAGGAATGTTAGTTGGGGCCAATTGCAGACACATGGAAATACCAGGTTAAGGAGTCTGGAGTTGATTGCAGAGGCCAGAGGTCTGCAACAGCTTAGAAGTGCTGACCCCCCTTTCTTCTGCTTCTAGACAACACAGTTCAAGCTGGGAGTGGGCTATGTCAATGATGGTGGAAGGACACCAAGAAGGATCCAATATTTGGAAACATCTCCTGCATAGATCCTACCAATCAGGAATCCATTTGAAAACACAGCTATCTTTCAGAAGCAAATCTGGCAGTTATTGTTTACAATCAAGTGCACTTTAATCAGTTAAACACACGACTGTTTGCAGCTATGTTGTCAGTCACACTGAGGGAATGGAAATGTTTAAAGGAGGATGAAGAACAGTAATTTTGGAGAATTGGGTGAAGGAAGACTGACAGGGCAGGTGTATTAATGAGGGTAATTAGTGGTAGCTGCTGTAACAGAAAAACAATCTCAGCAATTCAACATAGTAAAGGTCTATTTCTCATTCATTAATGTCAAAATCTGGTACAGGTGGGGCAGCTCTCCTTAGTAGGTCTCTTCCAATTAGTGACTCATAAATCAGCTTCTATCTTGTGAGGCTGCCATCTTAAACACACGGCCTCTGAAATCACCATAGGAAGGAAAGATTGAGAGGGATTATCACACCAGGAGTTTTGTGGCTAGGCCTGAAGGTGACCTGATCACTCTGCCCATGACTTCAGTCACATAGGCTCAATCAGACTGCAAGAACCACTGGAATATGTAGCTGTTCCATGTGCCCAGGAAGAAGAAACAAGATGGTATCATAGTTTTGGGTTCCCCCAAGAGCCAGCTGTGAGACAAGGATATGGGTACTAATAGCTTAGGTGAGAGGTGACCTCGGGAAATGCAAACAGGAGAATAGGGAAGTAAGACAAAAAAAAAAAAAGAAGGAAGCCAATACAGTGTGTTCATGAGCCTACTCTGGGCGCCACAGGCTCAATCCTACTGGAGACTTCTGGTATAAAACAAGCCCCAAGTTGTTTCACCTGAGACGTGAAGAAGCTGATTGATTTCTCCACCAACTCATGTCCTTCATTGGTTGTGGGCTAATCCCTGGGAAATTAACTCTGGCATTTCTGGCAGTAGGTCAAGCATGCTCCAGTGGCCAGAGAAAGTCCTCGGGCAGAGACGTCACATGTGCTTCCTTGTGAAGCAAGCAGTGTATACTGAATAGTGAGTGCTGAATGCATGTGAAAGGGACACTAAGAGCATCTGCTACAATGAGCACCCACTGGTAGCAGATAACCCTGATCAAAGTGTTCCTTGCGGGGCAGAGAACAGTCTGAGGTCATGGCTCTAGGGTGAGTCCTGGAAATGCATTTTCAACAAGCTTGCCAACATGGGCTCAAGCGGTCCATTTATAAATGAGCACTTGGAAATACTTCCCATTCTCTACTCAAACTTTTGTCATTTCACTTCTCTCAAAACCACTTTAGTAGACCTGTTCTCTGTAAGGTCACTACTGCCCTCCACTTCAAATTCCATTGTCTCCTCAAGTCCTCAACTTAGTCATTTGACAAGTGTTATTATTTCCTTCTTCTTGAAACACTCTTCTTCCTTCTGGGATCCTCTGCTCTCCTAGTACTTCTCCTACCTTCCTGGGTGCTCTCTCTGCTCTTAATAACCAAGCAACTCACTTTTCCTTGGAGGCCCGCCATTGCTCCTGGTCACCACACCTAGATTTTGAGAAGAAACCAGAAATGGTAAGTGGATTTATTGATAATAGCTGCCTGAAGCCATGCATTGAGAAGTATTCCGTGTGGTCATTTAGCTATGTCTGCCATGGGTTTTGGCATAGGGTGGGCAGAGTTCAGACATTAGTGAGCTCTGCTATAGATCTTTCTCAAGTTTCTATCTTCCGTGATCTCCCTTGACAATCTCATCCACTCCTGAGGCACTAGCTACCATTTCTATGTAGACACCACCTAAATATATATTTCTATTCATGACCTCTCTCAGGAGTTCCAAACCCATATTTCTAACTTTTCAGGGAACATAATAACCTCGATTTTTATTTTCTAATTACATTCTCTCTCATCTGCATTCTCCATGTCATGTGATGGATTTACCATCTTTCAAAACACCCCAGCTTAAAACCTTGGCAATACCTTCATCTCCGTTAATATTTTCTCATCACCTTTCCCTATAGTTTAACATAATGCTCAAAGAATTGTATTGGAATTACTTGTTTACTCTGTGTCTGCCCTAAAACACTGTGGATTCTCTAAATAAAAGAACCAGATCTAATCCATCTTGCATCTTCAGCTGCCAGAACTGTTTCAGGCACAATGTAGACACTGAGCAAGTGCCTAAGGATATATTTACATGTATATGATGTATATATGTGTGTATATTACATATATATAATTACATGTGTAAATTATGTGGGTGTGTGTTTTGTTTCTTCTCTTTAGCTCTTCCACCCCTTCCACCCTATATAGCTAATCAGTCACCAAGCTCCGTCTGTTCAATTGCTTCAGAAAGACATCCACATATGCCAGCTGCTTTTCCATCCTCATTGCTTGTCATAGGTTGTGTGCCCTGGAAAACAGACTCTGAGATAGAGATTTAAATACAGGAATTTTGTTAGGAATGCTCTCAGGAACAGCACCTGTGGGGCAGTAAGGGCAGCAGGAGTAGGCAGAGGGAAGAGTTGGGCTACAACACAGTCATAATAAAAGTATCAGTTGACCCTAAGGGGAGCTCGGGAGCTAGGATGGACCTTTGGGTGATTTTCCAAATTGGGAACAGTGCCTGAGCCTTTGTAACACCTCCTCCCACCATTGACCAATTATTAGATGTGGGCTGCTCCAGAGAAAGTCTGTGATTTGGGGCTAGTAAGGTCTCTTCAGCTGAGAGCAAGTCCCAGAAAGAGATTCCACTGAGAGCCATCAGTCACCAACATTTCCTGCCACTGGGGTAATGAATGTCTCATTTCTGAAGTGGGGATCTTGGAAGCACACCACGGCATCCACTACACTGCTGGCATCCTAGTCCAGGCCCACGTGACCTCCCCTACTGCAGGCATTGCTAAGCAGTCTCACTGCCTCCAACCTCTTTTCTCCATCCTTGGCCCTGACACCCAGACTAATTTTTCACAAATCAATCTGATATACTCCTGATATCAGAGTCAACACAGCTTATTAAGCAGTATGTGAAAATTCAACTTGCGTGTGGGAAGGGGGAGAGAAACGTGTGTGTGTTTATAAATACACACATAGGAAAGTATTTCTGGAAAAACCCATGGGACATAAAGTAGATTCATGGTTGCCAGGGAGGGAGAATGAGGAGTGACTGCTAATGGGTATGAGGTTTCTTTTTGAGGTGATGTAAATATTCTGGAATTAATGGTGATGGTTCCATAACCTTGTGAATATACTAAAACCCACTGAATTGTATACTCTGAAATGGTTAATTTGATGGCATTTGAGTTATATTTCAATTTTTTTTAAAAAAAGTATCTCAGAGTTGACATATGAAAGTGATAGGGGTGATTATATCAGGTTTTTATCCTTTATGTACCCTGGCTTTTCAGACTTTTATAGCATTTTTTTTTAGTATTAATTTAGGAAGGATAAAAATTCACCCTTCAAAATCACTTTTCTGCTTTAAAACCTCATCTCTCTGCATGGAGTGAAGGCCACACTCCTTGCAAAGTTGTCCAGGCCTTTTCTGAGCAGGCCCCAACCTGCCTTGGCAGACACTCATCTTTCACTCCCCTGTGACTGTCTTCCCTTGACTTCAGCTAATTCAGATTTCTTCATTTCCCGACATGCCCTGGGCTTCCTTGTCTCTGAGGCTTTCTTTCCTGCCACTCACAGCCACCCCTTTCTTTGTCTTCACTCTGATCCAGCCCTACCTGCAGAAATATTTCCTGGTTCAGAACAACTCTCACTTCCCCAAAGCTGCAGCTGAAACGTCTCCCTCTCTCTAGCTCTGCTAACAGTTTGTTTAGCATTTGCTTTGACAGCATTTATTACATGCTGCCATTTTCTATAATCAGTCATGTATTTCTTGTTAGGCTGATTCACGTTTGATTCCTCTACAGTATACGGTACATGGAGTAGATATTCAATAAAACTTAATTTTTGGTTTAAATTCTTTGGAAAAAAAAAAGCAAATCTATATTTACACATTTGCTCAGTCAACGAGTTCTTAGTGGTGGCATGCTCTGTGTCAGGCAATAGTCCCCAAATCTGAAAATTTTCTCATTCCCATGGAACCTATTTTTTATTTTTTATTTTTATTCATGTATGACATACATACACTATGTACAAATCTTAAGTGTGTACCTCAATGACTTCTTAAATATGTATATACCCATGTAATTACCACCCACATCAAGGTATAGAATATTTCTAGCACCCCATGCTCCCTCCCAGTCAATATCCTCCTGTCTAGAGGTAACCACTATTCCAAATCCTACCACTATAGTTTTGCCTGTTCTTGAATGCCACATAAGTGGAATCATATAATACCTTCTCTTTTGTGCCAGGTTTCTTTTGTTCATCATCATTTCTGTGATGTTCATCCATGTGGTTGTGTATAGCAGCAGCTCATTCTTTTCATTGCTGTATAGTATTCCATTGAGGATATTCCATTGACTATTTCACAATTTATTTATCTATTCTCCTATTGAAGAACATTTGGTTTGGTACCAGTTATGAATAAAGCCGTGGTAAACATTCTTGAATATGGCTTTTGATGGACATAAATATACATTCCTCCTAAATATATAGTAGGAATGAAATTGCTGGATCATAGGTGGCTTTAGTAGATACTGCCCAACAGCCTTTCCAGAGGTTTTGTGCCAGTTTACACTCTTACCAACAACATATGAAACCAAGCAAGCAAATAAATAAGTAAAACATCTGATAATGAAAAAAGCAATGTGGAAAATTAAGATCAGATGATGAAGCTACTTTAGATTTGGTGACCAGGCAAGGCTTCTTTAACAAGGTGAAATTTAAGCCTGAATGACAAGAAGATGGCAGCCGTGCACATGTCAGAAGAAGAGCATTTCAAGCAGAGGATAAAACCACAAAGGCCCTAGCGCAGGAAGTAACTGGGCTTGTTTAAGGAACAGAAAGGAATCTAGGGGCCTTGGAGTAAGTGGGGAAGTGAAGACAGCAGATAAAGGGTGTGTTATTAAGCCAGCTGCCACAGTAGGTGACTGGTGACTGGAGCTTAATTCAGTGGGGGAAATTATGAGGAAGGGATAAAATACGTGCTTCAGAATTACCCAAGAAAAGGGAATGCTTATATGCTGTTGGTGAGAATGTAAATTAGCACGACCTCTGTGGAAAACAGTAGGGAGATTTTCTTTCTTTCTTTCTTTCTTTTTTTTTTTTTTTTTTTTTAGGCAGAGTTTCACTCTTGTTGCCCAGGCTGGAGTGTAATGGCGCAATCTCAACTCACTGCAACCTCCGCCTCCCAGGTTCAAGCGATTCTCCTGCCTCAGCCTCCCGAGTAGCTCGGATTACAGGCACCTGCCACCACGCCCGGCTAATTTTTTGTATTTTTAGTAGAGACGGGGTTTCACCATGTTGACCAGGCTGGTATCAAACTCCTGACCTCAGGTGATCCACAGGCCTCGGCCTCCTTAAAGTACTGGGATTGCAGGCATGAGCTACTGCACCCGGCCAGAAATTTCTTAAAGATCTAAAAGCAGATCTTCCATTTGATCCAGCAATTCCACTACTGGGGTATCTACTGAAAGTAAAACAAGTCATTGAATCAGAAAGACACCTGCACGTGTATGTTTATTGCAGCACAATTCACAATTGCAAAGATATGGAACCAGCCTAAGTGCCCATCAACCAATGGGTGGATTTTTAAAATGTGGTATATATACACCATGGAACACTACTCAGCCACAGAAAAGGAATGAAATAATGTATTTTGCAGCAACTTGGATGGAGCTGGAGGCCATTATTAGAAGTGAAGTAACTCAGGAATGGAAAACCAAATACCGCATGTTCTCACTTATAAGTGGAAGTGAAGCTATGGGTATACAAAGGCATGCAGAGTGGTATAATGGACATTGGAAACTCAGAAGAGGGGAGGGTGGGAGGAGCGTGAGGGATTAAAAAAAACCACATATTGGGTGCAATGTACACTACTTGGGTGATGGGTACACTAAAATCTCAGACTTTACCTCTAAAGAAAGGAAAAGAAAAGAATAAACAAATAAATAAATATTTTAATAGAAATTATCTTTTAAAAAAAAAAGAAGAAGAAGAAGAATTATCCTACCCAAGAGCCGAGAGACCAGGGGTCATAGGTTGAGGATTGCTGCTGGCAGGTTGGGGTTGGAGATGTTAATTTCCCAGCACATCTGTATCTAATATAGACATTTTCTTCCATGACTGAGATTCAGTATCTTTCTCTTTATCTGGGTCTTTAACTTCATCTTGTTTTCACTGGTCTTTCCTTGACCCTTGGCCCCACACCCAGCTCCTTGAATTCACTATTCTCTACCACCATAAATGTCATCAGCCATTTGACCCACGTTCATTCCCATGGTCAGCCTCTCTTAATCAGGTCCACCATTTACTTTTGCTTTTCCTGGACTCCCATTCACTAGGTATTCTACCTAGCACAGAGTCTTGCTAATAATAGACTCAGTACATGCATGCAGCATAACTATTGGTAGGGGATCCATAACCATGATGATTTGCAAAGACTTCAAATTACTGTTAAATCGCAGTTTGATTCTTGCTACTTCCTGCAATCCTTCCAGTCCTTAAGTACTTCCTGGATGTTTTCCTGACAACTAAAGCCTCAGTTTCTGTATCAGTTATCAGTGACAACATAATTCTGTGTAATAAAACACCCCAAGACTCAGTGTCTTTAAACAACAATCATTTATTGTGTTCACAAGTCTGTGGGTTGGCAATTTAGGCTGGGCTCAGATGGACAGTGCTTCTGATTTCAATTGGACTCACTCATAGATCTTACAGTCATCTGCAGCTCAGCTAATCTAGGATAACCTCAACTGCAATGACTAGAATGACTCAACTCTGCTCCTCATGTCCCACCTTCCAGCAGGATAACCTGGGTATGTTCTCATGGCAAACACAGAACAAGTAAGTGAAAACACTCAAGGCCTTTTGAGGCCTAGACCTGGAACTGGTCCACCATCACTTCCACCACATTCTATTGCCCAAAACAAGTTACAGGGCCAGCCCAGATTCAAGGGAAAGGAAAATAGACTCTGCCTCTTCAGTGGATGAAATTCCAAGGTCACCTGGTAAAGGAAGAGGTGAAGGAAGAGGTGAAGAAGTAAGGTCATTAATGTAATCTCTCATACTGTAACACTTGCTTTTTGACTTAGATGGTTGAGTGTATTTTGTATGTCAATCACACCTCAATAAAACATTTTTTAAAACAAGAAGGTTGAATGTTTATTTCCTTCCCTCTTTGGCTCAAAGTTTCTAAACTTTAAAACATCCAAATAGATACAATATAAGCAGCGCTGACTTTTTGGTTTGAATTATTAGATACTGTTTCAGTTCTCCATTTCTATAGATGCAGACATCAAAGAAAGAAGTATGGAAAGTATGATTTCACTCATAAATATCCCAGGAGACCTTAAAGACAGGATTTTAAGTAATCAACTAAAGACCCATCTTGAACAGAAGTTAGATAACATCACTCACAATCTTAGAGTTTATTTATTTTATTTTATATTGAAGATAAGGATGTTCTCCCTACATCTGATGTCTTCACTGGAAGAGAGGCTGTGCGAGAAGGTGCTTAAATTGTACGTCATTCACAAAAAGGAACAAAGGAGTTGCCACTATTACTGCAGTTGCCATGGCCATATCATATTAAATCAGGATACAGGAGGTTATTGAAACGGCTCTTCAAGTAGGGTATCTTCTCATAAGATATCTCTGCCAGTGACATCAGTTGGAACATTGGGTACAGAGTGTCCAGTGGAGAGAATGTACAAAATATTCAAGCCAATGAAGATCCTGTGAATCAAATGGCCTTGCTGTGCTCCACTCAACACTATTTCTGTCTTGCATGAGGTGTGTGTCTTGAACTTGATTTACTATCTTTAATGTCATTCATCCACAGTCCATAGTATATACTATGTGGGTGCAGCAAGGCACTCCAATTAGGACCTGGAAATCCACTACAGTCCAATTGAAGCATAGCAATTTGAAACATATAAAACGGTGGAGAGGAAGAGGGATGTGAAGGCAACGAGTTCCTAATGTCCTGCTTAGAAAGAAAGGGCAATGCAGAATGGTGATTAAGAAGCCAAATATCCGTGATAGTCTCAGGTTTGAGTTCAGGCTCTGCCACTGATCGCTACGTGACTTCAGGTAGGTTTCTCACTATCTTTAAGCTTCAGTTTCTTTATCTGAAAATGAGACTACTGTTGAAACAACCTCAAAGGTTTCATGGAGGGGAAAAATCAGTATGTAAAGCGTTTTGCAAGGTGCCTGGCACAAAGTGAGCACTTAATTAATGAGAACTATAATTTTTGTTTTGGAGACAGGGTCTCACTCTATTGCCCAGGCTGGAGTGCAGTGACTCAATCTTGGCTCCCTGTAACCTCCACCACCTGGGTTCAAGTGATCCTCCCACCTCAGCATCTCGAGTAGCTGGGACTACAGGCATGAGCCACCACACCCAGCTAATTTTTGTATTTTTTGTAGAGACAGGATCTCACTATGTTGCCCAGGCTGGTCTCGAACTCCTGAGCTCAAGCGATCTACCGGCCTTGGCCTCCCAAAGCGCTGGGATTACAGCATGAGCCATCACAACTAGCCTGAGAACTATACATTTTTAAACTGGAGGGGACCTAGGAGGTCATTGTATAAAAGCTCATCATTCAGAAGATGAAAAACAACCACAGAGAAGGCTAAAGGAGTCCCACCTGAGTTACACAGCTTAGTGGCACAATTAGGGCTGAAACCCTAAGACTTTCTGATTCCTCTGCCTTTCTGTGTTATCCCTCCGCCAACAAGCCCCTCTTGCCTACCCTCTTCCACATAGTGGAACTTCAATAAATACATAGGAGTTTTCCCCTTTCCCCTGGAAAGCCACATCTCAGGCACAGGAAAATCTGAAAGGTATGGAATTTTCTAATGAGGCATTTGCCGCCTGCTCACTTTAATCCACTGCAAGTGTCTCTGGGAAATAAAATATTGGCAGGTCTGTCCAACAGCTGCTCAGCCTAGAGACCACAGCTTATTTTGGTCCATTTATGTTAACTCATCTGTCTTAAGCTCTTTGTTAGTGACTCACCGCATACTGCTACCAAAAATATACACCAAAAATCCAAGAATCATTCATATGAAGGGCAAACGTCTTGCTTAAAATACCACATTTCTGCCGTCGTGTTTCTATGAAGTTTTTCCTTCCTCCCGCCTCCACATCACATTTTCTTCTCTCCTTTCTTCCTTCTCCATCTTTGATCGCCTTCAGTGGCATGGAAGCTGCATGGGGTGATCAAGAGAATTCTAGAATGGACATCAGAAGGCCTGGTTCTGGTCCTGAGCTGGCATTCTTTAACTGTGAAACCTAGCAAGTCACAACTGGTGTGTGACCTGGTCTTTTCTTATCCGTAATACAGGAGGGTTGTATTAGCTCTACAGTTCCCACCAATACAACTGCCAACAACTTCTTCATTGCTTGCCCTTGAAGGATTCCAAGCTTTGAAAGATTTTCATCTGCCACATAATCTACCTTTTAAAATAAAAATTAATATTCCCCATTTTCTTTTTTTTTTTGAGATGGAGTCTAGCTCTGTCACCCAGGCTGGAGTGCTGTGGCCGGATCTCAGCTCACTGCAAGCTCCGCCTCCCGGGTTTACGCCATTCTCCTGCCTCAGCCTCCCGGGTAGCTGGGACTACAGGCGCCCGCCACCTCGCCCGGCTAGTTTTTTTTGTAGTTTTTAGTAGAGACGGGGTTTCACCGTGTTAGCCAGGATGGTCTCGATCTCCTGACCTCGTGATCCGCCCGTCTCGGCCTCCCAAAGTGCTGGGATTACAGGCTTGAGCCACCGCGCCCGGCAATATTCCCCATTTTCTATAAATTTTGGATAAACAACCTAATTAATATACATTAGAATCAATAAATAACAATAAGCAGGAAATGAAAATGTTTAAAGTATTAAATTGACTTTTTCATTAAGATGGCTGCTATTTCAAATACTATGCCCAGATGTGTCACAGAAAAATACATCATCTTTGTTAGAATTGTTGAAATATTGAAAATGGTTCACATACTATGTCATATATCTAAAAATAGGTGGGTACAGTGGCTCACGACTGTAATCCCAGCACTTTGGGAGGCTGAGTCAGGAGAACCACTTGAGGGTAGGAGTTCAAGACCAGCCTGGGCAACATAGGAGACCCTGATCGCTACAAAAAAAAATTTTTAGGTAATAAAAAAATTAGCCAGGTACATTGGTGCAAATCTGTAGTCCTAGCTACTTGAGAGGCTGAGGCAGCAGGATCACTTGAGCCCAGTAGGTTGAGGCTGCAGTGAGCTCTAATTGTGCCACTGCACTCCAGCCTGGGCAACAGAGCAAGACCTCCATCTCAAATAAAAATAAAAATAAAAATAGACATGGTAAGGATACACAGAAACTTCAGGATGATGGTAACTTCCAAGGAGGAGGAAAAGGATGAAGATGGGGGAGACGGCCTTCGAGTATATCTGTAATATTTCACTTATTAAGACCTGACACAAATACAGGAAATCATTAACCAGTTAAATCTGAGTGATAGATACATGGCTATCAGTTATTAATATTATCCTTTCTTTTTATGATAGAAATATTTCAAAATTAAATATTTTAAATTTAAAGAAGCTTATCAACTGAAACTCTTATATATTGCTGGTAAGAGTGTAAAATGCTATTACAACTTTGGAAAACTAGCAGTTACTTAAAAAATTAAACCTATCCCTACCATACAACACAGCAATTCCCTTCATAGATACACGCTGAAAATAAATGAATACACATATTCATAAAAAAATGTACAAGAACGTTTATGTCAGCCTTATTTATAAGCCAAAAATAGAAAAGAGCCCAAATGCCTATCAATAGGTGAAAAAATAAACAAATTGTGATATATTCATTCACTGAAATACTACTTAGCTCTAAAAAGGAGAGAACACCTTTTATCCAATAATATGGATAAATCTTGAAAAACATGCTGAGCAAAAAGTCAGATACAAAAGAAAGAATACATACTGTGTGATTCTATTTACAAGAAGTTCTAAACCAGGTCAAACAAATCCATGATAATAGAAATCAGAGCAGTGTTTGCCTGTTGTGTGGGGAGATTGCCTAGAAAGAGGCACAGGGAAATTTCTGGAGCGAGGGACATGTCTTGAGGAAATAAGTATCTTTTTAAATTTTTTCTGTATTTTTAGTTTCTGTGGGTACATAGTAGGTGTATATATTTATGAGGTACATGAGATATTTTGGTACAGGCATGTAATGCATAATAATCACTTCATGAAAATTGAGTATCCATCCTCTCAAGCATTTATCCTTTGTGTTACAAACAGTTCAGTTATACTCTTTTAGTTCTTTTTAAATGTACAATTAAATTATTATTGGCTAGAATCCCCCTGTTGTCTTGATTGGGGTAGTGGTTACACGAGTGTTTGCATTTGCAAAAAAATAAAAACACCTCTTCAAATTGTATATTTGAGATCTGTGCATTTCACCCTAGATAAATTTTACCTCGATTTTTAAAAATACCTTAAGTTCATAAACTCACATACTGTTTTCAAGGACTCCCAGGAGAGCCGGGGACCTCAAGACAGGAATCAGTCCTGGAATGAGGATCCCTGCTGTGATTTTCATGTCTGAACAGTGTAAGATTTTACTTTCTATATTGCTCTTTACTCTCATTACAAATGAAGTCTTTCTTTGAGGAGGTCTTTCAAAGCAATGTGCTGTAGTGGAAAGAATATGGGCTTTAGAAATAGCCAGAGCCCTGGGTTTAAGCCTGTGCTCCCTGGTTCATTGGCTATGTGACTCTGGGCATGGAAGTGACCTCCTTAAGTTTATTTTCTTAACCTTATGCAGGAGCGCACAAAGTCTACTTCCCGGGGTTATTCGGAAGATTAAATTAGATCACACAAGCAAAAGTGTATTTCACACAGCCAGGCTCAGCACAGATGCTCCATACATTCTGGTTTCCTTTTCTTCCTTCCTTTACTTTTTATAGACCCTCTACAGAACGAAAGCTTCATATCTCCTCCATCATCACAGTTCAAATCCTGAGGATATAGGAATAGCTTCCTTGTTCCTCCTCAAAGGTAGCAAGCAGCAAAAGGGGCTATTTCCCTGAGCCCCATGATTTAATGGGTTCTGCTCTGACACGCCCCATAGCCACATTCTTCCCCATAGGGCAGCAGTCAGTAGGGTCAAAAGGCTATGCCTATCCAGAGCCTGTGCCCCACCTAGACCACAATCCAGGTACCAGGACCCCAGAATATACTGCCCAGGGGACCAAGAGCTGGCTTCCACAGCCACTATGGTCCCCTTCACTGGTGCATCTTCCCAACAGCAGACCGTGTCACAAACGAGCACATCTCTAGTTCCAAGGAACCATCAAAGGGCAGTTGTTTGGGGCTGTGTAAACAGAGCTTGGACACGTAGGCAGGGTGTCCATCCACATTGTGCAAGACCCCTCGGGGTGTTTGGAGGATTCTGGGGTGGGAAGAGAAAGGGAGCTTGACCTCTGGCTGGGTCCAGGAGCCAGGGGCTGACTCACCCTGTACCATCAGGTTCTGGTGCAGAACTCTGAGGAGGCCAAGAACTCTAAATCTGTACCTGGCCTTCCAGGCCAATGTTGATATGTCAAGAAGATGATAGAAAGCATTTTATAATATTTTATAACCTTTCACAATTAGACATAGAGTACGTGGGTTTCCGTGTGTACTCTTGCTCTGAGCTTGTCAATGTTAGGGATAGACCTGTCCAGCATATTCCCCTTTCAGGGCCTTTGCACTTGCTGTTCTTTTGCCCTCTCTTCAGATCTCTATTTAGCTTCCTCCCTCATTTCTTTCATGTTCCCCTTCCTCTCTCCCCCTTTCACTTGTCTGACCATCATATTTGCTCCCCAGCCCTCATACCTCTATGCCCTTGCTATAATTTCTTTTTCTTATTGCAACTTGATATTTTATTTAAGTGCCTGACTCCTTCATTAGAGTATAAATGTCAAACCAACTGAAAATTTTCTGCCTTGTTCACTACTGTATTTCCTTCACTCAACATAGTATTTGGCACATAGGAGGGGCTAAGCAAGGTAATTATTGCATTAATGCATGAAAAACTTAATGAATGGATTTCTATTCCCATGCCTTATTCTCTGTTCTTGTCCCAATGTTTCACAACATAAAAGTCAAAAAAAAAAAAAAAACTTTTTAAATAGGCCAACTCACTTGCATTTCAGATTTTATTTCAAATTTAATAAACCTGCTGAACACAACCCCCAGTCTTCCAGCTCTCTTGCTCTATTTTTACCACTACCGTCTGTTCTTATTACAGAGAACTCCGGCCCCTTGACATCCCCTACTTTGTCTTCATCTATCAACCTTCATCTGCCTCCATCTCCTACCCTTTCTGCCTAGAACTCACAGCCCATCACTTCAACCATTCTTCTGCTGATACTCTCAAGTACTTTGCCCTTTCGCCTGGCAAAACCCTAACTCTGGATCAAATCAAGGAGCGTTTCCATTTCTACACTTGAGCTACATCACAGGATAATAAATTAACAGGGGTAGCAAAATGATCTAAAAATATAATCATTTCTTTCCTGGCCAAAACTCTTGCCTACCAACTATTGCACATTCTTTACATGGCTAAAATTAAATATGCAAGTCTTCCGTGGCATTTAATTAGCAATCTGGCAGAAAGAAAATGCTGCTCTACTTTCATTCACAAATTTTAGTTTAATTACATTTCATACCCTTTTCCAAGCCAAGATGGTTGGGTTCAAATTTCTGGTTAAGAAAATCTAAGGTAAATGTTACATCACTTTTGAAAAGCCTCAAACTCACACAATCAACACATGTTTCTCTCTCTCTCTCTCCCTCTCTCTCTCTCTCTCTCACTCACTTCTTCCAGCTAGAATATCCCTATAGAAAATGTCAGATCTCGGCTGGGTGCGGTAGCTCACGCCTGTAATCCCAGCACTTTGGGAAGCCAAGGTGGGTGGATCACGAGGTCAGGAGATGGAGACCATCCTGGCTAACACGGTGAAACCCTATCTCTACTGAAAATACAAAAAATTAGCCAGGCATGGTGGCGGGCACCTGTAATCCCAGCTACTCGGGAGGCTGAAGCAGGAGAATCGCTTGAACCCGGGAGGTGAATGTTGCAGTGATCGCGCCACTGCACTCCAGCCTAAGCAACAGAGCGAGACTCCGTCTCAAAAAACAAAAACCAAAAAAAAAAAAAAAGAAAAAGAAAATTCTAGATCTCTTTTCAAAAGAGAGTTGAGAATAACTAGCAAAATATAAATTTCAGTTACATAGGAGGAATAAGTTCAAGAGATCTATTGTATAACATGGTGACTATGGTTAATAACAACATATTGTAGTCTTGAAAAATGTTACGAGTTTACACTTTAAGTAGTCTCACCACAAAAACAATAATTATGTGAGATAATGCATATGTTGATTAGCTCAATTTAGCCATTCCACAAATACATAGATTTCAAAATGTCATGTCGTACTTGACAAATATATACAATTTTATTTGTTGATTTAAAAAGTAAAATAAACATTTAAAAAGAATACAATATCATATATTAAATTCAATATACAGGTTGAATATGTTTAAGAATACAATATTGTATGATTGCTGTGTTTAAAAACATAATGTGTATGGGCAAAAAGTAAAAGCCAACAAACAGAAATGATAGTAGTGATATTAGGAATTTGAAGTTTTTTCTCTGAACACTCTTAGATGTTATAACATAGTTTTTACAATTGAGAGTGAGGACAGGGTAGGGAGAAGGGAGAAAAAGCCAAATTTGCTGCAGAGAGGGTATGGTAACCTTTTGAATTTCAAATTACCATTGGTTCCATTGACACCTAAAAGCAGCATTTCTCTGACCTTTAATACATGTCCTAAATAAGTCAAAGTGGTCACGGGAGAGCCATTATAATCCTGTAGTTTTAATGTCACATGTACTCCACCTATTACAAACGTCTTACTAGTCTGTGCATTTGTTTGTTTTTAATCTCAAAAGTACAGAAAATTTAAGCCATTTCGCATGAATTCCAGGGTCTGGATCAAGTTGCAAGAGAAAATCACTATAAACTCTAATGAAAATACAACAATATTTTAAAGATTGTAAGTAATAAATGTCTTACTAAAATTACCTCGTAATATAGACATATTGCTTTTCCAAGGATAAACATGAAAGCATTAGAGCCCAGAGGCTCAATTCTTGCAGACGAGAAAACAAACTCCTTAAAACTGGTATTAAATCTCTGAACTTAGAGAAAATATGAGGAGGGGCTTTACCATCCTCTTCAGGTCCATGCCCACAAAGAACCCAGAGTTTCAGTAAACAAACGAGGTACATAATCCATTTGTGATAGCACTCAATTCATGTGGTTACTTCCTAATCAAGACAAAAATAAACCCTAGGCGTAAATGCATCTTGCTAGTGGTTTCTCCATAAATAACACTGCAAATCAATAATTATGCTCATTTCCTTAGAAATGCCTTAATTATTACTCCACATTCTTGCATAGAAATATGAGTAGAAAATAAACAAAACTAAATAGAGAACATTCCAGCATCCCCATAGATTGACTTTGGATGTATTTTTCTCAGCAAATCTACTGCTCTTTTATTTTATTTTTCAAACACACATGCTTGTTTATCTTAAGGAATCCTTTGGGGGTAGGAGGACTAAACTGATACAGTTAAATGTCACATTACTTTCTAATAAGGAATGATGATAAGTTATAAACACTTTAGTTGAATTATCAATAGTAACATGTCTCTACTAACACACAATTTTCTCCAAGAACAAGCTGTTTATTATTTCATTTATGTATGTGTTCCTTTATTTGGTGCCAAAATTTGTTAACAGAAATAATGAAAGAGTATTGAAATAAAAATTAAATGCATTGATCACGGAACAACTTTTGCAGAAGCAGCAGCAAGTGAATGTGCCACCTATTAAGCCTGAGACTGTAATCATTTCTTGGGTGGCCCACTTACACTTTATGTAAAAGAGCATTATTAAGTTAAAAAGCACAAATGGAGTGAAGGATGATGTAATAATTCACGCTTCCCACATTGTGCTGTTTGAGCTCCGGTTGAGCTCCAGTCAAGGGACAGCTATACCGCTAAATGTGTTTTATTAAACAACAATAGAGTCCTGGGAGATTCTCTTGTAATTCTCATTTTTAAATAACAGCCAAAGAAAAAGAATCATTTCTAACAACATGGGAATCCACTAGGACTTTTTTATACACATAACTTCCAAATAAAATGTAAATCATACTTGAGGGAGGGAAACTAGTCCTGGGGAATAATGATGGTGATTCCTCAACTATCTGTAGTGTGTTCCCAGGGGCACAGGCATTCAGTGCAAGCCAATAGGTTGCATTTGGGTTCTTGATACTTTTAGGTTTCTGTGTTGGGAGGGGAGTCATAAAAGAATAGGTTAAAGTGCTTTTTCAGAGTTTACCTGGATTATTGAAGAGAGTGTGTGAAACCTCACAGATGAGAGACAAGTTAGCGAAAGCAAACTATCACAAGAACAGAAAACCAAACACCGCATGTTCTCACTCATAGGTGGGAACTGAACAATGAGATCATTTGGACTCGGGAAGGGGAACATCACACACTGGGGCCTATCATGGGGAGGGGGGAGGGAGGAGGGATTGCATTGGGAGTTATACATGATATAAATGATGAATTGATGGGTGCTGACGAGTTGATGGGTGCAGCACACCAACATGGCACAAGTATACATATGTAACAAACCTGCACGTTATGCAAATGTACCCTAGAACTTAAAGTATAATAAAATAAAAAATAAAATAAAATAAAATAAAAAAGAAAGACTGAGTAATGGGCCATGCCATATTCTATCATAGAATGCCTTCCTCCATACATCATGGACTATCATGGAATATTGGCCTTCCGGGGTTCTAGATGTTATTTTGTATTCCAAGCTTCATATATCTAAAATAAATATACTCATATCTTGACAAATTATAAGTTTCTTCCACCTCTTCCTGTTTTGAGGGACCCTCTCCTATTTTTTATAGTTGATGTGAATTAATCAAGCAGACATAAATCGATGTTACTCTAAAAATAAAACATACTATGGATAGCAAGTATGGTCACCAAAATATCTCTATAGGTATCAATATTTTTTCTCCAATCATGAGAATGAGAGAGAATGAATGAGTGATGGCATGAGAGAGAAAGAATTTTTTCCACTCCTTTTACATTTTTACCAGTTTTGTTCTTCTGAGATTTCTCTGTGAAACTACAAGAAGATGTAGATTATTCAGTGGTTTTCAGCTTTAATACAATATACTGAAACCAGATTATCCTCTGCTTTTAATTGCCTCTTCCTAAAATACTCCATTGTCATTACCCAATGATAGTGTTCTTTAGGAATATTGTACTTTCAACTTGGTGTTTATTGAACAGGGATATTTATTATCTGTGGTGGCCTGCTGAATTGCATGGTGAAGGTACCCTAAAGGGAAAATTAGAACTTGTTTGAAATGATCATTTTCCTTTGACTCTTGTTCTGAATATTCTGAACTGTTTTCTAACTTAGCTTTAAGGTTTTCATTAAGTCATTTTTAAGATTTCCAATTGAGTGAAATAATGACATCACACAATGCATAACTGAATAGAAACCTAACCTCTTCTTATACGGAGGATGAAACAAACCCAGGGAGAAAAAATGATTTCCCAAAGTCACAGAACTAAGGAGTAACAAGGATCCAGAACCCAGGTGTTCTTTTTTTTCTTTTTAAATTTTTTTTTTAATAATTTCATGCTTCCACTCTTATGTATATACCTACAGAACCCTGGTGTTCTAACTCCTGGACAAATGAGCTTTAGCCCACACGTACAGTACATACATCTGAACATGCCAACTTTAGGCAAAATTGTTATGTGAGATTTGTATCCTGAATCTCATGCCCTATGCCCTGAGCTTTTCCTTCCTCCTCAAGAAAACTTAAGCTTTTCTTTCCCTGTTGTCATTCCCAACCCCTAGCAGAGTTTACTTGTCCTAAACTCAGGACCTTTTCTTCTGTGTTTTGGGTAGCATCTAATTATTTAAGTAATTAAGTCATATAATACTGAGTGTCGTGTGGCTTCATGCTAAGCTTTTCAAATATAGATTACCATCAGTATAAGACCAACTTCTGTGGGTTAAGTTAAGCCATGGATTAAATATTATGGTCCATCTTCATCAACCACCAAACTTTCTGAAGAAATTGGTTGTAGAAGAGAGTGATGAACATCTTTATCCCACTCCAGATCCACTCTCTACCCCTCTCTACCTGGTTCTGTGCTCCTGGAGGCTGACCTGTATGCAGTGCATCAATGGGCTCCCTTGTCTTCTGGCTCCCAGTTAGGTTTGAAGAATGAGGGGCACCAATGGGAGATCAGAGGGTGCAAGGAACAAAAGGTTGAAGTATTGATTCTTACAGCTCTGTCTCCACAGGATCTCTACAGGTTGGCTGCATGTCCCACCATGGAAGGCCACAGCTATTGTCAGACAGCCCTCTACAGATAGCTGAGTCACAATAGCCACTCTCTCCTTTTGCTCCTCCTCCAGGCCTAGAGGTGGTAATAGCTCCTCAACATTACTTATCCCAGGGTACTACACTAGCCCTTCCTGGTTTCCCTAACCCCTGCGGATACTTTTGTAAATAGTCCCTCTATTAAACCCTCCTTGGTTACCCAGTTTGAATGGGCCAGCTGTTTCCAGGCAAGACCCTGACCAATATAGTGTCAAATGGGACATTAAATAATTTGACTAAGTAATTTAAATATTTTTAT
>NW_012115021.1:778325-810445 GCF_000951035.1 Colobus angolensis palliatus
ATAAAATATGTTATATTTTATAATATCACAAATGTTATATATTATTTTTATATTATTTAAAACACAAACACGGATACATAAAAGAGAAGAATGCAAAATACGAATTTACTGTTCTCTGATAAAGGGCATCTCCGTGGAAAATTTCAGGGCGCATTGGCAAATGTCATTCTCTTTCCTTAGGGAAAATATATGATAAACAGAGCTCAATCAGAACTTCTGCATTACCCCTTTTTCTGATTCTTTGACTTGTAGTAAAAGAAGAAAAAGGAAAAAAGAAAAAATGAAAAGAATTTCATGGCAGGAATTCACCTTATAAAAATGTTTTCAAATTATGCCCTGAGATCAGAACACTTAATTTCCTATTTTTAAAAAGTGAATCTTTACATTTAAAACTTTTTTCTTTTTACATTTCTACCCATAAACATGATTTTACAAAAATGCATAACTGTTATCATATTATACACATTTGGATTTTCGGTGCAGTCTTTTTTCCTTCTTTTTCTGTTCAGGTTGGCTTCCCTCTCCCCTTCTGAAGCTTGCCCCACCTCCTGCACATATCTCCCTTCCAAATAATCCATGATAGCAATATAGTCTCTCCATACATATATTCTTGAAGCTCATATAATTTTATACATAACACACACATATGCATACATGCTCATACACAAATAAGGGGTTATTTTGGTCATTGCTTTAGAAAGGTGAGATTATATTATACACGTTTTCTGCATCTTGCTTTTCTCACTCAAAAATACCATTTGGAAGTTTTCAAGTACACTAGTATACCTCTCATTCATTTTTTAGCTGACTGAACAATACTCCATTGGATGGATATACCACAATTTATTCAACCATTTCCTATTGATGGGCATTGACTTTGGTAACCGTTTTCTACCACTATAAGTTGTGTGTGTGTGTGTGTTCACAATTGTTTTTAATTTCTAAGAGTTGGATACCCTGAAAAGGGATGACTCGGTCCAGTGGTATGTGTATTTTTAGTTTTAATAGATGTTGCCAGATTGTCTTGCAAAAAGCTGTAGCAGATCAAATTTACTGTAGCAGATCAAATTTCCTCTAGCAATAAATGAGAGTGCCCTTTTCCCTGCATTCAACCAACAATAATTGTTATAGATCCTTTCCAATTTTGTACCTGTTTCATGGGCAAAATATTATTGTTACTTTAATTTGTGTTTCCCTTTGCTAAGAGTATATTTTCTAGTGTTGTTGACCATCTGGATTTGCTCTTTGGCCCATTTTTCTATTTGCAAAGAAATTGTATGTATAAAATAGAAATGTTGAAAGCTTAGGACATGTAACTGCAATGATTTTTATATTTATCTTCAAATTGCCTATTCTACAAAGGATATTGTTGAAGCCTATAAAGAGTAAGCTGATTTAGATTTTTAATGTTTTTCAATTGTTTAGTAAAACATGTGTCCCTTCAAAAAATTAAGTTAATAAATTACTTTCAAAAATGAGTTTTGAAATAACTGCCTCTTTAAATCCTTTGCACATTTTTATATTGAGTTGAAAAGTTCCTTTCATTAAAGATATTGTGTTTGTCTGCTGCTGCTAATGTTTTTCCAAATATATTGTTTGTCCATTAACTTTGTGGACATTTTTACATTTCTATAAAGTCAAATATACCTCAGCCCAGCTCTGGTTAATAAGGTCCAACCTATTCCAGCTTCTATATATAGTTTCCTAGATTTTCTAATGGGATGTTCTGTTTTTTACTTATTTAATCCAGCTTAAATTTATTTATTTTTGACTACAGTGTATAAGGTCCAATTTTATTTTCTTCCAGATGCACAGGACACTTCTGCATGCCCTAGGTATTTAATATTAAGTCCATCTTTCGCCCACATTTCTCCCTTCTAATTCTTCCATTCTCTCCCACAGTTCCCCATCTCTCCCACAATTCTCCATTTTCTCCCCCATTCCTGTTTCTCCCACAATTCCATTTTTCTCACAATTCCCTATTCTCTGCCACAATTCTCCATTCTCTCCCACAATTCCCTATTTCTTCTATAATTCTCCATCTTGTCCCACAATTATTTGTCTCCCACAATTCTCTACTCTCCTTCAATTCCCAGTCATTCACGCAAATTCTTGCCACTCATGCAATTCCTTGTCTCTCCCACAGTTCTCCCACAATTCATTTTCTCTCTCACAATTATCCAATTTCCCCCACAATTGTCCATCCACTGCTATGATTCTGTTTTCTCCCACAATTCCTTGTCTCTCATACTATTCTCTGATTTCTTTCTTGACTCCTTGTCTCACACAGTTCTGTCTCTCTCACAATTTCCTGTTGTGGCCAAATTCTCCATTCTCTCCTACAATTCGCTGTCTCTATTACAATTCTGTTTCTATCATAATTTCCTGTCTCTCACACAATTCTCTCTCTCTCTCTCTCTCCCCCCACCCCATTAACTGTCTCTCTCATACAATTCCCAGTCTTACACAATTCTGTATCTTTCACCCAGTTCTCACTGTCTCACACAATTCTCTATGCTCTTGCAGAATTTTTTGTTTTCTCCTACAATTTCTTGTCTCTCCCATATTTCTATGTTGTCTCCTCAATTCCCTATTTCCCCCAGAATTACCTCCCTCTTCTGCTTTCTTAAAATTCCCTGTCTTTCACATAATTCCTTGTTGCTCCTACAATTCTCTGCTCTCTCCAACAATTCTCCATTCTTTCCCACAATGCCCTGTCCTTCCCACAATTACTTGTCATGTATTAAATTCTTGTATGTGTTGAAATCTTTTTCTGGACTCTCTATTTTGTTCCATTGAACTATTTGTCTATTCTTAATTACTTACCATATTGACTGAGTCTTATAATATGTTCACTTATCTGGTAAAACATATTGCCCCTTATATTCTAATATTTTCTAAAACATTGTTCTACTCAAGAAAAAAGAATATTTTATTCAGCATTTTTTTAAAGACATACAAAAAATCGCCTATTAGGGTTCTAGCTCGAATTAACTAAATTTGTATATTAATTTGAAGAGAATCAAGGTTTTGGGTTCTTTTAGAGACAGTCTCACTCTGTCACCCAGACTGGAGGGCAGAGGTGTGATCATAACTCACTGCAGCCTCAACCTCCTGGACTCAAGCAATCCTCCTGCTTCAGCCTCCTGAGTACCTAAGACTACAGGTGTGCACTACCACACCTAGCTAACTTTTTAGTTTTCTACAGATAGGGTCTCACTATGTTGCCCAACCTGGTCTTAAACTCCTGGCCTCAAGTCATCCTCCTGCCTTGGCCTCCCAAAGTGCTGGGATTAGAGGCATAAACCACTCTGCCCAGCTGAGAATCAAGTTTTTTATGTTGTCTGTTTCTCTAATATTTGAAGTGTCTTTCCATTTGGTCAGATCTTGTTTTACGACCTTCAATTCAAATGTATAGTCCTTTCATGGCAGCTCTGAATCTTTCTTGATATCTTTCTGTTATGTATCTCATGGAATTTTTTTTTAATATTAAAGCTATCACCATGGCTGGTGTTAGTGGGCAATGGGCACAGTAGTAGAAGGTGGAATCAGAGAAATATCCTTGAACAAGATTACATAGTACCTTACAGGCTTCATCAGTTATCTATTACTACATAACAAACTACCTCACATTTAGCAACTTAAAGCAACAATAAACATTTATTATCTCACAGTATCTGCAGATCAGAATTTTTTTAGTAGTTTAGTTGGGAGTTTCTGGCCCTTGGTCTCACTTGAGGTTAACGTCAAAATGTCAGCCACAGCTGCCGACATCTGAAAGTTTGACTGGGGCTGGAGGATCCAATTCTAAGATAGCTTACTTGTAAGAACTCTGCTGCAGTTACTTGTGATTTTACACATCCAAAGCCAATTCCTACTTAATGCCTGAAGTAAAACCCTGAAATGTGTGCATAACCACATTTCTTTGACTATATTTCCTTGGGTTCTATGCTAATTTTGAAAGACATGTTTTGAATATGAATTCATCTAAATGTCAAATCCTGGCTACAAATGTCATGACCCATGTATATGTCTAAAGCCTATAAGTAATCTCTTTTGGAAACATAATAGAATTTATGAGATCAAGAGAACAGTAAGAAAGGAAGCATGAATATTTTAAAGCAGGAAATATGGGGAGCCTACAGATTTTAAGATAATTTATTTGACAAAATACTATATGTAGCTCCTATTCTATTGCAAACATAGTATCTCTCAGCACAGAGGCTGTATTACAGCCACCTATTTATAAAAGGGGAGGACCCATATAAATGAAATGGGAGCAGACTGGGCTGGAGAAAATTACTCCATCCTCCAGTAGCCAAGTTTCTTCTTTCAGAGTTAGGTTATAAGCTTATTCTCAGGCTGTGACCCTACAATTTGCATAAGTTATTGTTCCATCTTTTTGGTTGTTTTATTAAATTTATTCTTATTATGGGAAGTGGAGTTGCACTCAGTAGCCAACTTTCTGTGGACCTTCTCCTGATCAAACTTCCTGAACCTGAGAAGTAATAAAGAACTACAGGCCCAGGAGGTAAAGGCAGAAGCCAAGAACTGGGAGAATCAGGCAAAAGTCAGAAAGAAGGCAATGTTTCTGATGAAAACTAATAAAATTCAAGAAGATACACAGGACCCATCCAGCAGAACAGCTACCAAGAAAAAATTGTCAGTGCAATGAAAAGGGTATTTATAACTTTCCCACCGACTACAATTTTGTTTTTGAGAAGAGTAGTTCATTAGCATCTAGCAAAACCTGGATACTATATTGCTTATCATCATCTGATTTCCTCTCTCTGTAATTCCATCCTCATCAGCATGACCTTCTGATAAATAAGATGGCTTCTAGGTGTACCAGAAAGGTAGTACCTTGGAGGAAAGACTCTGTGGTTCAAGTCACTAGAAAAGTCTACACCCTTCTGTAAATTAATAAAAGTTTCATTCTGGTTCACAAACTGAACACCTATAAATTTTATTTTATGGTTTGCTTGGACCTGATTGCTTTCCAGAGCAAGAGGAAATAAACTGGTGTGCTATTGTTTCTTTTCTTTCTCATTTTATATTCAAAAGGAAAATCAATATGCTAATGTTAAAAGCAATTAAAACAATCTTAATAAATACAGATGGAGAAGTCTGAAATAGGGGAAAGTCTGAATTGTAGGACCCTGCTAACGAAACAGAGTTTGTTACATACACATCATATACTATAATCTAACCTGCTAACAGACTTTTTATAAATGGGAGACACGTAGAACTTAGTTCCTTTAATAGGAGATTCATGTCTAATTAGCAAAATCCATTTGATCATGAGTAATTACACTAATGCACACAGGACTTCTTAGCTCCTAGTGAATCCCCTGATATTGCAAGGACAGTTTCATGTACGTCTGTGTGTATTAGGTAGTACCCTTTCTGTTGCAAATGAGAAATACTCAAACTTGTTCGAGCAGAAAAAGGAAAGTTAGGATAAAGATTTCTGACAAAATCTAAAATTAGATACGTGATTTGCTGAGCCTTAGAAACTACTAGAATAAAAGATACACCGAGATTCTCTTATGAAGTGGATTCTCTCATACTTGTTTACACTCCTTGGCTTTATTCTTCTTCCTTGTTGCAAACTGACTTCCTCCATGTGATGGGAAACATGGCTAATGATGGGGTTCAGGACACACTACCCCAAAACATGGGACTTTAGCATTTGAGAAAACCACAGAAGCAGGAAGTTTACTCTCTGACCTTCACCTCACCCCTATCCCCTAAATCAGGTCATAAAACCTAGGAAGGATTCTCTAACCTTCCCCTGAAGCAAGTCATAAGATCCTCATTGAAGAGGTGCCCTCCTTGTATCTATAAGGAACATTGTCAGGCTGGGTGCGGTGGCTCATGCCTGTAATCCCAGCACTTTGGGAGGCCGAGGCGGGGGCGGGTCACTTGAGGTCAGGAGTTTGAGACCAGCCGGGCCAACATGGTGAAACCCCGTCTCCACTAAAAACACAAAAATTAACCGGGCATGGTGGTGGGCGCCTGTAATCCCGGCTACTCCGGGAGGCTGAGGCAGAAGAATCGCTTGAGCCCAGGGGGCAGAGGTTGCAATAAGCCAAGATTGGGCCACTGCACTCCAGCCTGGGTGACACAGTGAAACTCCATCTCATAAAAAATAAAAAAAGGAACATTGTCTTAGTCTGTTTTGTGTTGCTATAACAGAATGCCACATACTGGGTAATGTATAAAGAAAATAAATTTATTTCTCACAGTTCCAGTGGCTGCGACGTCCAAGAGCGTGGTGCCAGCATCTGACAAGGGTCTTCTTACTGTATCATCGCATGGCAGAAGGCGGAAGGGCAAGAGAGCACAAGAAAAAGAAAGCAAAAAAGGGCCAAACTTGCTTTTATAACAAACTCACTCTCAAAATAACAAACCGGCTCTCATGATAGCAACATTAATCCATTCATAGTGACAGAACCCTCAGGCCTAATCACCTCTTAAAGGCACCACCTCTCAACACGATTGCATTGGGGATTAAGTTTCCAACACAGGAACTTTGGGGGACACATTCAAACCATAGTCAATATCATTATCTCTGAAGATGAAGAATCTGAACAAACAGGTCTTGCTAAATTCCCCTCCAGTTTATTACCATTAGATCATACTTTTTAATCCAATCATACTTCTCTAAGACTATCCACTTCTCCGTCAAACCTAGCAGAAAAAGTATACAATTTTACCAGTTTCTTTGTGTTTTAATTTCCTTATGAAGGCTCCTATGTCACATAAAGCTTATATTTTACATATTTATATGCTTTTTTTTCTTGTTTATCTGTCTTTTGTTATAGAGGCCTCAGCCATGAACCTGATAATGCATGAGGAAAAGATATTTTTCATCCCCTACACTAACAAGTGCTTCTGAGCATTATGTCTTACTTTTTCAAGCATCTTGAAGACAGACTGGCTGTCTTTCTCCTTTCCAGTTCTAAAGTCTTAGGTTCAGACTCTGATTGGCTTGAGTTGGGTCAAGTAGTCACCTGCTAACCAATCAAATGCAGACATGGATGGGTTCGTGTTATACCAGGATTGGGGCTCATAGACAACCAAGTGGATGGAAAGGCAGTTCCCAGAAGAGAGGTACTAAGCAGATAATCCCAGTATGTGTCTGCCATTGTATGTAGGTTTTGTGGGGAGATAAACCCACAAATTCCATCAAATTCTCATAGGGTCCTGACCTCAAAATGTTTATGAACTCCTGTCTGAGTGCACCTTATGTTCTTAAACATTCTGCCACCCCAGATCAGATAAATATATACTCCCCTCAATATTTCTATACTAAATTATTGCTTAAATTTTCTTAAGGTTTGCGCAAGGTTAATACAAATAAAATTGACACAAACTCTAAATTATTAGAATCCAAACTAACTACTTTATCATCCCAGACATACGGATTCCATAGTCAACCTCTTGACAGTGTTTAATTGTTTTTTCTTGTTATACATTACTATTCAGTTTCTGTGATGGTAGGCACCAATCATGTCTTCGATTGGAAAAGAATCATCATTATGTGTGTGATCTTTGGTTAATGTCTAGCAATCATAGTTCCAAGATTTATACTAGTAAGAAATGAAGCATAAGCAATTTCAGACTGAGAACCAGAACTCACTAGAGAAGTCCCTGCCTCTGTCCTTGAATGCTATTAATATATTTGACAGTTAAGAATTTCTCTCAATACCTTCTCCTGAGCTTCTTTGTAAGATAATAACTTCTGGAAACTCATCAACTCTCATGACCTCTTTATTCAGCCTTTATTATGCAAGCCACAAAATAGTATGAGTTATTAATAAATTTGGCATACAGACTTAATAAAATAAGGAACTATTTTTTGCATCAACCTAAACTTATGCCTAAAGAACATTCAAGTTAGAGTAGATTATATTGTATATGGCTATACCAATTAGTTAAGCATTATTTTATAATCCAGCTGTATTAGCCCAATTTGATGCCCTCATAAACAGAGACAAAATTATGGTATTTTCAAGCACGCAGTTAAGGGATTAACAGATATGGCAGGAGCACCTCTTTTTCTATCAAATACTCAAGTCAACTCACTAAAAGGTTATTTACTTGTGACTGGTGATACCTGTAATGTAACTTAAGTCAATGGAAAAAATAGGAATCAGGTTACAAACTGCTTTGATAGATGCATATCATTAAATAGGCAATGTGGAATAAGAAAGAAAGACCTGAAGTGAACTGGATTTTAGACCTGGATTTATTCCCATTCTACTTCTGTGATCTTGGTATACGATTTAACATCCCTGGTCATCAGCAGTCAAATGAGAGCAGTGAACTACATAAGCTTTAATTAAGCCATCTTCCAGCTGTAACACCCTAAAATCTTATTTCTATCAGTAGGGTTAGATTTGGTAGCAAATAACAAAGGCCTAAAATAACTGTGGCTTAAACGAGATAAAGATTTATTCCTCTCACACATAAAAATTGAAAAGTACTCAATTCGGACCCAGTATAGCAACCCTGCTTCACAATTCCTCAAAAACCCAAGCTCTTTACAACCCTGTGGTGTGACCTTCATCCTCATTGTCTAAAATGGTGGCTAAAGCTTACCATCACATCCATGCTTTCAACAGCTAGACGGAGAAAAGGAAAATAAGATGAGAAGCAAAGGGCATACTGGAGTGCAGTGGCGCGCTCTCGGCTCACTGCAAGCTCCGGCCTCCCGGGTTCACGCTATTCTCCTGCCTCAGCCTCCCAAGTAGCTGCGACTACAGGCGCCCGCCACCACGCCCAGCTAATTTTTTGTATTTTTAGTAGAGACGGGATTTCACCGTGTTAGCCAGGATGGTCTTGATCTCCTGACCTCGTGATCCGCCCACCTCGGCCTCCCAAAGTGCTGGGATTACAGGCGTGAGTCACAACACCCAGTCACGCCACCTGTCTTTTAAGGGACACACCTGGAAACTGCCAAGCATCATTTCTGCCACTATCCCATTGGCCACACTGAGTTGCCAGGGAAATTGGGAAATGTAGTGTTCATTTTGGGTGGCCATGTTCCCAACTAAAGGTGGGGAGAATGGTTACTAGGAGCACCTTGAAGTGTCAGACACATACGTGATCTAAAAGAATTGATGTGTCTAATAGGGTGCCAGGAAATCTCATTCAATGTTTATCAGTGGAGTTATTCACATCCATAAGTAGTTAAGACCCTTTCTATTTCAATTCACTTCAACAAATATTTGATTATTTCCGTTTGCCAGTCAGTGGACCAGGCTCTGGGGATACAAAAAATAAATAAGACATGTTTACTCCCATTTCTCATGGGACTTACATTAGAATGGGTAAGATCATAAATAAGTAATTATAAGTGTGTTGATTATCACAAAAGAGAAAGAACATGGTGCTTTTATATCTGCATCAATTTATCTACCAATTCCTCTATATTCTCTAGATGTGGAAAGAACATGATATCCATTCCCCATCTTTTGTCACAAGGATCAAAAAGAAATTTTCTAGGACATTAACTGGTTCCTTGCTACCCTATTTCCTTTCCTCCTCTTTCTATCAATGCTAGGAAGTGGTCTGAGTTCACCAATTTTCCACAGAACTCTGATAAATTACTGGCCAGTTTTTACCCTGAGAGTCCAGCATGTTAAAATCTGTGTTCTTCTGACCATCTAAAAAGTAATGGGAGAAAAGCACCAGAGAAATTTATGAATGGGTTTCCTTGAGTTTATATTTATGGGAAGAAGAATCCCTGAGAGAGATTGAATGAAGAACTTTATAACTGACTGGACACACTTGGGGAAATTGTATTGAGAATCCTTCTTTGTTAATTACTGTCCAATAAGGATTTGCTGTTTCTGTTTTTGCTTTCTTTTAACATAATTTTCTTGAAACTTTTCAAATGTGTATTTGCCATTAATCATTCACTATGAAGCAAGTTGTCTTCCATCTACAGTATTCATGTAGAGTTTCATACATGTATACATACAGTGCATGAGTATTATACAGAGAATTGCTCAATACCTATAATGTATTCAGAGATTTTAAAAGGAGCCCTTCAGAAATAAAACAGGTTTAGCAGAATTGTGTGTAGAGGAATGTGTTAAACACTTATGTATGGGAATATAATTATTTTAATAGTGAAGGAAGTTCATTACAATGTTCTTCACTTGCCTTAGAACAGGCAATTGACTTTCCTTTAAGACAATTATTTCTTTCCCATTAAGTTGCCAAAGGTCAAAGAGCTCTAGAAAGCATTTAGCTACCATATTTGGTTAAATAGTGTCCCCCAAAATTCATGCTACCCAGACCCTCAGAATGTGACCTTATTTGGTATAAGCCAAGGAATGCCGCAGATTGCCAACAACCACCAGAAGCTAGGAGAGGGGTATGGAACGAATTCTCCCTTAAAACTTCCAGAAAAAAACCACCCTGCTGACACCTGATTTTGGACTTCTAGTTAACAGAACTATAAGAGAATACATTTCCATTGTTTTAAGCCACTCAGTTTGTAGTACTTTGTTATGCCAACCCTAGGAAACTAATACAACCATCATGCAAGTAGAAAGGATTCTCAGGAATTGCTGAGTCTGTATATCTGAAGGATGGAATAGTCTCCAAGATAGGGTAGTCAATAGGAAGTACATTCTGATGTCACCATTTTCTAGAGCTTCTGAGGGGACCATTCACAAAGCCAAATAAAATAACTGATTCCGTGCAATGATGATCTACTTAGTGCCTGAGATTGTGCTAGACACTGTGGGAGGTTGCCAACCCCTGCAGGAAGTTGCCACCTGGTGGAGCTGGGTCATGGCCCTGTAGCTTTATCTTTTCCCCACTCACCCCACAAACACTCCATTTTCTTCTCTTACCAGCTAACCTGTGTTCAGCATAGGTGCTCTTATTGGCATCTCCTCCTGTGGTTAACACTACTGATTGTCCACCAGCAAGGAATTGCCTGTCCCTACCTTCTTCCTTGCTCAGAGAATACAACTTCACTAATTCATTCATCAACAAATATTTCTTTATGTACCTGCCACGTAGCTGGCACTGTTGTATGCTCTGGAGGCACAGTGGTGAAAAAAACATACCACCTTGTTCCAGTAGAACTTACAATCTAGCCAGAAAAACATTCTTTCTCTCTATCTATCTCTCGCTTACTCGTGCTCTCTCTCTCTCTCGTTAAGAGCTATCAAAAATTAAAACAGGGAAGAAGAATAGAGAACAATGGAGGTGAAGCCTGCTTAGATAGAGTGGTCCCTGTTCTTATGTCCCCTGAAGGAAATGAGGGATTAAGTCATGCAGATACCTGGAGGAAGAGCTATCTAAACACTGAGAATAGTATGTGCAAAGGTTTCATGTATGCGTGCCCTGTTAAGGGAAAAACAAGGCTGAAAGTGTGGCTAAAGCAGAGACAGCAAAGGAGAGAGTGGTATGAGATAAAGCCACAGAGAAGGAGAACTATATTGGGCCTTGAAGGAGCTCTAGGCCCTGAAGGCTGCAATTGACCGATATCTGCTTTCCCAGTCTCCCTTGCAGCTAGTGTATGGGCATGTAACCAGTCCTGGCCACTGGGACATGAGGGGAAATATGCAGGTTGTTGGGTTTATAAAAGGGATTTTCTTCTGAATAAAGACAGAGAGAGAGAGAGAGACCTACGATGAGAAATTTCCCTACTGTTCCTTAGGCTACTATATTGTCTACCTATGACAGCTAGAACTGTTGGGCACATCTGGCAACCATGATGGGACAAGTCAGGGGACCAAACAAATTATCTGAGAATTCTAGGACCAAAAATATGGAAAAAGCCTGGGCTCCAATTGCATTTTCAAGCCACTGAGTTAACTAACCTCACAATCACCCTATGACTAGTGCTTTTGTTATATAAGGAAATGAATACCCTTATTCCTTAAATTACTTTAAGTATTCAGTTCTTTGCAGTCAAAAACATTTCAAATGAGAAGGCTTCCTTGGTGTAAATACAAAGTACAACACTTTAACTTCATTTTACATTTGCTTTTGTGTACCACTCTAAAAGCTTAACCACCGAGATAAAAAGATGAATAGAATAAAAATTTTGTGTGAAAAGGGGAAAATCTCTTCTACAAAATAACTTGAAGAGAGAAAAGATTATTCATCTTCAGTCGAATATGTTTGTACAGATAACAATGACATCAATGGTCTTGAATTATTTAATACCTTGTTCCACATTGTCACTTATGAGCAATGTCTTTCGCAGTTCAAGATTAGAAGCATCTTAACTTTGCATTTAATTTACCTTGGTCACATAGTGTTCAATCATATATTTTTCTATGTTGGCTATGCTTCAATTTCTCTTTTCAATGTATTGAAATCTTCTGGGTTGAACCTGTGCAAAATACAACAGAATACACGCAAAATACAAAAACAGGGAAAATGGGAATAAGCAAACAATCACCCCAAATAAAAAATTCACAATGTAAAACATTGATCTTGTTATACAAAGAGTTAACACAGCAAGTAAAAAGAACTATAAATAACCAGCAAACTGGCAATAAAACCTGTGAATAGTTCTATTAGATTTAAAAAAATACTAAAAATTATGTCTCGGCCGGGCACAGTGGCTCATGCCTGTAATGCCAGCACTTTGGGAGGCCAAGGTGGGTGGATCAAGAGGTCAAGAGATCGAGACCATCCTGTCCAACATGGTGAAACCCCATCTCTACTAAAAATACAAAAATTAGTCAGGTGTGGTGGCGGGCACCTGTAATCCCAGCTGCTCGGGAGGCTGAGGCAGGAGAATCGCCTGAACCTGGGAGGCGGAGGTTGCAGTTAGCCGAGATCAGGCCATTGCACTCCAGCCTGGCCACAGGGCAAGACTCTGTCTCAAAGAAAAAAGAAAAAAGGAGTCTCTCTAAGGTGAAGCTCTTATGACATTAATGGGTTTAGTGAATGAGTTTAGATGCTGAGTAGAAGCTTGAAATAGTACAAGAGAAAAAGCATAGTTTAGCAGCAAGGGCTGGAAAACTAGAAAGAATAAGTAAAATGAAGCCAAGGAGGAAAATGAGATCATAAAAAACAGTCTACTTAGGGTTCAAGTCGGATATTTGTGTAATTAAAGTGAAAACTTTTCCATTTCAGGGACTGGAATTATGTTTAAATGGATTTTGATAAAACTCACTATTCAAACTTTGTGAGTAAAGCCCTGTAATTGCTAGCTATCCATTATATTGAATATACCCACGGAATTCTGCTGGCCAAATTAGTCATGACTCATTGGCATGTTTTTATAACATTTAGATATATTAGTTGCATGAACATTTCAGGGAGCGTTGTTTAAATGTGCCTCAGTCAGAATACTTCAGTAGTCTCTGCTATTTCTAATGAAGCACTAAAACATTAAGAACCATTAATGATATGAAACCGTTAATGAATTTGAAAAACTTCATAACATAGACTTGATTGAGTAAATTATGTTTCATTAATTCCAAAGAAATTTAGCAATAACCTAAAAATTATGTTTCATTAATTCCAAAGAAATTTAGCCATAACCTAAGACCGTTGTTGGCACTGTTTTTAATATTAATAATACTCCCTTTCAATAGAAATGAATATTGACTTTGTTATTCATTCATTTACTCAACATTCATCAGCATTGCTCTGTGCAAAGCCCTGTAGTATGCCACATGGGGAATGCTCAGATGAATCAGGCAGGGACTCTGCCCATTCTGATGTCATAGTTAATGACATAGCTAAGGAAGATAAAACACATACAAAAAACACCATAACATTATATAAGAGGTAGTAAATGCTAAAAGAGACACGGACATAAAATTTAAGGAGCATAGAGTATATTTCCATCAGAGAGGTACAAGAAAGGCTTTATGGAGAAAGTGTATTGATGTTGAATTCACTTCTTCTTTCAAGAAAAATTTACTGGAAGTGCCACTGCTCTCACAGAAAGTGCAACCTGATAGGGAAGACAGACAATGGGCAGATAAAGATTTAGGAGTGGAGTGTTGTAGGGAAATGTCAAGAGCTTGGTAAAATCACGAAACAGAAATAGGGTAGAGTGTAACGAGAAAAAGGGAGAGTGATCAGAGATGAGGTCAAACGGTTCAGATCATGTAAGACCATGTAAGCCATAGAAAGGAATTTGGATTTTAGTCTAAATGCTTTGGAAAACCACTGACAGGTTGAGCAGGAGGGTAACATGATCTGGTTTTCATTAAAGATCACTGTAGCTGCTGGGTGAAGAACGCATTATAGGGAGGTAAGAGCGGGAGCAGAAACATCTCTCGGGAGGCTACTAAAAGAGTCCCAGTGAAAGATCATGGTGATTTAAATTCTGATGGTAGCCAAGGGGCTAGAGAAAAGTGGATATATTGTGAAGTCAGAGCCAAAAGGACTTCCTGACGGACTGCATGTGGAGTGTAAGGGAAGTACAAGAATGTAGATGACTCTCAGACTTTTGGCTTGGAAATGGTGGTGACATTTACCAGAACTGAGAAGGCCTAGAGAGAGAGGGAATTTGAGGAGAGAGAGAAACAAGAATTCTAATTTGACCATGTTAAGTTGAGATGCCTGTTGGATATCCAAGTGGGGATATCAAGTTGACAGTTACATATACAAAATTGGAACTCAGTGGAGGAATAAGGGCTGAAGATCTATTGTGAGTCATTGGCAAATAGACAGTATTTAAAGCCATGGAACTGGACAAGATCAATAGGGATAAAGTGTTAATAGAGTAGGACAGGGACCCGGGACCCAGCCCTGGGGCACTTGAAAGATGGATACTATTTTAATAGCCAGAGATGGAAAGGGCATTGAACAGGAAGGAAAAGCTCAGAGACAGGAAAGTGCTTAGCATAAGTGGGGAAGCATGGGCAATACATTTAGGGAGAGCTCATAACGGATACCAAGTCCTAGATTTAGCCCACAGGCTTCAGTGGAGAATCATGGAAGGTTTTTAACTTAACGAAGTGGTTCTGCTTCTGATAATATATGAGTAGTTCCTATATGTGATCACCCTTCTCTAGATAACAACTACAAATATTGGACAATAATATTTTTTAAACCCTACCAAAAGGCACAGAGAAAAAACAAAAGCAGGCAGATACTAGAGGGGGTCAATACTTGAAGAAAAGCACCAGACCTTTGTGAGTTTCCTATATTGATTTTACAGCTTTTTGCCCAAAGAGCAAGTCCCAGTTTTCACCAAGCCTGGTAGCTAAAACCAGCAGTCTCATTGGCTTGAAGAACCAGAGAACAGAGTTTGGAAAGGGAGTGGAAATTTCTGAAAGGAGAGAGCTTGAAAGGGGATACTTAAGTTTAAACTTTGTCTAAATCTCTGGCTGATCCTGGAAGTACACACGTATAGGGCAGACTCCAAGAAGCCTAGCTAAGGCTAAAAAAGTTGGACTAAGATTTCAGCTGCTGCCTATCACAAGAGAGACAGAGTTTGGAATTTGAGCTCAACCAAGTTCGCTGCCTGCAAAAACGAACAAAAAGACCTTTGAAGGTACAGAACAGAATCCCGAATCCCTAAAATGTGTCATTTACAATATCCAGGATATAATTCAAAATTGTTAGACATATGAATAAATAGAAAAATAAGACCCATGCCCAGAAGAAAAGATAATCAATGGAGAGAATCAATGGAGATGACCCAGATGTTAGAATTAGCAGACAAAAGGAAAATATGCTTGTAGTGAATAAAGTTAAGGAGTAAATTTATTATGCTGTATCTCAGAAGAATCTTTAACTGATAAATAAGATTAATTTGAGGATGCAGAAGCCAGAGGTGGGAAAAAGGTAGGGAAGCTATTGATAGGCCAGTAGTTCTATAGATACAAAGAAGTAAAGTTGACAAAAAGATACTTTGAAAGATGTCATTTAGTTATGGAAAGAAGAAAGTGGAATCAGATGACACTGAGGTTTCAAGTGTGGTTGAAACAATGGTAGTATCACCAGCAGAAACAGAAACATCAATGGAGAACATAAGGCTTGGCTATAGGATGACAAATTCCAGTTTGGAAATATTGAGTTTGAAATGTTAACATGATATCCAGTTGTAGTTTTCAACATGGAGTTGCATATTCAAGATGGAGCTGTAAGAAAGGCAGGATCAAGGCTGAGGAGAATAATTTCGAGTCTTTCAAGTGATCATTGAAGTATGAAATTATATTAGATTTCCAAAGAAGAATGTATACAGTTAAGAGAGAAAAAACATGTATTAGTTACCTATTGCCATGTAGCAAATCACAAATGCTTAAGGCAAAAACCGTTGATTGGTTTATAATTCCACAGGCTGGCAATTTGGGCTGGGTTCAGCTGAACATTTGTACTTGTCTCTTGTGGGTTCACTCATGCATTTGCAGTCAGCTGTCAGGTCAGCTTTGCTGATCTTGGTCAGGCACTCTCCCATCTTTCAAGCCTTATCTAAGATGGCTCATCTCTGCTCTATGTGCCCTCTCATCCTTTAATAGTCTAAGCTGGGTTTGTTCACACCAGTTCCAAGAGAGCAAACCGAAGTGTGCAAGACTTCTTGAGGCTCAGACTTGGACCCAGTACCACATTGCTTCCACTACATTGTATTGGCCAAAGCTAGTCATTAGGCTGTCCTAGATTCAAATAGTAGGAAAATAAACTTTATACTTTGATGGGAGACTGCAAAGTCACATTGCAAAGGAGCATGGATACAGGAAGGGGAATACTTTGTGGTCATTTTGCAATCTACCACACAGCCAAGGATAGAACTTTGGATTTGCACACCCATGTTCATAGTAGAATTATTTACAATATCCAAGAGGTGGACACAACCCAGGTGTCCATTGACCATGAATGGATAAACAAAATGTGGCATAAACATTCTGTTTATTATAAAGGATATTACAAAGGATATGGATGAAGAGCCAGATGTATCGAGTGAAGCCCAGAAGGGTCCTAAGCAAAGGTGCTTCTGTCCACATGGAGCTGGGATGCACCACTTTCCTAACACATGGATGTGTTCACCAACCTGGAAGTTCTCCAAACTCCATAGGTTAGGGATTTTTTGTGGAGGCTTCATCACCTGGACATGATCAATGATTAATTCAATCTCCAGTCTTTCTCTCTTCCTGGGAGGATGTGGAGTAGGGGGCTTGCAAGTTCCAAGTTTCTAATCATGCTCAGTCTTTCTAGTGAGTAGCCCTCATCCAGAAGCCCATGAAGAGTCACCTCATTAGAACAAAAGGCACTCTATCACTCAGGAAATTATAATGGCTTTAGATGCTCTGTGTCAGGAACTGGGGAAAGAGACCTAATGCATATTTCTTATTATGTCGCAACATGCAATTTAATATTTTTCAGCCTTAAAAAGGGGTACGGGCACGGTGGCTCATGCCTATAAGCCCAGCACTTTGGGAGGTTGAGGCAAAAGGACTGCTTGAGCCCAGGAGTTCGAGATCAGCCCAGGCAACATAGTGAGACCCCCCACTTCTACTAAACATAAAAAATAAGCTAAGAGTGGTGGCATGCGCCTGTAGTCCCAGCTACTCAAGAGGTTGAGGTGGGAGGATGGCTTGAGCCCACGAGTTTGAGGCTGCAGTGAGCTATAATTGCACCACTGCACTCCAGTCCAGGCAACAGAGCAAGACTGTGTCACACAAAAAAAAGAAGAAGAAGGAAATCCTGTCACATGCTACAACATGAATGAAGTTTGAGGACATTATGCTAAGTGAAATAAGCCAGTCGCAAAAAGACAAATACTGTATGATTTCACTTATATATATAGAATAGTCAAACTCAAACAGAGACGGAAAGTAGTATGGTGGTTGCCAGGGACTGAGGATAGGGGAAAAAACAGGAGTTGCTGTTTAGTGGGTGCAGAGTTTCAGTTTTGTAACATGAAAATGTTCTGGAGATTGGTTGCACAATAATATGAATGTACTGAGCACTACTGAACTATACATTTCAAAACTGGTAAGATGGCAAATTTTATGTTATGTATTTGTTGCCACAATTAAAAATAAAATATTATAAAAATAGAACTTTATATATGATCCATATTTAGGGGTGAACAGGAAAAAGGGAACAAAAGGAAATAAATGTTGCCCAATCTGGAACTAATGGAAACCAATCTACCCAGTGGAGTTTGAAAATGGTTCTCTTCTCTTTGTTTTTCTCTACCACTTTCAGATAAGGGGCTCCAGAATTTAGCCTTTCCTCACTGGAGGGAGGAGGAGAGCCATCCGCTCATCTGGTCCTCATCTCTCCAGGATTCTAGAGTTCACATGATTTATCGTATTTTCCAGGCTGGTAATATCCTTGTGGAAATTCCAGCCCTGGACCTACCTTCTTTTCTTATTTTTGCCAGTCCCATCTTCTGATCCTGGACCTCAGTTCTAGCCTTGGCTTCATATCAGAATGACTATCCACTATTAATAATATGGTCTGCCTCCAAGCCTTCACAGAACCACAGCCCCATCTTGCTCCCAGAGAGCAGACATTTCTAGAAGAGTGATACATGCCTAGAGTGGTTCTAAAGTTCTGCCACACTCAGGGATTTGTTTACCATGGGCTGTTCTTTTGCTGCCAGGGAAAGGACAGCCCTTCTGCCATCCCAGATGCCCACATTTGCCTGGTTCAGCCTTGCTCCCTGCTTGCTCATTCATTATATCCAGGATGTTTTGTGATCAGACCTGGAAAACTTCTCATTTGAAGCTACCACAGATGTTAAAATTGGGGAAATGGGCAGACTCCAAGAGCCAAATGGGATACCAAATTGCAGCAACATTTAAAAACAACCAGAATTCTATCCATAATCATATTTTCATGATGGTCTCAAAAATGTATTTACAATTGGTTTGTTCAAATCAAGATCCAAACAAAGTCCACACATTACTTCTGGATGCTTCTCTCAATGCAAAGAATTACCTCTCCTCTTTTTCATTCATTCCATTGACTTGTTGTAGAAAGTAAGTTAACCAAACCTACAGAATATATCACATTCTGTATTTGTCTATTTGCTTTCCTTCCTGTATTTGTCATTTATTTCTCTAGTCCTTTTGTCCCCCCACAAAAATGAAAGCTCTAGAGCAGTACCTTCCAATAGAACTCGCTGCCGTGGTGGGAATGTTCTATAATGTGCACCGGCTGATACCATAGCCACAGGTGAAGATTGACATGTGAAATGTGGTTAATGTGAATAAGGAACTGAATTTTTAAAATTTATTTTATTTTAATTAATTTGAATTTAAATAGCCACATGTCACAGCTACCATATTGGACAGTGAAGCTATAGAGGCTTAACTTAATTCAGCTTCAGGTTTTTTAAAATAATATTTCCTAGGTAGTACTAAGTATTTCTTACTGCATGACATAAGAGGCTTATAGTGACTGGTTGTTCACCTTTACTAATGCTAAGACTAATCAGTGGGTTCAGGTGGTGATAGCCTGATCCTTCCCATTTCAAGTTCCCCATCCACCTTTCATCTAATGGCTTTATTCATTTATGATTGTTGCCTGAATCAGTTATTCCATTATAGTGTTCAAAGTGGTGCTTTTCTTTTTTTATTATTATACTTTAAGTTCTGAGATACATGTGCAGAACGTGCAGGTTAGTTGCATAGGTATGCATGTGCCATGGTGATTTGCTGCACCCATCAACCCATAATCTACATTAGGTATATCTCCTAATGCTATCCCTCCACTTGCCCCCCACCCCCTGACGGGCCCCAGTGTGTAATGTTCCCCTCCCTGTGCCAATATGTTCTCATTGTTCAACTCCCACTTATGAATGAGAATATGTGGTGTTTAGTTTTCTGTTCCTATGTTAGTTTGAGGAGAATGATGGTTTCCAGCTTCATACATGTCCCTGCAAAGGACATGAACTAATCCTTTTTTATAGCTGCATAGTATTCCATTGTGTATATGTGCCATATTTTCTTTATCCAGTCTATCATTGATGGGCATTTGGGTTGGTTCTAATTTACACTCCCACTAACAGTGTAAAAGCATTCCTATTCCTCCACATCCTCTCCAGTATGTGTTGTTTCCTGACTTTTTAAATGATCGCCATTCTAACTGGCATGAGATGGTATCTCATTGTGGTTTTGATTTGCATTCCTCTATTGACCAGTGATGATGAGCTATTTTCATGTTTGTTGGTCGCATAAATGTCTTCTTTTGAAGTGTCTGTTCATATCCTTTGCCCACTTTTTGATGGTGTTGTTTTTTTTTTTCCTTGTTAATTTGTTTAAGTTCCTTGTAGATTCTGGATATTAGCCCTTTGTCAGATGGATAGATTGCAACATTTTTCTCCCATTCTGTAGGTTGCCTGTTCACTCTGATGATAGTTTCTTTTGCTGTGCAGAAGTTCTTTAGTTTAATTAGATCCCATTTGTCAATTTTGGCTTTTGTTGCAATTGTTTTTGGTGTTTTAGCCATGAAGTCTTTGTCCATGCCTATGTTCTGAATGGTATTGCCTAGGTTTTCTTCTAGGGTTTTTTATGGATTTAGGTCTTACATTTAAATCTTTGAAACATCTTGAGTTCATTTTTGTATAAGGTGTAAGTAAAGGGTCCAGTTTCAGTTTTCTGCATATGGCTAGCCGGTTTTCCCAACACCATTTATTAAATAGGGAATCCTTTCCCCATTGCTTGTTTTTGTCAGGTTTGTCAAAGATTAGATGGTTGTAGATGTGTGGTGTTATTTCTGAGGCCTTTATTCTGTTTCATTGGTCTATATATCTGTTTTGGCACCAATATTATGCTGTTTTGGTTACTGTAGCCTTGTAGTATAGTCTGAAGTCAAGTAGCGTGCTGCCTCCATGTTTGTTCTTTTTGCTTAGGATTGTCTTGGCTATATGGGCTTTTCTGTGGTTCCATATGAAATTTAAAGTAGTTTTTTCTAGTTCTGTGAAGAAAGCCAATGGTAGCTTGATGGGAATAGCACTGAATATATAAATTACTTTGGGCAGTATGGCCATTTTCATGATATTGATTCTTTCTATCCATGAGCATGGAATGTTTTTTCATTTGTTTGTGTCTTCTCTTATTTCCTTGAGTAGTGCCTTGTAGTTCTCCTTGAAGAGGTCCTTCACATCCATTGTAAGTTGTATTCCTAGGTATTTTATTCTCTTTGTAGCAATTGTGAATGGGAGTTTGCTCATGATTTGGCTCTCTGTTTGTCTATTATTGGTGTATAGGAATGCTTGTGAATTTTGCATATCGATTTTGTATCCTGAGACTGCTGAAGTTGCTTATCAGCTTAAGGAGTTTTGGGGCTGAGACGATGGGGTTTTCTAAATATACAATCATGTCATCTGCAAATAGAGATAATTTGACTTCCTCTCTTCCTATTTGAATATGCTTTATTTCTGTCTCCTGCCTCATTGCCCTGGCCAGAACTTCCAATACTACGTTGAATAGGAATGGTGAGAGAGGGCATCCTTGTCTTGTGCCAGTTTTCAAAGGGAATGCTTACAGCTTTTGCCCATTCAGTATGATATTGGCTGTGGGTTTGTCATAAATAGCTCTCATTATTTTGAGATATGTTCAGTCGATACCTAGTTTATTGAGTGTTTTCAGTATGAAGGGGTGTTGAATTTTGTCGAAGGCCTTTTCTGCATCTATTGAGATAATCATGTGTTTTTGTCATTGGTTCTGTTTATGTGATGGATTATGTTTATTGATTTGCACATGTTGAACCAGCCTTGCATCCCAGGGATGAAGCTGACTTGATCATGGTGGATAAGCTTTTTAATGTGCTGCTGGATTCAGTTTGCAAGTATATTATTGCGGATTTTCACATCAATGTTCATCAGAGATATTATCCTGAAATTTTCTTTTTTTGTTGTGTCTCTGCCAAGTTTTGGTATCAGGATGATGCTGGCTTCGTAAAAGGGAGGAATCCCTCTTTTTCTGCTGTTTGGAATAGTTTCTGAAGGAATGGCACCAGCTCCTGTTTGTACCTCTGGTAGAATTCAGCTGTGAATCCGTCTGGTCCTGGATTTTTTTGGTTGGTAGGCTATTAATTACTGCCTCAATTTCAGAACTTGTTATTGGTCTATTCAGGGATTCAACTTATTCCTGGTTTAGCCTTGGGAGGGTGTATGTGTCCAGGAATTTATCCATTTCTTTTAGATTTTCTAGTTTATTTGCATAGAGGTGTTTATAGTATTCTCTGATGGTAATTTGTGTTTCTGTGGGATCAGTGGTAATCTCCCATTTATCATTTTTTATTGTGTCTATTTTAACCTTCTCTCTTTCCTTCTTTATTAATCTGGCTAGTGATCTATCAGTGTTATTAATCCTTTCAAAAAACCAGCTCTTGGATTCATTGATTTTTTGAAGGGTTTTTCATATCTCTATCTCCTTCAGTTCTGCTCTGATCTTAGTTATTTCTTGTCTTCTGCTAGCTTTTGAATTTGTTTGCTCTTGCTTCTCTAGTTCTTTTAATTGTGATGTAAGTGTATCAATTTTAGATCTTTCCTGCTTTCTCCTGTGGGCATTTAGTGTTATAAATTTCCCTCTAAATACTGCTTTAGCTGTGTGCCAGAGATTCTGGTACGTTGTGTCTTTGTTCTCATTGGTTTCAAAGAACTTATTTATTTCTGCCTTAATTTTGTTATTTGCCCAGTAGTCATTCAGGAGCAGGTTGTTCAGTTTCCATGTAGTTGTGCAGTTTTGAGTGAGTTTCTTGATCCTGAGTTCTAATTTGATTGCATTGTGATCTGAGAGGCTGTTGTCATGACTTCTGTTATTTTTCATTTGCTGAGGACTGTTTTACTTCCAATTATGTGGTCGATTTTAGAATAAGTGCTATGTGGTGCTGAGAAGAATGTATATTCTGTTGATTTGGGGCAGAGAGTTCTGCAGATGTCTATTAGGTCTGCTTGGTTCAGAGCTGAGTTCAAGTCCTGAATATCCTTCTTAATTTTCTGTCTCATTGATCTGTCTAATATTGACAGTGGGGTGATAAAGTCTTCCACTATTATTGTGTGGGAGTATAAGTCTCTTTGTATATCTCTAAGAACTTACTTTATGAATCTGGGTTCTCCTATATTGAGTGCATATATATTTAGGATAGTTAGCTCTTCTTGTTGCATTGATCCCTTTACCATTATGTAATGCCCTCCTTTGTCTTTTTGATCTTTGTTGGTTTAAAGTCTGTTTCATCAGAGGCTAGGATTGCTTTTTTTTGTTTTCCATTTGCTTGGTAAATCTTCCTCCATCCCTTTATTTCTTTGAACATGAGATGGGTCACCTGAATGCAGCACACCGAATGGGTCTTGACCCGTTATCTAATTTGCCAGTCTGTGACTTTTAATTGGGGCATTCAGCCCATTTACATTTAAGGTTAATATTGTTATGTGTGAATTTGATCCTGTCATTATGATGCTAGCTGGTTATTTTGCCCATTAGTTTATGCAGTTTCTTCATAGTGTCAATGGTCTCAAAGTGGTGCTTTTCTAAGTCTAGCATTCCTTCTACATTTATAAGCTAGAATTCTTCTGTAAAGACCATTCTTTCATCAACTAATGCTACATGGTTCACCTGAAATACAGTTTGTACAAGAAAAAGCAAGATAAATTCTTAATTTTTTTTATATTGCCATTAATGGTTGGCAAAAAAAAAAGAAAGAAAGAAAGGCAGGCATCTTGCATCTAGGCAAAGGTGCCAGGATTTTATCCTGAACTTTGGAAAGCCATTGTGGGTTTTAAGCACATGGGATGAACAAGATAACACTTTCTTTTTAGGATGCACCCATTTTCCCTTGTGTAGAGAATGGGTGAAAGTCAGGAAGGCTCTGAAGGGAGCTGTCATAATTCAGACCAAAGATGGGGAGGGCCCAAACTGGGGTGGGGGTAGTGGAGTGAGCGAGAGAAAGTTTGACAGAATCCAGATTAGAAAGGAGAATCCAAAAATCTAGTAAAATAATGTGGGAGGTGCGAGAAGAAGGGGAGATGGAGGAGGGTAGGATGACATAATGAACCCTATATTTCTGATTTGGTGAATTAAATAAATGGTGATGCCACAAAACTCCTTGAGAAATACAGGAAGAGAAATAAGGAGGAGTTAGCTTCTAAATGAAAAACGAAGTCTGCCCAAACATGGACTTCTCAGACAGAAGGAAAGATTCAAGAAGCTACAGTATAATTTTTTTTACTTCAGTCTAATAAATAATAGTGAGTACATACTAGGGGAAAATTACTCATATATAGAGTTGTCTGGATTCTGGAGATCTATAAAGAAGAATCAGGGATTATTTTGTTAGCATTAAATGTTTAACCTGAAGAAATTAAATTCTGGGCTCTATTCCTAATCCATTTGTAAACACATTCCAAATTCCTCTCTGTTGTTATTTTGTTCCCTATTGCTTACAGAGATATGAATACTATTTTAGGAAATCCTTAATACTGGATGTAGTGTTTTCAGAAGTGAAAAATGCTTTGCAAGTGTATAAGCAAAAATATTCCCAGTCATTGTATTAGTTTCCAAGGGCTGCCATAACAAAGTACCATAAACTGGGTGGCTGAAAACAACAGAAATTTATTGTCTCAGAGTTCTAGAGGCTAGAAGTCCAAAATAAAGATGTTGTCAGGGCCATGTTCTCTCAGAGACTCTGTGTAGAATCCTTCCTTGCCTCTTCCTAGCTCCGTGCCACTTCCTAGCTTCTGGTGGTTTGTCAGCAATCTGTGGCATTCACTGGCTTGTAGATGCATCATTCCAATCTTCTGTCATTACCTGGCATTCTCCCTGTATCTCTGTCTTCACATGGCTATCTTCTTATAAGGAGACCAGTCCTAACGGATTAGGGGCCCACCCTACTCAAGTATGACCTCATTTTAACTAATTACATCTGCAACACTCCTGTTTCCAAATAAGGTCACATTCTGAAATACTGGGGATTAGACCTTCAACATATCTTTTTTGGGGGAATCATAAATCATAATTCAACCCATAACAGTGTTCTAAAGACCCATGGTAAACTATGAAAACAAAAATTTTCGTTTGAAAATTATCTATTTTAACACCCTTTCAAAAGCTTTATATTGCTCTTTGGATAAGCTGAAACTTATTTTCTTTTTTTTGAAATGAAATTTCATAGACTCTTACAGTGTCCACCAAGGCAAAATAAATAAAGAATAAGAGAGCGATACGGCATATGAATATATTTAATAAACATAGTCTTTTAAATACTTATTTCATTGTATTTTGTGGTACATTTTCCTAAGCATTTTGCATTTTCCTGAAATTTTGGGGAGAACTCATTATAGTAAGAAATATTCATTCTTTATCAGAATGAAACACTAACCTTTGCTAACAGTACCTATTGTCTAAATAAAATGAGATGATATATGTAAATTATTTAACAGTTTGCAAGTACTCCATAGCTGTTAGCTGCTTTTTTGTTTTTTGGGGTTTTCTTGTTTTGTTTTGTTTTGGTTTGGTTTGGTTTTGGTTTTCGAGACAAAGTCTCATTTTGCTGCCCACGCTGGAGTGCAGTGGCAGTCTCAGCTCACTGCAACCTTCACCTCCTGGGTTCAACTCATTCTCCTGCCTCAGCCTCCCGAGTAGCTGGGACTACAGGTGCATGCCCCCACACCCGGCTAATTTTTGTATTTTTAGTAGAGACAGGGTTTCTCCATGTTGGCCAGGCTGGTCTCGAACTCCTGATCTCAGGTGATCCTCCTGCCTCGGCCTCCCTAAGTGCTGGGATTACAGGAGTGAGCCACTGCGCCCAACCCTGTTAGCTGCTATTAATATATATTTAGTACTCTAAGCATTGCAGTGATGATTAAATTACATGTGAAACACTTACATCAATGCCTGACCCATAGTAAGTACTCAGTGTCTAGCTATTATTATCATCATTACCATCATTATAAAAAGTGTCCAAAACTTTCAGTAAAGTGTCCAAAACTGCCAATACTACTTCCAATTGGCTTATTCTTGCTTAAACATGAACTCACTATTTGCATACAGTCTTCTTAGTCTTAAAATTTTTAACAAAGTCATTTAATCTATAGAATTCATCTCTTATTTACTAGGCAGTTATAAGTTTTTTCAATTCAGGTTTCTTATTTAAAAAGGAATTCCTTAATGTTTAACCCCTTCCCAAGTTTTTATTCTTATTTTATTTATTAGAACATGACTTGAAAACAAGTTACTGAAATATCATTGATCTTTTGCTTAATGAAAATGTACTTTACTTACAAACATGGCATTATTAATCCATGAGCAGTTTTTCCAGCAGTGGACCTGATTTGATAGTGCCTCACTCACACAATTTTTGTGATTAAAGCTGCAGAGTTTCCAGAGATTTGGGATTCAGCTGGTGGTCAAAGAATAGAGTTCCATTTAATTCCATAGTGTTCTGCAAAGATACTTCCAGTTGAGGTCTGGCTATGGGCTGGTCTTAAATACAAGTCATTAAAAAAGAATTTTTTTAAAAAAAGTATCTTTTCCAGCTGCAGACTCAAATTTGCATTCAAAAGCACAAATATAAAGTTTTAAAAAACATAACCACAATAACAGCCATATTGTAAAGCAAGAGTTCCATAAAGTTTGAATTTTTTTTTCATGGTGATGAGTAGGAACTGGTGGTCCTTGGGTTTTTGCTTCAAAATGGTTTGTGGACTGAAAAAAAAAAAAAGTGAGAACCACTGTTCTAACCAACCAAAGTAAATTGATAGTTATAAAACGGGAATGTTTATTCTCTGAAGGAATACTTTATACTGAGATTTTTGCTTAATGTTAAAGCAGCCACTTTTAATACCAGTTTGAAATGAAATTTTAATGTATTATCTCCCTCTTATGAATTAGTGTTTATAAGCAAGAACATTTAGAGGGTCTTTTCAGTTCTAGTAAAATGAAAACTAAAGTAAAACAGTAGCTTATTAAAGCTTCCAGAATGGCTTCTCAGTTCCTTGTCAAGTATCAAAGCCCCATAATTCTTTCCCTTCAAATGACTCTTGGAACAAAATGACACCTCTAAGGATTAAACATGTCAGAAACCAATAAAAGAAGAAAACATTAAAGCACATCTGACACAGGCCTCTCCTTCATAGTTCCCTGTTTCTCTCATTCTCCCTACATAAGTATGAGTCAGGTAATGTTAACTTTGAATCATATATTTGTTAGTTTATTTTGAGCATTACATAAACAAGGTTCTGATCATGGCCTATGAGGCAATTGACCTGTAATCATTTGCATTTCAACATATGTAGCTCAAAAAACAGAAAAGTAAGTTGCTCTACATTCTTTTATTTGCATTTCACGGGTTACTTACAATATCATTTTTTGTGATACAAGAGTGTCCTAAATAGATCACACTACAATAAAATGCTCACATAGCAAATGGAATGAGGTAACTTTCAAGAGTGAGATATTTGAATTACATTATGTATGCAGGAGTACTCCCTTTCTGAAGCTGATAACAATACCCTCATTTATTGAATGTTTCCTATGTGGCAGGCACCATGCTTAATGCTTTATACACGTTACCTCCATTTAATCTTCCCACCAATCATACAAGGCGAGTATTATTATTCCTATTTTCAGATGAGAAAAACAAAGTTTATTCTGCAAATATTTGTTAAACAGCAACTACATGCCGATCTAAGCAAAGTTGAAGCTAAGATAAAGAATCCTGAAGTTTGGACACAGGCCTGTCTCTGCTCTTATCATGATCCCATCCTGCCTAACTGGAAAGAATGTTAAACATTTCATGTATTTGTATTATAGATTGTCTTCACCTTTATAGATTTTACTGTCTTGCATCATATGCAACTCTAAAATCTTTGAACTTTGTATCTGGAAGGGAACCTAGAACCTTACATTTTCCAAAATTTGAATTTTCTCAAATAAAATGTTCAAATTGTTGTAGAAATGCCTTTCTTTAAGATCTGCGTCAGTCAGGAAAATAGCCTTAATAATTTTTATTTGAGACATTTCAAGGAAAAACAAAATTCACACACATGAAACATATGTAACCATGTATTTTGTTAAACTATTGTCTTATATGAGATAAGATTTGAGTCTAAATCTTATCTTTATTTCTCTCTGGAAAGAAATAGTTAAATAGTCTCTGGCTATTACCTTGCCTTTTTTTGTGAAAAAATAAATAGGCTTTGGATAAGTATGGATCCAAATAGATATGCTTTGGATAATATAATTTGGATAATCTGGATGAAAGGAAAAAACTTTTTCCTAGAGGTGATGATGATTACACTTTTGGGATTTTCTACAGTAGTGACAAATCTATATGTACAGAGCTGTGAACTTTGGATGTGTATGAGGTAGAGATTGCGCCATGAGCCATAGTTAGTCATCTTGCAACTTTTCCAGACTGATGTAACTCCATTTTTGAACAAATGTTATTTTGTTAAATAAATGCCCATTTAAACTTGTATACAAAGGTTATAATTATAGCAGGAAATTGCTGGGGGCAGAGGAGGTTAAATCTAGTTGTCCCGTCATACATTAGGAATGATTTCTTGGAAACCTCCTTCAGATTTTCTACTGAGGTTTGCTGTTTCCCTCTACTGTAGTTTCAAGTAATAACTTTCCAATATTTTGGTTCTGACTGGGAGATTTGTTGGGGAGGGTGGGGATCAGTAGGTAACTGAGTCAGCCCTTTCTGCTGATTCTGCACTAAGGAAGCCAAAAAGACATTGGAATCTGAAGATATCGCTTAACATTATATGACTTGTAGGAATACATAAAAGGCTCAAAAGCCACATATGTAAGTATACATTTATAGTAGCCACATTAAAAAGTTTTTAAAAGGTGACATTAATTTTAATGAAATATTTTAACCCAATATATTCAAAATATTTCAACATGTTGTGAATATAAAAAATTATTAATGAGATACTTTACATTCTTCTTCTTTTTTTTTTTTTTTTTACTAAGTCTGAAATCTGGTATGAACTTTACATTTACAGCACATCTCAACTTTGACCAGCCAACCTCATTTGAAGTGCTCAGTAGCCATGTGTGGCTACTAACCACCATATTAACCCATGCAGGTCTGGCAATCTGAGGCAGTTATTCTTTGAACAGCCACACTTAGAGTTCTCCTTTGTTAAACAGAGGGGAAAAGTAATCCTGCCCAGGGCAATATCAGCTTCTATGTTCAAATAACTCTTTTTGCTGCCAGCTGCAAGAAAAATCCTCCAGCCTCATTTGATTTTTCCAAATTTTCCTAACCAAAGAGGGTGGTTGCACTGCTCTTGGATTTAATAGAAGAAATAAAAGAGGAAAAGCTTATTGTTAACAACAAAAAATCATTTTCTTTGCTTTTGGGGCAAAAGAAAGAATAATGTTCTTCTAAATAAATTCAATCAATTCATAAATACTTACCAAATTGATCCTATGTGCAAGACATTTGTGGTAGTGGTACTTTAACTGGTTTTTGTTGTTGTTTTGTTGCTGCTTTTTTTTTTTTTTTAGACAGAGTTTTGATCTTGTCGCCCAGGCTGGAGTGCGATTCTCCTGCCTCAGCCTCACCCATAGCTGGGATTACGGGTGTGCGCCACCATGCCCAGCTAATTTTGTATTTTCAGTAGAGACCGGGTTTCACCATGTTGGCCAGGCTAGTCTGGAACTCCTGAGCCCAGGTGATCCGCCCACCTCGGCCTCCCAAAGTGCTGGGATTACAGGGGTGAGCCACCGCACCTGACCACTTTAACTCATTATTAACAGTTCATGTAATGCTTAATTCACTGAAACGTGACCACTGCTCACATTACTTTTACAGATCAGGTAACTGTTTTAAAAGTTATTCCTCTGGTTCTCAAGGTTAACAGAGAATAAAAGTTGATACTGAAAATCGCATACAATTTGCTTTATTTTAAAATGTTCATTCTTTGCGTGGGGGTAATTAGCACTGAACAGTGTTAGCCACATAACGGTCTCTCTTCAACTATGTATGTTTTTACTAATGCAAGAATGTTAACTGAAATAATTGATCAAAGGGTAGGGGGAGCTAATTTACTTTAAGCCAACCGAATTAACGAACTTCTTTTCGCTATAAGGAGTGGTCATGTGATGCTGCAATGTAAATGAATAAATTAAGCATTTTGTACATAAATGCAAAATAGCACACAACTCCTTATCCTCCAAACTTCTGCAATCACGTTTTATTGTCGGGAATTACACAGAGAATGTGCTGCCAAATTAACTGAGTCTGGGCCCAGGATGGATTTGCAACACCTGAATATAGCATGTGGAGGTAAGTGACAAAAGCATGAGCCAAGTAGCCGCATTCGCCTTCTTCCCCAGACCACGCTGAGTCTGCCCAGATGTTGCCCAACCTGAGCGGTCCCCCTGAGTTCAAAGCTTCGGGAGAAAGCGCGCAACGAGGACTTCCTGACGCCTTCTCAGGCTCCCTAAACGGTTGGAGCCTCCCTAAATGGCCACGAGGTTCCCCGGCCTCGAGCCTGTGCCAAGGGGCGCGCTGGAGAAAGCAGCAGAAAGAGCCCAACACCTGCCTCTCGAAGGTCCAGCGAGAAACCTCGCACCGACAGCGTAGACCTGGCCGGCTGGGTGTGGGGCTCTAATCTCATTCTCACACCTGCTTAGGGAGGCAGGCGAGAGTTCTCCAGGTGTCTGGGTCCTGGGAGGATGAAAGGAAGCTGTTAATAGGCGTCCGCTGGGAGCGCAGCAGGGGACGCGCCTTGGTCGCTGGGCGTGGGAAGACCGGGATGCCTGGGCCGCGGCCTGAGGGACTGAAGGGACACGCCGGCTCGGAGATTTCCCTTTGCTTTTTCTCTTCCCCTCGCTGGGCGACTAGCCAGGGGCTGCAGTAGCTTTCCACTCAGCCCTGCGACTTTTACACATTTCTGCCCGGGCGCACTTAGCGCGCAGCGGCTCCTGGCTCAGTGAACACGGGGTCGAGTCCTCTTGGGACGCACCCAGGACGCCCAGGCCTTCCCCCGCAATCTCTCGCCGTCCTGTGGGGCTCCAGCGCCGTCGGGGCATTGGGTTTCCTTAATCCAGGGCTTCCCCATCTTGGGCAGGAGGAGGAGTCAGAACCCCTCCCCTCCCTCTGTCCTTCTCCTCCTCCTCCTCCGCCCACGGCCAGCCTGATTTTTAAATCTAATCTCTTATTTAAAGTCAACAGAGGAGCAGGAACCCCGCGCTCCTGCCTACAAGATATTTTTAAACAATTCTCCAACCTCTGCCGTGAGGGACAGCCTTAAGGAACCTCCCTGTTTCCCCCTCTTGAAGATTTAGGTAGCAGACTTGGGGGGGGCAGGGGTTCGAGGGTCGCAGCTGAAGGCCAAGAGCTCTGCGCAGTTGGGGAGGAGAATTTGGGCTGGGGGTGGTGCGGAGGAAGCGACTAATACAAGACGAATGAATCCCAAATAGCCACAATTTAACACAAGAGCGTCAACTTGAAAAGACTTGAATCAAACCGGGAGCCGAGCCCCCAGGAGACTCCTAGGCACGAAGCCTCCAGTGCCTCCGTCGGGGGAGGTGGGGGGCAGGTGATTTCCCAGCATGTGACCCTGAAGAGGGAGGGTCTTGGGCCATTACGGGATGCGCCCAGAGACTAGGCGCGCCCGCACGCACGCACCCCCGGAGGAGACAGGCCGAAAAGACACTCCGCACCCCTCCCCGGGTCCTTGGCTCCGGACTGCGCCTCCGGTACTTTGCCCACCTCCCTCCCCAGCTGGGCGGGGACCACTGTTCTCCCTCATTCCCAAGGAGCCTCCGACCTGCTCGGACCCTTGGCAGTGAAAGGCTCCCAGCCTTCGCCCCTCCTGCCTTTCCCATTTCTTTCCCCCGCCTCCTGCCGACGCCCCCAGTTCTCTTGGGCTCGCCCTTCCTGAAAGTAGGCGAGGCCCAGAAGCTGAGGTTGGGGCGCAGAAGGAGTGGGGTGGGAAGAGGGAGGAGCAGAGCACAGCGGCCGGGGGCGTGTCTTCCACTAGCCCAGCCCCTGGGTGCGCGCGGCGGTGGCGGCGGCGGCCGAGCCTCGCTTTGAGAGACAGGTATCGCTTAGGCGCCATGTTGTGAGCGGAAGTGGGGGAGCGCGCGGCGGTCGCTGTTCTGCTGGGAGCGGGCGCGGGAACCGGCGGGGGGGGCGGAGCCGTAGTCCCGGCGGCGGAAGGAGGAGAGGAAGAAAGGGGCGAGACCCGGTGCCCG
>NW_012115021.1:810854-830915 GCF_000951035.1 Colobus angolensis palliatus
GCCGGCTCGCTTCGCTCCCGGGAGCTGGCCACTCGGCCCGTTCTGATCCCGCTCGCGTCTTCCCCCCGGGTTCAGGGTTTTGATTTGGGTTGTTGGGCTGGGTCTGTTTGCCCGTCTGTCTGTTCCTCCCACCCTCACCTTCACCTCCTTCCTTCGCTCGGGGGGCTGCCAGTGTGGTGGCGCGTGGGGTTTGGAGTGGGCGCTGGGGCTTTGCAAGAAGCCAATTTTAATCAACTTTGCGTGGGGGAAGCGGGAGGCGGAGCGGGGGCCGGCGGGGAGTTGGGAAGTTTGGCCCAGCCAGGTCGGGGGCTTTCCCGGACCTTGGCGACTTTGGGAGTTGAGGGAGGAGTAGGGATCGGGTTGACCGGGGAGCAGGGACTGTCGAGTCCGGCTGAGGCTGGGGCTGCTGCGGGGAGACCAGCGCGCGGGGCACGGATGGCGGCGACCTGTGGGGGTTTCGGATAGGGGGTACAGCGTTTTGCCTCCCCCCCGTCTGCCGCAGCGGTTGCTGCTGCTGCTGCGAAGAAGAAAGTGGAAGCCTAAGGTCCCCTACCCCCTCCGTTTCTGAGGTCACAGAGCTAGACCCCCGCCCCTGCGAGTTTAACTTGAGTTTCCTGTCCGTAGAGGTGAGAAGGAGATCAGCGGCCGCCGTAAAGGGCTTTCTGGTTTTCCTCGCCCGGGATCTGGTGACCGTCCCTGAGACACCCACCCCAGTGCCCAAAACCCAAACAGTATACCCAAACAGGGCAAAACAGTTTCCCCGGGCGCATCACTTTACCGAGCTTTTCTGAACCGCCCCTGTCCCAGAACAACTCGGGGTCTGCGAAAATAATCCAGACAAGACCCATTCCAAGGTATCACCGCTCCTCTCCGGAGTGAGAAATCAATTCCTGATGGTGGCGCGTCTGTGATTCTTCCTTCTTGACTTTTTGCTGCTTTCTCTCCCCGCAGCGGACTTTGGGGGATTACAGGATGATAGGCTGCGTGTGTGTAATAGTTACTGAGTGAGTGACCCCATTTCTGGAAAGCATGACTGAAACGCGGGGGTGGAATGGGGCAGGCTCTGATGAGTGGTGTGCTTGGCGGCAGCCGCTGCCCTGCCGGCCTCCGCAGTGTGAGAGGTAGATAGGGTTACTGGTTACGTCAGTAAAACCGAGGCTCAGTTTGATCTGAGATGCGGGACACTTGCATTCTCCAGTGTAATGGAGAGGGCGGGGTATCAGTTCAAATCGCTTTTCACTTTTTTCCCCCAGTCACCTCCACTGCTGTATAAAAATTTTACTTGTTCTCCTTAACGCACGCAGAGTTGTAATAGTGCTTATGATTGATTGGTGCTTAGTATTTTGCGACTTGGATCATACTTGTAAAACCTGAACTAAATGCTGCTCTTCAATGGAAAAGACATTGATATATGTTGAAAGAAAATGAAAGAAAGGAAATCATGTTTTTAAGACTGACAGAATCACAAGAACTTTATTTGAAATTGTTAACCAGACTAATACTATGAATCTTTTATTTAAAAAAAGCCAAATTTATGATGTTTAATCATCCTTTGGATGGGTAGTGTGAAAAACAGCATGCAAGAGCTCTTTTCATATTTTTCCCCGGAAAATTTTTTGCATTAAATAATATAGCTAAAAGGTTAATAAAATGTTCTCAAAGTACTGAACTTGTGGAAAGAAATTAAATTTGCTTTGAGCCTGACTTTTACGTACAAACATTAACAATTGCAACTCAAGATCAGTCCACATTTCTGGTTGGCATTTATCGATGTGATAGGAAAACAATGTCATTTAAAACTCCACCTTATCCTTTTTCTATCTAGAATGCATTTGGATAAGGAAGCACAAAACTGATATTTATTTAGCACCAACTATATGCCAGGTACTGTACTACATTACTATTTCATTTTATCCTTCCTATGACCCAGCAGGGTAGGATTATGGTCCCCATTGTTATAGATTAGGAAACAAAATCTCAGAAGCTGAAAGGTACAACGATTATAAATAGTAAATGGCAGAGCCATAATTCAAAGCCAGGTGGATACAATTCATGTGCTTTGTTTTATATCAGGGTAGCTGTTCCAAATCTTTTGTGGAAAAATTCGGGGTATAAATAAGCCAGTAGTTAGAGGTCATCTATTTTCCAAAAACAAATAGAGTATTATAAGAGGTCTCATTTGGTAAAGCCTTGTTATTTCAGTTACTGTCATGTTTTCCAGAACTTGACAGATAGGATTCCACAATTTGCTATTTTCAAAGAATTTTCTTGCTATTCTGGCATAAGGTATGTCAAACAGAGCCAATGTAGCCAAGATTTATTAAAACTAAATTCTAACAAATTGCCTTTAGATATTTAATTTCCTTTGCTTGTTCAGCTATTTCAAGTAAATTACTTCTGATACAATTTGGAAATATTGAAGACAGTGAGGGAAAGGTTGAAAAATTCCACTCAGAGGTCTAATATTTTCACTGTTATGCCGTTTCCTCCCCAGTAGGTTCCTATCAGATAATAATTGTATTTTACCAGAGTAACATCGTTTTTTTAAAGCGTCATTTACTTGAGTAAATATATCAAAATATTTCTCTCCAGGTTAAAAGATTTCAGGATTAGTCTGTGTAGGAGTTTACATTTGTGGTCTCATCCCTAGTACACTGTGAACTCTTGAAAGCAGACTTTTTTACCCCCCCTCTCTGAATCCTCAGCATTCAACACAATGCCTGGCACTTACACATTGTGGACTTAATAAATATCTGCTGAATGAATCATGAAAGTCAGGAATAGGATGATTATGAATCTTATCTCTGTTTTTTTATCATTTTAATCTCATTAAAATATAGACAATTTAAAAAGACCTCAGTGCCTCAGTAAAAACACAGGCAGTTTCTTCAGTTCCTTTACACTGGCCTTCCTGCTTTAAGACCTCACACGAATCTCATGGTGTTCAAAACAAAAAAACCCTTGTGGTTAAACTCAAACGTGGGTCAGAACATGATAGGCTAGAACTAGGCCAAATGTTTAAAGAAGCAAATTTAGGATAATAAAGGAAGTACTATGTAAGCAAAGTAAGGGTTGGTACAAGATAAAAAACAAACTAGCTTCCTAACTGGTCTAGGTGAACTCTTTAGTGAGTTACTTAAAGATGCTAATGTGCTTTTGAATATTTGACTGTTTAGAGAATGGATAGATAGGAATTATGGCTCTTCTGTTCTACAAATCCCTTGCCACTGCTGTCAGAGACAGCATTTACTAGATCATAAGCCTGACCTAGAGTGATACTTTTTTCTCCGCTGCAGTAGAGTAGGTATAAATGATAGTAGATCTAAATATGAAGTTTTCAAAATAATAAAACTATGGAGGTTATTTTTGTTTTACAGAAATGTGTTATATAAAATAGCCACAATATAATGTGTTGTATACAATGTGTATTACACAATGTGTTGTATGAAAATAGCTACCTCGATTTCCTTTAAATAACAGGTACCCATGATGCACTGAAAAATATCAAAAAATATCAACTATATAAGTATTTTATTATAGAAACTGAGGCCTTTGTGTGGGAGATCATGTTTAGTGAATGTGCAGCCATTTTTAACCTCAAAGATTATATAGTATTCTATAGTATAATACATAGATTTTATAGTATTTCTACTATATCAATATTATGTAGATTTCTTATTTTATCTATAGGTAAAATGTTCTATTAAAGTATAATCATTGATTTTGAAAAAAATGTTTTATTGTTTCTTTTCCTTTTCCTGTTTTATTTTTACCACCTTTTAGGTTTTTTTCTTTCCCCTAAGTGAAGATCTGAGGAGAGGACAGGTATTGTTACATGTCAACTGTCAAGTAACTGTGACACATTACTGAACACTTCATTGTTTTCAGTGATTATGATAGAGGATGTCAGTTTTGTAAAATGTAGAAAACTTTGCTTCATTTTGGCAGCTTGATCCTGTAGTAATGGGGTAGATTGAAAATGTGAAACTTGCTGAATGCATTTAAATTTTATTAATAAAACTTTTATCTAATTACAGGAACAAATATAGGCAGACTTTGTCTTCTCTTTAGTGTACATTTCTGGAAACCACAATAAGTATATCTTATTTTTAATAAGGGTGGCATAATTGGACTGTGTACTCCTGACCAAGGACTTGACATTTGCTAAATTATGGAATGACCAAAAATATAGATCACTTATCTAGAAGTCTGAGTTGCAGAACAATTGTCCTAAAGTTTTTTAAAATTTTTATTACTAAGAAACTCATACCATTGTGATAATTAACAAGATTTGCTCTACAGTTCAATGCTCAGGGACATGTGATCTGCCAGACTGTGAATGATGGGTAAGGTCACAGTTGCCTGGTTGACCCAGTGCAGAATGGGTGCTTTAGACCCAACGGTTCAGATTGTAATGAATGACACACTGACATGTTGGTGGTCTCACTGGTAATGCCCTTGTTTAGGTGCTTTGGTGGATAACACATTTTAACGCATTGGAATGCAGCTGTGCAAGTACATATATATATATACACATCCCGTTCCCCAATTCACATAAATAGAAAAAAACAAGTATCTAAATTGTAATACCTAGTATTCAATATCTTCCTTCCACCCCGCTCCCATCAGTGTGTTCTTTTGGAATTAATACAGTGACCTATATCATTAACTTGGAGGTATCAGATCTCACATATTCTGGTTTATCAGTTTAACACCAAAAAGCATTAAAGCAAAGAAAAACTACCCTATTTAATCATTCAGTAAAAACTACCATGTTTAATCATTAAGTTTTGTCATGATTTAGCAAAACAAACACAAATGTGTATGTGTGTGTGTGTTTTATAAAACAGGTTCAGGATAAAATGTATCCATATAGCACATAATGATTATTTTAATACATTTGGCCTACTTATTTTTTGACAGTTTACCAAGTTGTACAATTTAAAAGCCAATATTTATTAATCCCTAATGTACAGAAACATAGGAGGAAGTTGTCTCTTTGGTTAAACAAACTGTTGAAAGAAACTTTGGCACACCAAAATTTTTACTCTTTAATTGATAGATAATATTTGTACATTTTTATGAGGTCATGTGATATTTTGTTCCATGCATAGAATGTGTAATGATCACATGAAGGTGTTTGGGGTATCCATTAATCATTTCTGTGTGTTGGGAACATTTCAAATCCTCTCTTCTAACTATTCTGAAATATATAATACATTGTTATTAACTATAGTTACCCTACTCTACTCTGCTATCCATTGTTAGAACTTATTCCTTCTATCCAGTTGTATGTTTGTACTGTGCCTATTAACCAACCTTTCTTCACCCCACCCCCTCTGTAACCCCCACACTCGTCCTATCCTCTAGTAACTCTCATTCTGAGTAATAACTCCCTACTCATGAGCCCCACGTGTGAGTAAGAACATGCAATATTTGTCTTTTTGTCATGTGGCCTGTTTTAAGCAAATACATTAGTTACTAGTAATTAAGTATTTTGGTTTTGGCTTATTCTTAAAACTTAGAAAGGACTTTGTGGGGTTATTTGGATTAATAGCAAAGTGTTAAAGAACATAAGCTCTGGAGCCATAAAGACCTATGTTTGAGTCCTGGCTCTGTCACTTAATAACTTTGTAACCTTATGCAAGTTATATTTAACATCTCTATACTTCAACATCCTAATTTGTAAGATAGGGATGAAAATAATGTCTACCTCATAGAGTATTGGTGAGAATTAAATGAAATGATAATATATGTAAAGTACTTGGTGCAGTACATGGTTTAAGTTTTTAATAAACAACAGTTACAGTGAATCATCCCTCTTAAAGAACTGTCTGAGTTCTTTGTTTTTCGTCTGGGGTAATTTTTTAGAATCCAGCAAAACAATTAAAAGTGATTTATTTGATTGATCAGTTTAAATAGTCATGGTAATATCTGAATGTAATTGAAAGGGCAAGGGGAATAGAAATCTCTTGAATCTTGTCCTTTTTGCATTGATCCCTTCCTCAATATTGTCTTTAAAGGGAAAAAACAGCATTGTGAAGAATATATGTGGAAGAAGGAAGAAAGGAAAGTTTGTTCACATTTTTAACATTGCTCAAATTGGAAGATGTCTCACAATCCATGGCATGTCATAGTTTAATTAGCAGCATGTTTTTCCTTAATATATAAAATAATAGTATATCTTACACTTGATTGTATCTTTTAATCAGTGAAATATAGTGTATCCTGTATGTTTACCTCTTGAAGGTAATGTGTCCCTGAAGAAATGGTTAAAGTCAGTTTATAGCATCAACAGGTAGAATTTTATGCTTTCCTTCTAAAGCATACCAACACACAATGTGCACACCTTTTTATGTTTTAGGATGAATCCGTTCTGTTAATTTTTAGGGAAAGAAATTAATACGTCACACCTCCTTCCCCATTGCTATAAATACATTTGTTATAGTTATTTGGAAATACCATAAGGTAACTGGGTTTTCCTGTCTATAAATGTAGTCCTTTAGATTTTGCCTGTAATGTGGTATTGGTTCTTACAAAACTCTAAATAGTATATATAGTATTTTTCAAGCTGAAAAGTCTCTGGAGATATGATGTTAAAAGGTGTATCCATGCCTCAAGAATCACCCCCTCCAAAAAACAAGGTAGTGTGGCATAATCAAGTAAGTTGGGGAAATGTGGCATTAAATAAGATTTAACCTGTCTTTACTGTATAATTTAGAACTTTTAAGATGTTGTATACAATGAATCTGCAAAACGGATATGGCCCACAGCATTTGAGACTTGATGTCAGAACCCCTTTTTTGTGAACCATCTATTGAAGTCTCAGTGGACACAAAGTGCTTTGCAGAACACAGTTTTGGAAAGTCTGATAACTACAGTAACGTGATCCAGTATTGCCTGGAAATGAGCTGTTATGTTTAATTGACTGTATTGAAGTGTTTTCATTAACTGTCAAGAGTTTTGTTTCATTTTGAATTGAAATCTTTCTAAATTGTATAAAAATGTTCCATCTTAATAGTGAATATAAATGTAATAATAATTTAGATAAAAGTTAAAAATAATTTACACTTTTGATTCGGTGTTCTAAAAATTAATGGTCATATTCTACCTTAATATCAAGCTAATTGCCCCTACTAAATGGCTTGTACATTGACTGTTTCTGTAACTTATGTCTAGTATTTGTAGTTTAAAAATTTTCTTATACGCCACTTTATGTCACTGTTAATCTGCTTTTCTCTTCCATTTTCCTGTTAAAATTAATTGCTTCTCATTTTCACTTACTAGAGAATAGACATCTAGGATTAGTAATATACAAAAGTTACAGTTTCCAAGTAATGTAAAATAGCATCCTCACCCTTTTTCTGGTCTCTGCTCATCATGTACAAATACCTCTGGGGTCAGGGGTGTTTGCTGGGCATATTTCCAAATAATGAATAGTGATTTTATGTTTTACATACCATAACAGAACGGCTCAATTGCTGGCATTACCTGCCCTGCATACTTAAGTTCCTCTCTTGAAGATGTCAGCTGGAAAGTAGAACATAAATGAACTAAAAAACAGGCAGCTTTAAATTGAAAACTAGCTTACTGCCCTGCCTGGAGTCAACTCTCCACATTGTGAGTCCTTTTCTGTTGTTCTCATAAAATAGTGTTAGTTTCCTAAATATTTGTTACTCTACACTTAGGTATAGATCTAAAAGCACTTTTAGATTTCTTGTCATAATAGAATTGACAACCATAGCATAAGTTAAATCAAATTTTCCCATCTTAACTAATATATCTATGGTCTCTTACATACCTTAAAAACTAGTTTTGTCCACCATATAGGTTGATTTTTATAATCTTACATATGGTGATGATCTCATCTTCAAATCTGACCTGGTCATTTAGATTTCTGTGAGCTTGGCTCTAATTCTTTGGGCCACAAAGCTTGTTATAGGAAACTTGATTCAGTCATTTGATATGTGTTAGAAGCAGATGTCAAATGATAGCCTGAAGCAAAAGATCATTTTGACATTAATAGATTGAAATGCATCTCAAGTGCAGTGGTTTGGGATAAATTTTCACTTCAAAAAATCTTGTAAAACCTATAGCAAAAACCTCAGCTATCTAGAATGTTACTTCATTTCTTCACGTTTAGGAACAGAGGCATCTATCTGAAAATAATACAAAATAATAAAGATTTACTTAAAATCACAAAAAATTTCTAGATCAGCACTGTTTAGTACAGTAACTGCTACCCATATGTGGCTGTTGAACACTTGAAATGTGGTTAGTGTGGAAGTGAATTTTTTAATTTTAACTAATAGTCACCAGTGGCTATTGGCTACCATGATGAACAGTACAATTCCCAATTACAGTATTAGTACAAATTGATTGCATTTTTTACACCACTGTTTTTTTCATTTCTACCTTGTATGATTTATATCTTGAAATTAATAGGCTAAAGCTTTTCTAAAAACAAATATTTAACATGCTTTTTCAAATTATTTTTAATCAGGTTTGTTTTGCCCTTTTCTATCCTGAAGATTCTGATAAACCCTCTAGGGTGGTACATACCCCACAAATCAGCATTCTTTTCTTCCTACAACTTTAATAGTTTTACTGTGACATCTCATTCAAGTGATAACACTAAAGCATTGGGGGAAATTTAAATATCAAAAAATGTTGTAATTATAAGTTTCCTCTTGTGCACAGAGCTTACAGACAGAGATATAAACAGACTAATGTCTCTGGGTAGAAAAATACACAATTATCTTCTATATTATTGGATGAATAAATTACTGTATGGTAATTTGTTTAAATATTGTGTTGCATCCACTGTACTGTGCTAGTTAAAACTGAAAAAGTGGATTGGTGCATCTTGAAATATGAAAGCATTTAAATTTTTTTAGCATAGAATTTTAGAGCAGAGAACAATTTAGCTCTACCCTATTTATATAAGAAAATTGAGACCTGTTCAGGCAGACCTGCTCCAGGTGATATGTTAACAAAGTCAGAGTTGGGGTGTGCAACACATTGATTTCACTAAAATTCATTTTGTCATCCACAACATATCAATACAACTTTTTAATTTTATCAAAACTATCTTAAATACAAATTCTGAAAGAGCCACAATGGACAAAAGTTCAAATATTACTTTTTCTCTACCCTCTGCTAATTTTCACTCATTTGCTATGTCAAGAGTACTCAAATCCAAAATAATACACAGTCTTGCCTTAGCCTTAATTTATAAGTCTGGAAAATACAGTCCTTAGTTTACAAAAACAACTTCAGAATGTTCCTACCTACAAACGAAGGGTGAGGGGTACGTTGAGATCACTGCTCTTTCCCAAGTGAAGATGGAAGGAAGCTCATGTCTATTGAATGCTCCCCTTGACAAGTCACTTTGTGTATATCAACTTGAATGAAGTATACATAATTATCCTCAACTTACAGATGAGGAAACTGAAGCCTAGAAGGGTTAAATAATGTGCTCATGGTTGCACAGCTAGTAACTGAAGGAGCCAGAATTCAAACCCGAGTCTCATAGATTGCAAATTCTATTGACTTTTCACTATACAGCCCTGTTTGAGTTGAGAACATCCAGGTGAGTGACTCAATCTAAATGAAATCTGCTACCGGGGAAAAAGGATCCAGGTAGTTTACATGAGTAGCTATTATGGAGATGTAGAGAATAACCTAGAGAGATAGGTGACTTCTCACATATATAAATATATGTATGTATGTAGCATGAAGCCCTCTTCTCACCAAGGAGGCCTGTAGAGATGATGTGATCCTGGCATGAACTAGGAATGCTATTCACAATAGAGACAGTGCTTAAGTAGTCAATAGGTAAAGTTAGAAAAGTTAGTAAAACCGTGTGAGGTTGATGTTAGTTTCCAAATACAGTGAATTAAACAGGTTTTTGTGAGTTGGCCTGAAAAACAGCATTTATGACATTGTATGGGAAGATTATTTGAGATTTCCAACGAGCTGTCTTACAAATAAAACAAAATGTCTAACGTTTGATACAAAAATTACAGTACTTGGAAAAGGGGGGGAGGGATGCCGCCTAGACATTACTTAACAGCTCTCTTTACAGAAGCCCCTAGGTGTATGCCTGAGTAAATGTGCTCTGTTCTTTGATTGCAGCTTATTAAATCATTACCGCTCTATCTTTGCATCCTCTTTTCAGAAAAATCTACTTGATGTTCCCTCAGAGTGCTAGAAAACAGAATTTGGCTCAACCCAGAAAGGTTAACAATTACCTAACTATCGTATAAGAAAAGGAAATTTAAAAGGAAAGTTATGCAATCGTTTTTTTGTTTTGTTTTGTTTTTTTCTTAGTCTGTCAGGTCAAATAGCCCTAAATTAATTCTTTTCTCACTCCATCACCCAGAGCTTTTGCTCTAATGCTGATACGGAAGTTCCTTGTATATGTATGTATTCTGTCACCCAGGCTGTAGTGCAGTGGTGCAATCTCGGCTCACTGCAACCTCTGCCTCCTGGGTTCAAGTTATTCTCCTGCCTCAGCCTCCCAAGTAGCTGGGACTACAGGCGCCCACCACCATTCCTGGCTAATTCTTATACTTTTGGTAGAAACGGGGTTTCTCCATGTTGGCCAGGCTGGTCTCGAACTCCTGACCTCAGGTGATCCATCCGCCTTTGCCTCCCAAAGTGATGGGATTAAAGGCGCAAGCCACCGCATCCAGCCTAATTCCTTTTTTTTTTTTTTTTTTTGAGACGAAATTTTGCTCTTATTTCCTAGGCTGGAGTGTGTGGTGTTGCGATCTCGGCCTACTGCAGCCTCTGCCTCCCGGGTTCAAGTGATACTCCTGCCACAGCCTCCCAAGTAGCTGGGATTATAGGTGCCCACCACCACGCCCGGCTAATTTTGTTTTAGTAGAGACAGGGTTTTGCCATGTTGGCCAGGCTGGTCTCGAACTTCTGGCCTCAGGTGGCCCGCCCGCCTTGGCCTCCCAAAATGCCGGGATTACAGGCATGAGCCGCTGTACTCAGCCTAATTCCTTTTTTAATTGAGAAATTTACGTACTATAAAATTCACCCTTGTATATAATTCAGTGGCTTTTACTATATTCCCAAGGTTGTGCAGCCTTCACCACTATCTATTTCCTAGAACAGTTTCATCACCCCAAAAAGAAATTTCATACACGTTAGCAGTCACTCCCCATTTCCTCCATTCTCCCAGTCCTATTTTCTGCCTCTAGATTCACCTATTCTGGACATTTCATATTAATGGAATCCTACAGTATGTGGCTTTTGTGTCTGTTTTCAAGGTTCTTACATGTTTCAAGATTCATACATGTTATAGCATGTAGCAAGACTTCATTCTTTTATGTGGCTGAATAATCTATTGTATGGATATACCACAGTTTATCCATTTATCAGTTGATGGACATTGGAAATTGTTTCTACTTTTTGTCTATTATGAATAATGCTGCTGTGAACATTCGTATTAAGTTTTTATGTGAACATATGTTTCCATTTTTCTTGGATATATACCTAGGAGTAGAATTGCTGAGTCATATGGTAAGTCTATGTTTAGCTTTTTGAGGTACTGCCAGCCTTTTCCAACTGGCCTGTACCATTTTACATTCCCATCAGCAGTGTATGAGAGTTCCAGCTTTTCCACATCCTTACCATCACTTACTGTCTTTTTTACTATAACCATCCTAGTGGGTGTGAAGTGGTATCTCATTGTGGTTTTGATTTGCATTTCTCTAATGACTAATGATGTTAAGGATCTTTTCATGTGCTTCTTGTCCATTTGTATACGTAATTCATGTGCTTATTTTGTTACTGTTTTAGGGACTTAAGTTGGCTTTTGCTCTAATGCTGATATGGAAGTTTCTTGTATATGTATTTCTTAGAAAACTTAGTTTCAATACATGGTTTTAAGATATTTTCTTTCTTTTTAGATTTGATAAATACAAGGTTTTTCCTAAAATAGTGGTTTTCCAACTGGGTTAATAGAGCTCTAGGTTCTATGAAAGTGCCTTAGGATACCTCTCACCAAGGCATCCCTTCTCTCAGCCAGAGTGGAATTCCTAGAGGAACACAACAAAGAGTTAAATATTGATTATAGAACTTAAAAAAGAAAGTTACAGAAAGAAAAGATTGGGGCAGTGATATTTTTCCTTAGAGTCTCCTTGGCCTAAACTAGTCTATAGTTTCTTATTTAAAGCAAAAGTGCAGGTGTTAATAGAAGATTAATTACTAATCTTAATAATAGAAAAACAATAGGCCTAGAATCTCTGAAATTAAATATAAGTCAACAGATAAATGAATTCAGGAATCCATCTCAAGTGAAGTAACACATATAGGTATGTTATTTGAAGAAGTAAAAATGCAAATAAAACAAAACCTTATTTGCCTGTTTTCCTTCAAGTTCTTGCTGGCTATTGGTATAATTCAAGAGTAATAATTATCAAAATGGATGTTCATATTAAGTAATCCTTAGAGAAATGTCATAGGCAAATTAAAAATAAGTTTTGCCTTGGATTAATAAAAAGAAGAGCTCATAAATGAGTTTTAAAGCTATCTCCTGCCCACCACCCCGCCTCCCCCGCAAGCTTTTCTGAGTATGTATAGTATACTACTAGTTGAAAATGAATTAAATGCAATTATTTTCTTTTGGAACATTAAAGTCTAAAAGTACTGGGGTGGGCAGGAAGTTCAATAGCATGAAACAAGGTAAATTAGTAAAGAATAATATAAGCAGATGTAATTGGATCTTTAGGAGGAAATTATGACCTATAATGTTACAGCAGTTTTCTGTAGTACATTTTCAACCATAATGTGGAAAATTAGAAAATAAATGTTATTTTCAACATAAAAATTAATCACTTGGAGGACACTTCTGGTTCTGCCAAGATAGAGGACCCCTATTCCTCCTTGATCATCCCTTACAGCTAAAACACCTTAGATATAACACAACAAACAAGCACAGGAACATTCTAAAGGTGGAAAAAGAAGGCAAACAGCCTGCAGACCTTGGGACTCAAGAAAATTCAGGGAATTCACTATTTGTGTTCTTCCTGTCACCTCCCATATATCCTAGACAGGGTGCTATGAAAGCCTCCAAACTAGAACTGCCAACAGTCACAGACAAAAAGAGCTCTGAGAAAAAGACTGTTTCCTTTAGACAAACAACTAGGGGAAAGGTAGCCAAATAAGACTGAACCTTTTGGACAATACTCACCCTACCCTGGCCAAATACCATCAGAAAAACCCCACCTCACCCCAAAGAAGCAAATAACAGTGCTCTCACTCCCCAACCCAGTGGTGTGGGCTGGGGATATCAGAGACCTAAGTGCCCATTTCTTTGCCCAACAAAAGCAGACAGCACTTTGGTTCCCCCTGCTGGGTGGTTTTGGCAGACCAGGCAGGAAGCGTTTTCCCTCATTCCTCTTCCAGCAGAAGGAAGTTGTGCTCTTGCCAGGGTGGTGTCTAGCAGCAGTGGGGTCTAGCAGCAAATTGAACCTCCACCCCAACCCAGAAGCAGTGACACTTAACAAGGTGACGTGAGCCAGGGCTAATCCATACTCTACCCTCACCTGGTATCAACAGGCAGAACAAGAAGGTTGGAGGTAGGATTCTCAACACATCTTACCTCCACTAATGTCAGTGGGGCCCAGTAGAGAACTGAGCCTTCACTCCCATCTGGCAAGTGATGGGTGGCAGGGCTAGTTGGCATTCTGCTTCCTCCTCTACCCTCCCCTGTTGTTAGCTGGGTCCTTTGGGGAGCTGAGCTTTTGGCTTTATAGTGCAGCAACAAAGAAGTATGAGTCAGCCCTCTGCTTTCCTCCTCCCTGTCATCATCAGAGCCCAGCAGGGAGGTGAACTTACACCCCTACTCAGAGGCAATGAGGTGATACAGGTTGGTGCCCTACTTTCATTGGGACTAATAGTGGAGCTGAACTTCCATCCCACCCATCTGCAACAAAACAGTGTGAGTCACTGCTCCACTTTTGCCTCGGTGATGTTGATAGGGCCCAGAGGGAAGCTGAACATACACACTCACCCTCCTCACACTCCACCTCAACAGACGGACTGCCTGCTTCAGAAAAAAAAAAAAAGATTAAATAGGAAAGAGTCCTATAATCTCCAAATATCCATTAGACAGTAAAAAAAATCACCTACACCAAAAACCAGGAAAATTGCAACATGAATGAGAAAAGACAGTCAACAGACATCAGCACTGTGATAATTCAGATGTAATTATCAGACCAGAATTTTAAAGCAGCCATCACAAAAATGCCTCAGTGAGCCATCACAAACACACTTGAAACAAATGAGAAATTCGTCTCAGGAAAGAAATGGAAGCTATAAGGAAGAACCAAATAGAAATTTTAGAACCGAAAAATGCAGTAACTGTAATAAACTTACTACATGGTCTAGATAGGAGAATGGAGATGACAGGAAAGAATAACATTGGAGATAAAGCAGTAGAAATGAAAAATAGAGAAAAACTGGAAAATGAACAGAGCCTCAAAAGCCTGGTGAACATTAACAAAAGATTTAACATGTCATCAGAGTCCCAGAAAGGGAAAAAAGAAAGTGGACCTGAAGAAATAATGGCTGAAATTTCCCCAAATTTTGCAAAAGACATAATCTTACAGATTCAGGAAGCTGACTGAATCCCAAATAAGATAAACCCAAAGTAATCCACTCCTAGATAAAATCAGAATCAAACTTTTGGAAATGAGTGGTTACTGTCTAATAGATACAGAGTTTCAATTTTGCAAGATAGTTCTGAAGATTAGTTACATAATGTGAATACTACTACTAAACCATACACTTAAAATAGTTGAGATAGTGAATTTTATATTATGTTTTATGACCATTGAAAATTTATGACAATTGAAAAATATCAAACTTTTGAAAAAGAATCTTTAAAGCAGCTAGAGAGAAATGAACTGTTACCTATAGGGAACAATTCATGTGACAGCAGATTTTCCATCAGAATCTGTGGACGTCTGCCAGGCACAGTGGCTTACGCCTATAATCCCAGCACTTTGGGAGGCTTACGTCTGTAATCTCAGCACTTTGGGGGGCTTACGCCTATAATCCCAGCACTTTGGGAGGTCAAGGCAGGAGGATTGCTTGAGCCCAGGAGTTCAAGATCAGCTTGGGCAACATGGCAAGACCCCATTTCTACAAATAATAACAATATTAAAAATAGCCTGGCATGGTGGCATGGGCCTGTAATTCCAGCTACTGGGTAGGCTGAAGCTGGAGGATCACTTGAGCCCAGACAGTCAAGGCCGCAGTGAACCATCTTCGCTCCACTGCACTCCAGCTTGGGTGACACAGTGAAACCTCATCTCAAAACATCTGTGGATGCCAGAAGGATATGGCACACCATTTATCAAGTGCTGAAAGAAAATACTGTCAACCCAGATTTCTGTACCAAGTGAAAATATCCTTCAGGAATGAAGATAAAATCAGAGTGGTCTCGGATGCAGAAAAACTAAGAGAATTTGTGAGTAGCAGACCCTGAAAGAGAATGATAAAAGAAGGAAACTTGGACTGTCAGGAATAAAGAAATAACATAAATTCTACATAGTCTCCTCCAGAAAATAGAGAACACTTTACAACTCATTTTATGAGGCCAGTATTATCCTGATAGCAAAACCGGAAGATCGTATAGAAAACTACAGGTCAATATCCCTGAAGAACATAGAATCCTCAACAAAAACTAGCAAAACAAATCCAACAACGTGTAAGAATTGTATGCCATGACCAACTGGGTTTTATTCCACATCAGACACAGTATCCAAAAATCAAGGTAGCCTACCATATTAAAAGGTTAAAGAAGACAAGTCACATGATACTAATAGAGAAAACATATTTTTTCTTGATCATGAGATGGCTTATAGAAAAGAGAAAAAACATTTAGCTAAGTTAAACATTCATTCATAATAAAAACACAGCCACCTAATAGAGGGGGACTTGTTCAACTTGATAATGAACCCACAGCTAACATAAAACTTAATGATGTAGTCCCAGCACCTTGGGAGGCTGAGGTGGGTGGATCACTTGAGGCCAGGAGTTCAAGTCCAGCCTGGGCAATATAGCAAGGCTCTATCTCTAGAAAAATAATTTTTACAAAAATTAGCAAGGAATAGTGGTATGCACTTATAGTCCTAGGTACTTGGGGGACTGAGGCAGGAGGAACACTTGAGCCCGGAAGTTCAAGTCTGCAGTTAGCTGTGATCACACCACTGCACTCCAGCCTGGGCGACAGAGCAAGACCCTTTCTCTAAAAATAAAATGGGAGGAATCATTCCAAATGATTTTAAGACTTATTATATAGCTCCAGTACTCAAAATACTGTAGTATTGACAAGGGGATATACACATAGATCAGTGGAATAAAATGGAGAACAAGAAATAGGCCCACCTAAGTACAGCCAACTGATTTTTGTCAAAGTTACAAAAGCGGTTTGATAGAGGAAGGATAAATAGCCTTTTCAACAATGGTGCATGGAGCTGTTGCATATCTGTAGGTAAAACAATCAGTCTCAACCCAAATCTCATACTGTGTAAAAGTTGATTTAAAATGGATTGTAGATTTGAATGTAAAACTAGAAAACTTTTAGAATTTAGACATAGGAGAAGATCTTCAGGACTGTGGGCTAAATGAAGCATTTAAACCTGAGACCAAAAGCAAATTCTATAAAGAAAACAATAAATTGAACTTCTGAAAATTCAAGACCTTTTATCTATGAAAAAGACTCTGTAGAGGGTATGAACCTGTAACTGAGACCGGACTTGTATCTACAATATTCAAAGAACTCTCAAAACTCAGCAATAACAAAGACAAGCAATCTAGGCAAAAAAATAGACAAAATAAGTGAACAGACGCTTCAGCAAAGATGAGTAGCAGATAAGCATGTGAAAAGAGGTTCAGCATGGTGAGGTATCAGGGAAGTGAAAAAAATATGAGATATCACTACACACCTATTAGAACGGCCACAATAAAAAAATAGTGACAATAATAAATGGTGAGGATGCAAACACACTAGATCACTCATATATTGCTGGTGAGGGTATAAAATGATACAGTCCCCCAGGAAAATAGTTTGGCCATTTATTAATAAACATATGCTTGCTATATGATCCAGCAGTTGTACTCCTGGACATTCACCACAGAGAAGTGAAAACTTACGTCCGCATAAGTCTGTGCACAGATGTTCATAGAAGCTTTATTTGTACTATCCAAAAATTAGAAACCAAATGTCCTTGAATGGGTAAATGGTCAAATAACCTAGCACATCCACATCATGGAATAATACTACTCAGTAACTAAAAAGGAATGAATTGTCGATACACACTATAGCTTGGATGAATCTCAAGGGATTTATGCTGAGTGAAAAAAAGTTACATGCTGTATGATTTATATGACATTCTTAAAATGACAGAATTATTGCAATGGAGAATAGATTACTGATTGCCAGGAATTAGGAAAAGGGGAAGGAAGCGTGGTCATAAAGGGGCCACGTGAGGGATCCTGGTGGCAATAAACTGGTATCTTTACTGTAGTGGTGGATATAGAGACCCACACATGTGATCAAATGGCCTAAAAACACAGCTACATACCTGTAAAGCCAGTGAAATCTGAGTAGGATCTGTGCATTGTACCAGTTGCAGTGTCCTGGGTTTGACAGGAAGTGATACGTTACCACTGGGGTAAAGTAGGTTAAAAGTGTATGGGACCTCTCTGTATTACTTTTGCAACTTTCTGTGACTTTATGATCATTCGATCATTTCTAAAGAAAATGTAAGAAAAAAAGCTTATACAAAAAATTAGCCGGGCGTGGTGGAGGGTGCCTGTGGTCCCAGCTACTCAGGAGGAGGCTGAGGCAGGAGAATGGCGTGAACCCGGGAGGTGGAGCTTGCAGTGAGCCGAGATCATGCCACTGCACTCCAGCCTGGGTGACAGAGCGAGACTCTGTCTCAAAAAAAAATAAAATAAAAAATAAAAAAAATTAAAATGGTTTAAAGTGTCTATTGTCAATTAAAAAACCTATTCCTAGTAGTTTTACTACTAGAAATAAAAGGTATGTCCTTAATACTTAAAAAATCTCAGACCAATAACCAGCTTGATAGGGACATACTACAGGCATTCTCATTAAAACTATGCCTGCTATTTTCACTTCTATTTTACCTTCTAGAAGAGCTTGCTAATGCAATTAAATAAGAAAATCAAAGAGTATTCAAAAAGATAAAAGATTATTCATCTGTGATATAATTATCCACTTAGATAATCTAAGGAAATCCCCTAAAAAGATTTATTAAAACAAATGATAGTCTAATAAGGTGATATTACACAAAATGTATTCAGAAATCAACAAACAGCTTGCCTGTTTATGGGCCATAAACAGAAACTATGATGGAAAAAAGATTCATAATAGCAACAAAAATATTAAATGCCTAGAAATAAACATAACAAGCAAAGGACAAGACCCAAATGAAGAAAATTACTGAATTCCATTAAAGAATGATTTGAAAAAATGAGAAAAAAAGCTATAGTTCTTTAATGTAATTTAAATTACTTTCAATAGGACTTGAAGTTTTTTTTTTCTTGTTTTTTGCTTTTTTAAGATTTGAGGGTAACTTTTCCTTTGTTTTGAATAAATATCCTGATTTTTCATTTTTAAAAATTTCTTTAGGTTTCTCTAAGTTATAGCTTATGTGAGCAGTTGAAACTTAACAATTTTTAGTAACGTGGGGTTTTTTTTGTTTTGTTTTTGTTTTTGTTTTTTTGAGATAGAGGCGCGATCTCAGCTCACTGCAACCTCTGCCTCCCGGGCTCAAGTGATTTTCCTGCCTCAGCCTTCGAGTACATGGGACTATAGGCATGTGCCACCACGCCCAGCTAATTTTTGTATTTTTTGGTAGAGACAGAGTTTCACCATGTTGGCAAGGCTGGTCTTGAACTCCTGGCCTCAAGCAATCCACCTGTCCAAAGTGCTGGAATTTCAGGCGTGAGCCACTGCGCCCAGCCTAGTAAAGCATTCCTATTAATACTGTTTATTTATGCTTAATAAATATGCATATAGAATTAATCATGGAGCTCTAATTAGAAACTACATTTGTGGTTATCTTTTCAGAAATTAGTTTTGGTGGCTTTGTTACTAGGTTATGTTTATACCTAGGGTGAGATATATATATATATATGTGTGTGTGTGTGTACACATACACAGACATTTTAATTAAAGTGGATCATTTGGATTGTTTCTTACTAAGTCAATTCACCTAAAAACATGCCTAAAACACTTTGTGTTGAGATACAGTTGATATTACACAAACAAGAATTCTGTTAAACAGGTTCTGGTTTATTGTGTATTTGAGCAAGTACCATTGTTTTACTTGTAAGTTATTAATGCTATCTTTTTGTACATAAAGATGTTTGTAAGAATATATATGTTTAAGTGTTAATTAATAGTTATGTTATCAATAATGTTTATTAGTTCAGTAGGCATTTAGCATCACTTGTCTTACAGATGGGGAAACAGAGGTTTGAATGATTTTTGCCACAGTCACAGCAAATAAAAACTTGAACTTTGAAGCCCAGCATAATGGTGTATCTGTTTTGGGTAGGAGGGCTTCATTAAACCTCTAGAAACCAGAATAAATCATTTAACTTGTTTGTAGGACTCCTGAATTAGCCAACCCAAGTAATACATTAAAGGGTTATCCAGAACTCAGATTTTTAGCCCTGGAAATGGAAGTGGACCCATTAGGGCAAGGAGCTCTTCAAAATCCCCTCAAATAATAGTAATTGTTGTTTCCCCTGACAAGATGAGCAGGAGGAAAGAGAAGCTGACATCTCCTAAACACCCAGTGTGGCTGGGCATACTGAACTGTACCACAACCTCCAGCATAATTAGGATACAAATTTTATGGATTAGAAAACTGAGATTCATGTTAAGTCACTTACCCAAAGTCACAACAAAGAACAAAGCCAGGCTTTGAAACTTTATGTATCAGGCTCCAGAGCTCATGATGTTTACACTGGGATTTCCCAGTCTTTTTTTTCTTCTTCTTC
>NW_012115021.1:831005-872488 GCF_000951035.1 Colobus angolensis palliatus
CCCCTCTTTTTCTTCTAGATGGAGTCATGCCATTGCCCAGGCTGGAGTGTCATGGCACAAGCTCAGCTCACTGCAGCCTCCGCCTCCCAGGTTCAAGTGATTCTCCTGCCTCAGCCTCCCAGGTAGCTGGGATTACAGGCGCGCACCAGCATGCCCAGCTAACTTTTGTGTTTTTAGTAGAGATGGGGGTTTCACCATGTTGGCCAGGCTGGTCTCAATCTCCTGACTTCATGATCCACCTGCCTTGGCCTCACAAAGTCCTGGGATTACAGGTGTGAGCCACCGCTCCTGGCCTCCCAGTCTTGTCTAATCACAGGCATCCTCTAAGGTGCCTGTTTAAAAAATAATATACTTAACCATGGGGCTTCTGGGAATTCTGATTCAGTGTCAGGCTGAGATAGGTCCAGGTAATGTATCTTTAACAGGAACTATAGGTAATTTTGATCATCAGGCAGATTGGAAAATATTACCAATGCCATTGTGTACCAAGAGGGTTTGAAGGTATTGGAGAAGCAGGAGTAGGCTTAGGAGTAGATCCCAATTTTTTAAATTGATACTTTACTGATTTTCTCTAGTAAAATAATCAGATTGTGGAAGTTATAAAGTTGCTTTACATTCCCTTAATCTGCACAAAAACCAATATTGTATTTTTTTCTTTTAGTTGACAACATTCATATAGTCAGTTCTTTGGCATTATCTATGTTTACATTGGGGAACAAAAGCACCACTGACAGGTATAGATAAAACTATTCTGAATGCATAAGTGGAAGAAAAAATTAGAAGTAACATTAAAAACAGCTTTAAACATAGAATCAGTAACTTCCTTGGGTATGAAAACCCCCCAAAATTTTAAATAACTTTAATCTAAAACTTTAATCCTTAAAGTTTTATAGAAGATCATAAAACTTTCAAGTTGGGAGAGCTCCTGGATAGTCACATATTTATGGATGAAGCAACCACAACTTAGAGAGGCTTGGGGGCTTGCCCACAGTTAGTGGCAGACTTTCAAATCCATGCTGGCCAAGATTCCATAGAACTCTTATGGATTACAGATAAGTACCAGAAAAAAGCAGCTTTTCCAAGGATATACCAGGTTTTAGAAATAAATGTAGTGGCAAGTCATGTTTTCCTTATATTCCCTATTTTGTTTACCTAATTTTTATGTTTTCTTTCATTTTTCCTTGTCCTAATAAAAATGGATATATTTAAAGGAATCCCTTTTAGGAGATTATGTAATTTGAAATATTTTATCTGATCAATGATATGTTAGAAAAATGAACCATAACCTTCCTAGAATAGTGTGTTTAACAAATACTTTCAGAACATGTTGTGCTAAAGAACCCGAGTTTTCTCCACTTTTATTACAAAACTATTTTATGAATGAAGAAAAATGAGCATAGCTAGATGCTTGTACATGAATTCTAAGCAATATAGCAGCATTTCTATGTAAGTAGTAGGAGCTTTGTATTTGAACTTGAATTTAATTATCTTATCTGCAGATTTAATAACTATGATCTTGGACAAGTTATTAAAATCTCAACCTAACTTTTTTTCTTCCCTGTTATACATAATAACTTACCTCATGGATGGTTTTTAATTATTAATTGGGATTCAATGAGAGAATATGTGTAACACAGGTAGCACTGTAGTTTGAACAAAATAGGCAATGAATAAATAATAGCTGTTACTTATTTCCTTGACCCAGTCGTTATTTAGAAGAATATTAATTTCTGAGTGAGTGCTTTATTTCCTTATTCAGTATTTTATTATAATCAGAAATATGATCTGTGTAATTCCTGCCTTTAAGAATTTTAAACTGGCTAGGTGCAGTGGCTCATGCCTGTAATCCTAGCACTTTCGGAGGCTGAGGTGGGAGGATTGGGTGAGGTCAGGAGTTTGAAGCTGCAGTGAGCTAAGGCTGCACCACTGCACGCCATCCTAGGTGACATGGTCAGTTTTTATAACTTTTTGTAGAAACTTAAAAGTTGAAAACAACCCATATTCTTTTTACATTATAAAATTCAGTATCTACCTGTTCTAATATAAATTATTTCAAATGCTTTGTCCTTATTTATTATGCTAGTTGATATTAGTGCACTAAAATTTTCCCATCCATTTTCTTTCCATTTATGTTATATTCTCCAAAGCATCTGCTTTTGTGTTTTGTGGTTGGTTTAGTCATGGTTAAATGTTCAATACTATTATGCATTTACTATTTTTAATGACTTTTTTGCTTAAAAAGTGATACATGCTAATTGTAGAAAATACACAGAAGGAAATAAACCTCTGCACTCTTACTGTGGAATATTATTAAAAGATTTTTATGTGATTAAGAGTAGGGGTTTTAGGGCCAGGCACGGTGGCTCACGCTTGTAATCCCAACACTTTGGGAGGCCGAGACGGGTGGATCACTTGAGGTCAGGAGTTTGAGACCAACCTGACCAATATGGTGAAACCCAGTCTCTACTAAAAAAATACAAAAATTAGCTGGATGTGGTGGCACACACCAGTAGTCCCAGTTTCTCAAGAGACTGAGGCAGGAGAATCCCTTGAATCCGGGAGGTGGTGGTTGCAGTGAGCCGAGATTGTGCCACTGCACTCCAACCTGGGTGACAAATCCAGGTTCCATCTCAAAACAAAAAACAAAGGAGTAGGAGTTTTAGAATTAGATTTGGGTTTGAATTTAGGCTCTACTTATTAGCCTTAGGCAGTATATTAGACTTTCTCATATATTCAGCAAATATTTATTGAACACCTACTGTGTGTGCCAGGCATTTTGCTAGGGGACTGGGGATCCAGTGCTTAGAAAGATTGACATACCTATCTTGGCTTAATTTCCTCATTTGTAAACTGGTATACCTCACAAAGTTGTTAAGAAGCATCAAAGATAATAGTCCTTAGCATTTGCCTGGTATGTGGTAAGAGCTCAGTAAATGATAGCAATCATTATTACTGTGTGTATTCAATATTGATTATATCTTTAATCCAAATGACTTTTTTTACTCAGCTTAAGGTTTTTGCCTTACATTTTATTTTTGGTATTAATGTTATAAACACTTGTTTTGTTTTTCTTTATACTTATCTGTTTGGTTTGGGTTTCTCTTTAAAGTAGTAAATAGTTGATTTACTTTTTAAACAATATAACGTGATTATTAAAGTTATGATTATCAAACATTTCAAACACATACCAGACTGGAGAGAGTAGTGTAATGAACCAACATATTCCCATAACCCAGCCTCAAGGATTATCAAACTCATGGCCAATCTTGTTCCATTTCTGCTTCCTCTTCTCATTCCCCCAACCACCCCCCGATAAACATTTGCATTTATACTTCTTAAAAGATAGACTTTTAAAATTTATAAGGACCTTACTATTGTCACTCATAAAACATCAGTAATTCTTTAATAATATCTAATATCCAGCAAGCCACTTCCTTGTATAATTAGATACTTTAAACTTTACATTTCTTACATTATTACTTTTGGAATGGTTTCTGTCATATTATTTTACATTTTTTATTCTTGTGACGTTGTTTTCTTCTTCCATATAAATTGTTTTGTTTGAGGAGCTTATGAAATATAGAAGAAAGAATTACGGAGCTAAAAAGATCTGGGTTTGAATCCTGCTTCTGCCATTCAGTAATTAACTTTGCTGAGCCTTAGTTTCCTTGACTATAAAATAGGAATAATTATACTTGACTCATGTTGTTAGGGTTGAATGTGATGCCTGCATAAAGTATTATTAATAGTCTCTGCCAATTATTATCTTTAGTGACTTGAACTGTAATATCTATTCTTGGTTACTATATGGTTTTTCAAAACATTCCAAAATTTATATTTACTGGATAATTACTAAAAATAATGGTTTTAAAATATCCTTCTAGGAAAGAGAATTTAGAATCTTGGCTTCTCCCACTACCTCTTTTATTTTGAGTTCACATGAATTTAGCCTGAGGTTACAAATCCTACTTTTAACTTTCTGAAGTGTTTTTTCTTTTATATTGTTTATATACTTATATCTATTATTCTTCATTATTGAACCCTTTTCTTTTAGTGGAATTAACTATTTTACTCAGTTATTTCTAAATGTTAGGTTGGTATCAGTATACTTCATCAGTTCTTTCCTACCTCAATATTCTCTATCTCTTATTCTCTTTTGACGGTCTAGGATGTACCTTTGAACAATTTATTTTTAAAAAAAACTACCAGGATGGTGAAAATTTGACTTTGCAGATCTAAGAATAATTTCCTGTGACCTTTGAACACGAAAAACTAGGATGAGGTATAAAATTCTTAGATCATAACTTTTCCTTTTCAATTCTCTGTAAGTGATTACTTCATTGTCTTCTGGCATTTTATTGTTGCAGAGGAGAAATCTGAGGTCAGTCTGATTTCAGTTCCTTTGAAATAACCTATTTTTTTCTGCTTGTATGCTTGTAGGATTATATCTTTATCCTTGAAATTTAAAAACATTTGCCAGGACATGTCTTGGTGTTGATGATCTCTGTTGAACCTTCTCAGTCTCCAGTCTCAGGTATTTTTTTTTTTTTCAGAACTGGAAAGTTTCCTTACACTTTTGATTGATTAAACTGCCTGTTTTTTTCTTTTTTCTTTAGGAACATCTGCTATTCATAGATTATTTCTATGTCTGTCTTCCATAGTTTTTAAATCTTTTCTTTCTTTCTTTTTTTTTTTTTTTTCATTTACTCAAGTTTGTCCTCTGTGGCATGGATTCCGTTTTCTGCAGTGTCAATTCTAATACTTGCTATTCACAATGTAGATTTAATTTTGGCTACTATGTTTTCATTTCTTTATTCTTATCTCAACATACTCTTATTTCATAAGCAGAATCCCCCTTAGTCGGTAACACTTCAAAAAACATGAGGTGGATCCCAGCCTGAAACTTGGCCACAACCACAGGACCAGGAAAAAAAAAAGTTTCTGAAAGGGTCCTCTTAAACATAAAAATGTAAATATAACCAGAGGTCATTCTTACCCTCATCTAGAAAATAGAACAGTGTTGGGTACTAACAGATCTTAAGTAGCTAGAGGAATAGTAAAGCAGGCATAAGGGCACCTTAACTAGAAATAAACTGATTTTTCTAATTACATGTATTGTTTTTCTCTTTATAAAATTAATACATAATAAGTGCATGTAACTTTGAAAATACAGTACAAAGAAGAAAATCCTATGACCCAGGTAACGACTGATGAGATTTTATATATGTTTTGCCAGTTACATGCACACATGTTGGGAGGAAGGGATGCAAAATTGGGTCATACTATATAGTTTTGTATCCTTTTTCATTTAATATATGGCAAGCATATTTTTTGCATCATTAAATTTTCTTTGAGGCCCTGATTTTAACCATTGCATAGTATTCCTACATATGAATAGATGTATTATGATTTATTTAACCAGTCCCTTTTTGGTCATTTAGATTGTTTTCTATTTTTCAGTATAATGAGTATGATGAATATCACTGTACATAAGTCTTTATGCACATCTCTGATATTTCCTTAGGATAAATGAGGAGCTGATTCTTAATCCTGTCACATTGGTAAGGATTATATACATTCCTTATTAAGAATATAAAGTGCTTGTTTCTTATTGTTTCAATGTGATTGCATAGAAGATTCTTTGGATTCTGAACAATTTGATGGTATCTTAACCACACTTTGAGAGAGGTGTCTAATGCCTCATGCTCAGCACCTTCATGATGGAATTCCTATTGCATAAGCTTTTGGACAGGAAAACCACTGCTGATATCAGGGAGTTTGGAAGGTAGATATACTTGTGGAAACTTGAGGGTGGTGAAAAAAAAAAAAAAGTATGGTCCTTGCTCATTCCTACAACCTGGGTCTCCATATTAATATACTAGGACTCTGGATCTTTTCTTTTCCTCTTCCCTTCCTGTTATTTCAGACTGTTACTGTCTCTGAAGATTCTTCTCTTAATGTCCGTACGTCCATTTCATTTCTAGGTAGGAGAATGTCAGTAGATGGTATACCCTGCTGAGTTCAAGGTAGCATTTTATCAATCACAGATCATCTTTTGGTCCTAGCATACTTATACATGATGATCTCCTGCTGAAATGGAAGTATTTTTTTAACTAATTATATATTTTCAGAGGTATCAGACAGCAGCCTGGAAAAGTACATTGTTGTATCATGCCATCACAACAAAGCAGTCTGCTTAATAAAGTTGCTTAAAATGAAAGTTTTTAAATTAATAAAATATTTTTAACATCAGAATTTTCCTTAAAATATTTAGGAATACTCTAGAGTTCCTGAAACCTTGATTCAGAAATACTGATTTGAATTGTTCTTCCTCTTTAAGCCTGGAAGATGATGTTAGGTGATAATTTTTTACAACATTGAAAGCAATTCCTGCTGAAAGTCAAGGGAACAGTCTCCTTTATCTGATTTGTTCTGATGAGACCCATATTGTAGGTTATTCTAATGTGTGACTTTATACACATTTCAGGCTAACAAAGTAAAGCATGATTAGCATTTCCTAACCTTTTCCAGTATTTCACATCACATTTGCATATATACAATCTGCCAGGCTCTGAAATTTTTTGGCTGGAAGGCATTATGGTGGGATGAGAGAGGATAAATACATTTGCCTCACTTTTAAACTATTTTTTGTCCATACTCATTCTCTAGCTACATTGTATAAAAATATAGCACATACAAAATGATCTCTTCCACCCTGCTTAGTGGAAAATTGACTGTAGTGAATTATGGAACAGGTGTTTCAACACTCTCCTATACTTCTTCATTGCATTACATCTTTAGAAGTTATATGTAGAAATGTAATGTTACACTGTCAATTGAGGCAAAAGAGAGGAAAAGAAATAACATTTACTGAACATACACTCTCTCTTGGTGGATCTTTTTAATTACAACATCCCTGTGAGATAGACATTATGTGCATCTTGTGAGTGAAGAAACTGAGGCTCAAAATGTTAAATAACTTACCCAAGTTCAGGTAACTACACTAGTAACTGACAGAGTTGGGGTTTAAACGTGGTACTGGCCAGCTTTAGAACACATTTTTTCCCACTTGTTTTTTAAAATTAGAGAAATATGTTTTCTTGTTTAACAAGTACTATTCCTTAAACTTAGGAAACAATAGAAAGTAAAATACTGAGTAAGACTGATATACATGTCACCTAATCTCTAATAAAACCAACGGTCATTTTCCAAATGGGAAACTTGACTGCAGAAGTAACTCTATGCTCATTTCTGATAGATAACATTTGAATCCCTGTTTTGATGAAGTGATAGAAAAGTTTCATTTGAATAAAGGTGCTTTTTTTTGGTAGAAAAAGCTTTGTAAAGCTTCACTGGTATGTCGGATAACATTGGCTTGCTGCTTTAAAAATTAAATTGTTCAACATTTTAAATTTTTGCTAAACTCAGGAGGTAGATATTTTTACAAAATGTAGAGCATGAAATACCCTTCAGATTATGTTTCACTCAATTTTTTTCTTAGGTTGCTTTGTTAGTGTATACTATACTATTAACTGGGTGAGTGGTTGAGAAAAGAAAGTTTATTGTAAAATTTGAGATGACGTGAAGCTGAAAATAGTGAACAGGCTGATCGACAGATTTGGAATCTAATGTATAGAGATTGTAGCAATGGATGGGAGCTGGAAAAAGGTGAATCAAAAATTTTAAATAAAGTTTTATTCGTGGAACTAAGAGTAACAACAGGTATGAATAGAGGATGCAGGGTGTGGTTGCAGTGCAAGAAGACAAGGATTTAATCAGAAAACTTGATATGTCAGCATTGTGTTGAGGGCATTCCAAAAATAATGCATATGTGAATTGCGTTAACATAAGTTTATTTTCTAGGACAAGGGAGGTAATATGACCTTTACTCTGCATTGGTCGTTTGAGGGTTGAAATGTTAATTACATGCAATTCCATATACCACCCTTTAAGATGAATTGGAGTGTGCTCAGAGAAGAAGATGGTAATGAGTCTTATCTATCTTAAAGAAATGTTTGAAGGAACTTATCTAGAAAAGACAAGACTCAGGGTGGATTAGAGTCATAGCTGTAGATTTACTTCCTGTGACTTTGCAGATAGAGTACAGGCAAGTTAGTCATCATTTATTAGTAATCCTCTTAAAGAGAATTCACAGCTGAGGAAAGTTGCTATATAATGAAAATTTTCATGTAGCAGGCAGTACTTTTTCAGAGATATTATAGTGCCTAGTGAGGTAGTACATTCTTGTCCTGGTAGTACTTAAGCGTAAGTAAGAACAGAGTAGAAAGAATTGAAACATGTAGTAGGAACAGAAGACTTTTGAGATGCCTTACCAATTCAAAGATTTTTTAAATTCCAAGATCAGAAGGACTTTACGGAGTATTTTATCCTCATGAGGCTACCTCACCTTAGTAATAATGTGCATTGGTACAGCTCTTCAACATTTGTAAAGTTCTTTCTTCTGAATTATCTCGTTTTTGAGCCTGGTAATAATCCTTTGGGTAGACAGGACAAGTATCCTCATTTTGAACAGGTAAAGTAATAGGCTAAGAGAAAGTCTGAATTGCCTCAAATCATAAACCTTATAAGCAGCAGCCTAGGGCTCTGTCCTTGGTCTGCGAATTCCAAGTTTAGTGCTGTTTCTCCTGTACCAGTTTTCTTTAAAAGTAAGTTAAAAGTTGTGATACTTGCTTTGCATACATTAAAAATTGCAAGGAACAGATGGTTCTTAAATTTTATTCCTATGAAAAACATACGTGTAGCTCAAGTTAGACTGAGGGTTCTAAACGCCACACAATGGGGAGTCATGGGGGCAAGTCTGTGTTACAGAAAGATAACTGTTTACAATTAATGAAAAACTCTGGTTTGGGCTGCTAGATGAATGATGGTGCCATTCATTAATATGGCAAATATAGGAGAGGGAACAGATTGGTGGGCCAGAGGTGAGGTAATTGAATTTTGGACGTAAGAAAACTAGCTGACAGTGATTGTTTACTAAGTGCCAGACACTGTGGTTAGGGTTTTATATCATTTAACTAATTTAGTCTTTACTACAACCCTCTGAAGATAAGACTTTTCAGTCTTCATTTTCCATATGAAGAAACTGAAAAGCTTAGATTGTTTAAAGAACCTGTCCAAGGCTTCATAATTAATAAGGTAAGAATATGAATTTGAATCTCTGTGTCTGCAAACAGAGCCACAGTTGTTAGGACCTAGTTCTTTGGTACATTTGGATAAGAACAACCAGTAGTCAGTTGAATAAATGGTTGTCACTTTGAGGAAAAATAAATATTCTGGAGATACACGAGTGTCTTTATACCAAAGAAATGGGCAGTGTTATAGCCTTTGAACATACCTTAGGAAAATAAAGATTTTATACTTGCCTCCCTACCTTTTCCTGAATTTTGGCACTGTTTCTGTGCTTCATAGTATTACATAGGCATTCCCTAATCTAGGAACATCTTCTATGAGTGGTGAAAATGAAAGGTGCTCTTTATATAAGGTCAACAGACCTTCTAGGATAGGGGCTATGTTTTATTAACTTTTATCTTGAGCTCAGTGCCTAGAACATAGCTTGAATGAAATGAGATGAATGAATGGATGGATGGTAATAGGGATGAGAAGAACAAAGAGGGGAGTTCATATTTAGAGCAGCTGCCTCATGTGAAGTATGAGGTGATAGGTGGGCTGCCTTTTATTTCCCAGGTGATAATGCTCCAAAGATGGTTAGCTTAGATCCTTGTATACTTGTTGAATTAATAATCATGGCTACTCCTTTTTCCAGTGAGGGAATGAGAGAAGAAACTGTGTGTTCCTGACTTCTGTTTTTGTGGTTTTTAGAAGTTACACAAATAATACATATTCATTGTAGACACATTAGAATATTCAGATAAGCAAAAATAAACAATTTAAATTGTCTAAAATTCTACCACCCAGAGATAACCACTGTTAACATTTTGGTGTATATCCTTCCAGAGTTTTTCCCATAAAAATATATACATTGAAACATGTATATATTTATTTAAAATGGGATCATTACAATCCATATTGTTTTGTAAACTGCTTTTTCACTTATTACATGTGACTGTCTTTCTGTGTCAATGAATTTACATCTTTATCATTTTAATGACTGCATAGTATTCCATTATAAGGGTGTACCATAATATATTTAGTTAGTTCTCTATTGTTAGGAATTTAGGTTTTCAATTTGAAGTTCTTTTTGGAATAAAAGTTATGGTGAGCATTCTTGTATGTACATCTTTGTACACTTGTCTACTTTTTTAAAAAAAGTAGAATCGAGACATTTCAAAATTTTATGTGTGGTATTTTGGTTTTTTTAAAATACAGACTCAGATTGCCTTCCTGAAAGGTTGTGCTGATTCATACTTTCTCCAGCAGTATGTCCAGAGTGCTCTGTCCCCCATACCCTCGTTAACACTGAGTGGTTTTTTGTTTTTGTTTTTGTTTTGTAAATCATTACCAATTTGAAAGGCAAAAGGTGTCTTTGGGTTAAATGCATTTCTTTGATGAGTACTAAGGCTGAACTCTTTTTTCCCTTATTGCTCATTTCTGTTGAGGTTCATCGTTTTTTCTTACAGGTTTGTAAAACAAAGCTCTTTATGTATTGAGGATACCGACCCTTTGTTATATGTTGCCTTTTTTTTTGTAATCAGTTTGTCTTTTATCTTTTTTTGTGTCTGGCAGAAGTTTTAAACTTTTATAGATTCAAGTGTCACTTTTTTCTTTATGATTTCAACCCTCCTTACCCCATGAGTATTGTTCACCTATATTCTAATAGTTGTATAATTTTATTTTTTCACATCTAAATGTTTAATCCATCTGGCATTTATTTTGATGTAGAGATTGGGCTTAATTTTCTCTTAAGTAATTAATCAGTTCCCTTGATTAATTATGAATGGAGTTGGAATTTAGAATGTGTTTTGCCATACACTGTTGTAAATAATGTTTGGTGAGGCTTAAATGAGACCATTTGTAATGCATTTAACTATTAAACTCAAGGGCTCACATGGAAAGGTAATAATCATTTATTATATTATTTCCATGAAAAAATGTTTTTATAGTTTCAAATAATTAACTTTTGAAGCACATCCTGTTGCAAATTTAGCAACTGCATACTTATATGGTGGTTCTACTTCATTAGAGCCCTTTAGGGGTGAAAATCTTCCTCAGTTTTTGTTTTTGTCTGCCTTCATTTAACTTTAACTGATGTGAGGTCTGTTTTGGTAACTTTCTGCTTGCTGTGCTTTTCACAGAATGGACAGCAAATTATGGATGAACCTATGGGAGAGGAGGAGATTAACCCACAAACTGTAAGTAAAATATTCTGTCACAAAGGGTATAGATAAATGAAATACTGTAAAATTATTCTTATTTTTCAACTGAACAGAGTAATCATTTTACAGTATAAGAAACTTGTCGATCCTTTCACATTAACTTTACCAGACTACATTAATGAGTATGCCAGGGACCTTTCTAAAAAGTGTACAATAAGAGTAATTTTAAGAGAATGATAAAACAGATTGCTTTATATTGTTGAAAGTTTTTCATTAGTGCCTAAAGCTTATGTTTTTTTGTTTCTTGGGGATTTTTTGAGATGGAATTTTGCTCTTGTCACCCAGGCTGGAGTGCAGTGGCGCTATCTCAGCTCACTGCAACCTCAGCCTTCCGGGCTCACGGGATTCTTCTGTCTCAGCCTCCTGAGTAGCTGGAATTACAGGTGCTCACCACCACACCTGGCTAATTTTTGAATTTTTGTAATTTTAGTAGAGATGGGGTTTCACCAAGTTGGCCAGGCTGGTCTCGAACTCCTGACCTCAGGTGATCTGCCCACCTCAGCCTCCCAAAGTGCTATGATTACAGGTGTGAGCCACTGCACCTGGCCTAAAGCTTATGTTTTTAAATAATCAAATTGACCGTAAATTTGTTAAGGACAGAAATATAAAGGTCATACTTTACAGATATGTTTAACATAGAAAGTGGACATTCACCATTTCCTCATCTGTTTTTTTGTTGTTGTCCACTCCTGAATCCCCAGTAACTAAACCAATGTGCCTGGCACATAATGGACACTCATTAAATGTTACATAAATGAATTAATAAATTGTTCCCTACTACCACACACAGAATAGCCATTGTCAGCAGCTAAGTTACAGTCGTCTTGATATTTTGTATATAAGGTAATTATTATTTATGTTTACAAAATACATACTCTGCAACTTGTTCTTTTTACTTAACATGTCTTGAACATCTTTGTATGACAATACATATAGAACTACCTCTTCTTTGTTTTTTTTGTTTTGGGGGGTTTTTTGAGACAAGGTCTCTCTCCTTGTCACCCAAGCTAGAGTGCAGTGGTAGAGTTATGACTCACTGTAACCTCAAACTCCTGGGCTCAAGCAACACTCCCACCTCAGCCTTCTTAGTAGCTAGGACTACAGGCACATGCCACCACGCCCAGCTAATTTTTTTTTTTTAATGTTTGTGGGTTTTTTTTTTTAACAGATGGGGCCTTGCTATGTTGCCCAGGCTGGTCTTGAACTCCTGGCTTCAGGCAATCCTCCTGCCTCAGCCTCCCAAAGCATTGGGATTACAGGTGTTACCCGCCATGCCCAGCCAGATCGACCTCTTTTTAAAGTGGTTACACAGTTACAGTATTCTATTTTATGAATATCCTATATTTAATGTAATTTTCCCCTATTTATTTTTGTGAATTTTTGTTTCAGTAAGATATAGTCTTAGAAAAGGATGTTCTGAAACCAAGGGTATAAACATTTAAATCTCAATAGACATTTATCAAATTTTCCTTCAGAATTTCAGTATATGAGAATACCTGTTTGAGTATTGCCTACTCAATACTAGGTATTATCAGAAAATATTTTTAATTTGAGTGACTCTAGAAAAATAATACTTGCCCTTTTTTTCTTTTTCTTTTTTTGAGACAGAGTCTCACTCTGCTGCTCAGACTGGAGTGCAGTGGTGTGATCTCAGCTCACTGCAACTTCCGACTCCCAGGTTCAAGCCATTCTCCTGCCTCAGCCTCCCGAGTAGCTGGGATTACAGGCAACCGCCACCACGCCTGACTAATTTTTGCAATTTTAGTAGAGATGGGTTGCACAGTGTTGGCCAAGCTGGCCTCGAACTCCTGACCTCAAGTGATCCACCCATCTTGACCTCCCAAAGTGCTGGGATTACAGGCATGAGCCACCATGCCTGGCTGACTTTCCAATTTTAATTTGCATCTCATTTGATTACTAGTGAGATTGAGTATCCATACATTACTGGCCTTTGTTATTTTATGTTTTGCTCAGTTTTATTTGTAGTTACTTGTTGTCTCCTTATTGGTCTGTACAATCTCTGTATATATTCTGGATATTAACTCTATGTCTATTATATATCTTGTAATATGTTTTTTTAAACATTGATTATGTGTCTTTCATTGTAGTATGTACAGAAGTTTGTTTTGTTTTGTTTTGTTTTTTTGAGAAGGAGTCTTGCTCTGTTGTCCAGGCTGGAGTGCAGTGGCATTACCTCGGCTCACTGCAACCTCTGCCTTCTGGGTTCAAGCAATTCTCCTGCCTCAGCCTCCTGAGTAGCTGGGATTATAGGCACGCGCCACCACACCTGGCTAATTTTTGTATTTGTGGTAGAGACGGGGCTTCACCACATTGGTCAGGCTGATCTCAAACTCCTGACCTTGTGATCTGCTTGCCTCAGCCTCCCAAAGTGCTGGGATTACAGGCGTGAGCCACCGCACCCGGACAGAAGTTTTCATTTTTTTTTTTTTTTCTGGTTGTTGAGACAGAATCTCGCTCTGTTGCCCAGGCTGGAGTGCAGTGGCTGGATCTCAGCTCACTGCAAGCTCCGCCTCCCGGGTTTACGCCATTCTCCTGCCTCAGCCTCCCAAGTAGCTGGGACTACAGGCGCCCGCCACCTCACCCGGCTAGTTTTTTCGTGTTTTTTTAGTAGAGACGGGGTTTCACTGTGTTAGCCAGGATGGTCTCGATCTCCTGACCTCGTGATCTGCCCGTCTCGGCCTCCCAAAGTGCTGGGATTACAGGCGTGAGCCACTGCGCCCAGCCCAGAAGTTTTCATTTTTAAATGGTCACATCTGGCTTCTGGGTTTCATGCTTTGGTTAGAAAATCCTTCCCTACACTAAGGTTATAAAAATAATCCTTTTACATTTTGATCTTTTATAGTTTTTTGGTGTTTTTTGTTTTGTTTTACATTTAGATCTGTGATCCACCTGGAATTTAGTACCTGGTATGAAGTAGAAATCTAACTTCTCTTTCCAGATAAATAGCCTGTTGTCCTAACCTCTATTTATTGAATAAATAAAATCTATTCTTTCCTACTCATTTGAGATACCTCTTTTATCACGTATAAAATTGCCTTATATTCCTTGTATCAGTTTCCTGCTTTGCCATAAAAAATTACCACAAACTGGGTGGTTTAAAACAACAGATGGCTCTCGGGGAGGTTCCTTCCTTGCCTATTCCAGCTTCTGGTGTTTGCCAGCAGTCCTTGGCATTCCATGGCTTGTAGATACATCATTCCACTCTCTGCCTCGGGCATCAGATGATCTCCCTGTTTGTGTCTGTGTCCAAATTTCCCTCTTCTCATAAGAGCACTAGTCATTGGATTGGGACCATCGCACTCCAATATGACTTCATCTTAATTACATCTGCAAAGACACTGGTTTCAAATAAGGTCACATTTACCGTTACTGGGGATTACTTGAACATACCTTTTTGGAGGGCACAATTCAACCCACAACCCCCCTGAATATTTTTACTTTACATACTTTTTCAATTACTGTCATTTTATTATATGTTTTTGTTAATGTGGTAAAGCAAACCTTCCCACCTTTTTACTTCTGTAAAAAGTCTTATATGTAGTCTTATAAATATAGTCCTACATTTAATCTTCCAGATAAACTTTACAATCAGTTCATCAAGTACTTCTGAAAAATTTATTGGGATTTTTATGGGAATTGCCTTAAATGTACAGATTAACATGAAAAATTACTTTAACAATATTGAGTCTTCACATTCAGGAACATTCATTTTTTCTGATTTTCTTTTACATTCTTTATCAAAATTTTATGGTTTCTTGGCTGGGCGTGGGGGCTTATGCCTGTAATCCCAGCACTTTAGGAGGCTGAGGCAAGAGGTTTGCTTGAACCCAGGAGTTCGAGACCACCCTGGGCAGCATAGCGAGTCCCTGTCTCTACTACAAATTTAAAAATAAGCCAAGCATGGTGGCATGTGCTGTGGTCCCAGCTACTTGGGAGGCTGAGGCAGAGCATCACTTGAACCCAGAAGTGTAAGGCTAAGGCTGCAGTGAGCTATGATCATGCCACTGCACTCCAGCCTGGGCAACAGAGTGAGACCCTGTCTGAAAAAAAAAGTTAAGTTTTTTACATATAGTTCTTGTACATTTGTTAAAGTAAGTTATGGGTATTTTATAGTTTTATAGTCTTTGTTATGTAGTAAGTGGCATTTTTTTTCTGGTATGTTTTCCATCTGGTTATTGCATGTATATATTTAAAATGTTAGGTGTTTTTGTATGTTTTTAGCATCTTAGGAGTGTTAACTTTTCAGAAATCAAACAAATTGTCATGAACATTATGTCAGTTGTGGAAGAATAAGATCACTTTAACCTTCTGCTTGAAACACCTTCATAGTTTTATGGTTCCTTTAAACAAAAGCCCAACCTTCATAACATGACCTACCAGGCCCTGCATAATAAGGCTTTGCATACTTCTCTCCACATCCTCTCCAGCCGCACACCTCTACTCTCTACTGAAAGTCCAGTCACTCAAATGTATCAGCTTCTCTTTTGCTTACGGGCTTTCAAAGGCAATGTTCCTTCTCCCAGAATTCTTTTCCCTTAGCACCATTCCCACTACTTAATATCTGGTCATCTTTGTTTAGATATCATTTCAACTGTGATGTCTTCCCAATACAACTACCACTTCCACTTTCACCTTGAGTTAAGTGTTTTTCCTTTTTGCTGCCACAGGAGCCTATGCATACCCTAAATGGCAACACCATACCAGATTCCATTGCTTATTTGCTTGGTCTGTATTCCCTACTAAACTGTGAGTTGAATGAGGCAGTGACCAAGTCTGACTTATTCCTTGTTTTATGTCTGTGCCTAGTACCCAGTTGGTGTTCAGTAAGTATTTGTAGATTAAAGGGATGAATGGATTAAGTTTTAGCTAGCATAGGGACCCAGGCATGGGGCCTAGTGCCCAGAGCTACCTTCAGATTCCTACCCTCTCCAAAACCATTTGAGGTAATTTACTTCATTTGTCTATAGTATATATATTTACATGTAAGTGAATGTAAAAACAATCAGAAGGAAAACCTCCAAATTTTTTTATTCTCTGTAGTCTAAAAGCATTTTCCATTGTGATGTTATATGGTTTGTACTTTCTCCTACTCATGGCTTTAGTGGCATTTACATCTGCAAGAACCTGCATTCTAGAGACAGGTCAGAAAGATGGAGGACTAAGATACTACCTGCAATGCAGATGAGGCTATTGAGCAAATCATTCCAGATTATACAAATTAGGCTTAGGTGTCAGATCAAAGCCTGGTATTTAATATTTATTAAATGATATTAAATCCAAAAGATTGTCAAAATATTTATTAACCTTATAATTTAAAATTGTATTTGCGTTTTATATATAATTAGAAGTTTTCCTTTTGTCAACTAATAATTTACATAGGGAATGTTGAGATGTTGTATATTATCTATTTGATGTGTTACAAATTACTCCAAACTTAGTGGCTTAGAACTACACACATTTATTATCTCCCAGTTTCTGTGGACCAGCAATTTGGGCAGAGCTTAGCCACATCTTTTGGTTCAGAGGCTCTCTCAGACTTGAAATTAAGGTGTGGACCAGGGGTAGAGTTTCATCTGAAACTTGACTAGAGAAGGATCTGCTTCTAAGCTCACATGGTTGCTGGCCCAGATTCCTGGTCCACCAAAACTGTGAGATAATAAATGTATGTATGGAGGCCATCAGCTGGTAGGCTTTCTTGCAGTTTCATTGGCCCCTTTTCCGTGGGCTAGAATGCGGAATGTAATGATAAGCCACTTTTGACTAGGACAAGACAGTAGAGAAGATGGATAATATGAGAAGAAATCTGGGTCCCTTAATGACCTAGTGATCTAGTGACACCTCTTCACCCAAAAGTATGCTCGTAACCTATGGACTGTGAGAGAGAAAAAAAAAAGGCACTTACTTTGTTTGAGTTGTCGCATTTGGGGATCTTTTTCTTACAGTAGCTTAGTCCATATTCTAACTGCATCTAGTCATTCATTAACAAAGTAGTTCATGAATGTCTATTAGGTGCCAAGTACTCTGCTACATTCGTTGTTACAGAAGCATATAAGGGAAACTGGCAGCTTTAAAAATGGCAAAATAAAGTTGTTTTTGTCCTCTTCTCTGGGAAATTACCAATCAAAACAACAAGGAGAATAAGAAATCAGAATTTTGGTCTTTGAAATCAGAAGATATCTGTAACTTCAACCACAAGATATAAATATGAAAAGCAGATAGAAGAGTGGTAACCAGATGAAATTATTAGAGCATAAGTGATTTTAGAGGAATATCCTAATGGTGAGCAAGTCTTATTCAAGGCCCCCAGAGCCTCAGAAGAGCTCAAAAATGGGGTCACCGGGTACTGTGGAACGTGGATGTATGGCATGGGGCTGAAAACAGAGATTGGTTGAATATTGATATAAAGAGTTTCTAGATCCTCTCTCCTCTGGAGACAGAAGGTATTTCACAGAGAAAACCAGAGAAGCTGTATATTTGATCACCTCGGACACAGGAAGAAGTAGGGTAAGGCACTGGGCTGGAAACAGAGAGGTCAAGTGAAAACCTATTACTGAATGGTGACCTGGTCCCATTCCAACCACTAGGACCGTATCCTCCAGGAAGGAGGATGGGCGTTGTGACTGAAGAAATGTAAGATACTGTCCTTTGGGAGATCTTTAGTGTAAAGGCTGCCTAGTTGGCCAGTTAACCTATAAGAAAGCCTCCCCAGGTGACAAGCCACATAACTGCCAGGCCACTTCTTAGTGCCTCACTCTCAAATATTTATGGAAAGCCAAATATCACCAGTTATGTGAGGAAGTCTTCCAGTATAAAATAATGAGATCTTGGAGGAACAAACAATGCAGGGAAAAAGCAAGTTTAATTAGTGTCCTCTGAGTGTTGAGACAAAATTGATTCCCTAAGAAAAAGTAAATTGCCATAAAAAAGAAATCATAAAAGAAGAAACTCTTAGAAGTTAAAAATATAATAGGAATGTTTTGCATTTTAGTAGAACATTTACAAGCTAAAATTGAGGAAAACTCTCAAAAAGTAGAACAATAAGAGGTAGAAAGTAGGAAAGAAAAAGAAAGAAGAGCAATCTAACATCTAACTAATAGGAATTCCAGAAAGCGACAATAGAGGAAATGAAGGGGAAGAAAGCAGGAAAGAAATACCATAAGAAACATTTTTTGTTTTTTACATTTTAATATCTCTGAAATCAGAATGGTTGTTATAATTCATAGTGTGACATATATTAATTGACAGCATCTTTCATAATGGTATAGTGATAATGATGCTTTTAGATTAAGTGGAATACTAAAATACCAAATTAAAAAAAAAAAGTTTTCCAAAATGAGGACCATGGAGTCTCCAGATTACAACATCCCTCTGAAAGCCTATTAATGAGAGAAATTTTAAAAAGCCCTACTCTCAAGAAGGGTCATCTCTATGAAATATCAAAACACTAGGGATAAAGGGAAGACCCTAAGCTTTTAGAGATTTTTTAAATCCTATATAAAAGATTGGATAGAAGAATATTAGACTTTTCAGCATTGGAAGTTAGAAAACAAGGAGCAATGCGTTTAAAATGCTTAGTGAAAATGATTTTCAGCCAAGATATTTTCAGATATGGACCTATTTTAGGAAGTTGCTGGAAAATGGGCTCTGCCAACACTAGGGGGTTATTAACTAAGTAAGAGAGACATGGGATTCGGCAAACAAAAGATCCAGTACTGCAAGCATGATGAAAGTTTTTTCCCATTATGATGATTAAAGGAAGCTTCAGAAGACTAGTTCATGCAGGAAGCTTAGAGAGTACTCAGTCCAGATTGAAGTAGACAGATAATTTCAAGAATGCTGCCTCCAGGAATAGGATTGGGGGAAGAGGTGGGGGAATAGAAGTGATGAATCTAAATAGGCTTGAGTATTGAAAATTCACTTGAGAGGTTGTTGCAGAGTAGGAAGAATTTGAAATAGGTACAAAGAAAATAAAAGCAAATTTAAAAACAAAGCACCTGTAAACTTAAGGAAAAATAAAAATTGCACACAAGAGATGTAACTAAAGTATATTCTTTACCTAGGCAGTGAGCAGTGTTTACATAGTCATAATAATTGTAAAGACTAAATATTGATTTAACCAAAATCTGTGATATGAGTACCGAGTCATCTGTAATAGGATGTCTAAAGGTAATATCTGAAATTGATGAATCAAGAGAAAGTATTATAAGGTTACTATTTATCATATAAAGGCAAATACAAGAGGGAACAATGAAAAGAACTGAAAGGGTACCAAGAGCATAGAGTACTGCTGCTTTCTCATTACAAGCTTTGAAATGCTTTTTGACACTTAGCCTTTGATAAAAATTTAAGTGAAATTTAAAAAGCAGTTGTAACTGGTGTGATCAGGCAAAAATTCACAGAAGGCATGAAATTTAACCTGAGTCTTACAAAATAGGTACAGGATTTTTGAGAAGTAAATGTCAACATTTGGGTAAATGCACTTTTATGGGAAAATGGTGTAAACAAAAGTCAAAGGGAGGAAAAGTGAGATGTGTTGGAGATAGCTAAATCAGTTTGACTAAAAGGATGGTCATAAAGGACAGCCTGATTTCTCCTGAACATTAAATACTGTCCCTCAGACCTTCTTAGTGTATGGAGTTAATCCTGTGATGTCTCTTGAACATATCTCCCAGGTTTCTATTTGTGATAGAGCCATTCTGTTCTGGCTGGATTTTTCTGTTCTTCACACACTTAATCTCTTCTCTTGCCCTTTGTTCTTTGCCCTGCTGTCTGCCTGTCTCCCTTATCTTAGATCTACTTCTTATTTATGTATGTATGTATGTATTTATTTATTTTGGAAACAGGGTCTCACTCTGTCACTGAGGCTGGAGTGCAATGGCTCACTGCAACCTCCACCTCCCAGGTTCGAGCAGTTCTCCTGCCTCAGCCTCCTACAAGTAGCTAGGATCACAGGCACATGCCACCACACTCAGCTAATTTTTGTATTTTAGAGATGGGGTTTTACTGTGTTAATCAGGCTGGTCTCGAACTCCTGACCTCAAGTGATCCACCTGCCTCAGCCTCCAAAAGTGCTGGGATTACAAGCATGAGCCACTATACTCGGCCCTACTTCTTTTCCATCTTCTGCCATTTTAATGCTGTTATCCTTTCTTCTGGCTCTCTAAAGTTTCAACCCTTTCCTGTCTTTATTTAACTGAGGTAAAAACTTTTACTTCACACAAAGCTGCCTTAAAACTTGCATTTGAGCATCCAAAATGATCCTTAACAGCCATGTTAACAGCACACCATTGCACACCTATTACAGTCATCATGGTTCAAACACACACTGGAAAGAGAAGCCCCAGCAGAGTAGACAATAGGCAGTGAATTACTCACTCAACACAGGAAAATACAATAGAGTGCTCATTGGCTGGGAAAATTTGTACCATGGTATATTAATAACACTTATTGACTGTGTATTGTCTGCCATTCTAACTCTCATTGGTTGAGAGTGTATTTGAGCACTCAGAGCTTGAGGGAAAATACCCTAGTAGATTTAAGTATATGCTACTTAGGAAAATATTTCTGAGATAAATAGCAGTATAATTAGCACTGCATGGTGGAATTAAATAGAGTATGTATACACCAGGAAGATTTCCAAGCACAAGCAAAGGTTTCCTTTTGCTACATTTTTGGCTCTCTTTCAGGGCTATTTTTTCACTTCCTAGTGTCCTGTTCCTCCATCCCTAGGAGCTTAAAAAAAAAAAAAAAAAAAAAAAACTCCCTTTTTTATCATGGCTTGCTTGCCTCGTATGATGCCTCTGACCCAAAATTGCTTCTCTTCTGTTCTGGTGTATTCATCACAATACCCATTCCTTCAGTTTCAGTGATCTCATCCATATTTTGAAAGAAAGCAAAGTGACTTAATTATATTCAAATATGAATGGTTGGTTGGTTGAGTCAACCTGAAATACTGGCATATGGAAACTTGTAACCCCTTTACCTAAATGAGTATTTTAATTTAACTATTTTAGACAAGCATGACTAAGTAAAAAGAACTTCAGGCTAAGCAAGAAAAAGAAATGTGTGGACAGGGAGAGAAGCAATACCACCTAGGGCATTTTGTGACTTAACTGCAAAATTCAGACCTGGGGCTATGGTGCTGCTGCCTCTCACCCTCTCTTCATGCCCACGGGAGATTCTGTGAGTGAAACATAGCATGCTTTCCATTTAGACAGGACTTTGAAAGTGCTCTAAGAAATCCTGCTCAGTGCTCTAGGAAGTCACTACCATTTGTTTCAAGTTGATCATCTTCATGAAACTTATTTCCCATCTCTGGTTTAAAACCTTAAGCTCTTACCACTTTATAACACTGTCTGTTGATGGATATGTGCTTAAAAAAATTAACTGTCCTGCACTTAGATGGAAATCCTTATAAATTAAATCTTTTAGTGTCTGAAAAAAGGAATGATCCACACACAAAAATGTATCCAATGGAATCAATTAAGAACATGTTAACTTTAAGTTTTTATCATATGGGTCAATTTTTTTTTTTCAACAGAGCTCACTCATCATGGGGTCATGAGGATGGTTAATAATTGGGTTTAATCATGGTTGGGGTTTTGCCAGACAGGTGTTATGTATAGTGTAGAAAAGTTTTCAGGAACTCTGCCACGGTCCCCATACTCAGCCCTCTTCCTTTGGGGTCTGTTGAAAAGGTTTAGCACTTCCTGTTTTTTAACCTAAGTCAGCCACCAACCATTCATGTGCACTCTCCTTCCCCACACCAGATTACCTGGTTATGCTTCCACCAACATCATGACCATTTCCACATCCAAACTATAAGAACTTGGGCAGCAGATTATTTAACTTCTCTTTAAGCCTTAGTCTTCTGTTCATCTAGTGTGGATAATAGTTCCCACTTCATTGGTGAGCATCAGCTGAGATAATTTCATGTAAAGCACAGTGCCTAGAATATAGTAGTATCTTAAACGTTATTGTTATACTTGAAAGAAAACTTTATTAATAAATAAGAGAACTCAAAGCAACTAAGGACTCAGTGAAGGAAACTAGAAAAAAAGAACTACAAAGTAAACCTATAAAAAACAAGAGGAAGGAATTAAATATAATTTCAAAAATCAGCAATTTAGAAAACAAGGGAAAACACACAAAAGCAAATCCACAACATTAGGAAAGCAAAACAGGATATAAGCACAGATAGGAAGGAGATTAAAACATAACAACCCAAATATTTACAGATAAAATGATATGATGTCTGAGATTTGCTTCAAAATAATTAACTACAGGAGTTGGGGAAGTGAGCATATGAAACAAGATTGGCTATGAGTTGAAAATTATTAAACTCAAGTGATGAGCACATGAAGGCTATACTATTCTGTCTGCTTTTGCATATGGTTGAAATTTTCCTTAGGTTTAATTTCAAAAACTTCATAGAATACTAACTGTAACAGTATACTAATATGAAAGTTGGTGAAATGTATGGTGTTTTAGGAAAATCTAAATTTGGGAAGGGAGAGAGAAACAGTATACCAATAGCCTTGGGAGAAGTTGAAATCATAAAAAATTAGCACTACCACACTTTCTGTCCCCGATTATAGTGCCAAGCTCAGTGATTTCTTAAGAGAAAAATCTTCGAAACTTTCAAGAAATAGATCACTCTGTGGTCTTTAAGTTGTCCCAAAACATAGGAAAAAATCTGCCTTGCCTTCTAGTTTGTTTTATAGAGTTAGCATAGCCCCGAAAATGAGTTAGCGTAGAAAAGGAAACCATATGCCAATTTAATTTATGAATATAAATGCAAAAATCCTAAATATTTACAAATTAAGTATAGAATTATATTAAAATAATGGATTTTTTTCCTGGAAATACAAGCATAGGTCAATATTAAGAAATTTATTTGTCTAAGTTATCAGTAAATCAAAGGAGGAAAAATTAAGTGACAGTATTAATAGATAAAAAGACATTACACAAAACTTAACACTCATTCCTCTTTTAGTAAAGAGGAAATAGACTTTATATATCTAAGACCAAATATTCACATTATGTCTGAATGAATTAGTGAGTATATCTCCAAGTCAGGATCAAGGTAGCATTTACTACTGCTTACTTTAAGCTCTGTAGACTATGGGAAGTTTGGAGTTTGTTCTGTGATGGGACGCCATTGAAGAATTTGAGGTAGGGGCATAAATTAGTCTGATTTCTGTTTTAAGATGATTCTGGCTGCTGTGAAGATAAAGGATTGCACAGGGAAAATTTAGAAGCAGAGAAACCAGTTTTATGGCAATAGATGATAGTTTGTACTGGGAATGGCAGAGGAAATAGAAATAGACAGATTTGAGGTTTATTTTTGAGATAAAATTAGAATTTGTTGAGGGATTAAATATGAAAGGAAGGAAATTAGATAAGAAAGGAAAGGCCAAAAAGGACTCGTAGGTTTTTGAGAAAGGTAATAATGTCATTGCCTAAAATGAGAAAGATTCGTTTCCCATTACACTTGAAATAAAATACAAACCCAAATTTCTTGGGTCTAAGGCCTCACTTAATACGGCCCTAAGCTACCTCTTCATTTCCTTCCTCTTTCGTTGATGTTCATCGCATTCTAGCCACTGTGACCTTTCCTTCGTGTCTTGAATTCATTAAGCTCATTCCTATCTCTGTGCTTTGGCATTTGCTGTTCATTCTGTTTGAGGACTCTACCCCATGAGTCAGCAAACTTTGTGTGTAACGGGCCAGATAGTAAATAAATACCTTAAACTTTGTAGGCCATATGATCTCTCTTGCAAATACTCAACTCAGTGGTAGCCATTATAGGGCAAACACAGTTGAAGATAATATTTAAACAGAGATGGACATGGGCAGATTTGGCCTTTAGGCTGACCAGGCCTGGCTATAGTTTGCCCCTGCCCAAGGTCTTGATGTGGTTCCCTCCTTATTATTCAGGTTCTTCCTGGAGGACAATGTGCCAAGTTGCCTGGAGGACAACTTGATCCTTAATCAATCCTAAATTGATTAAGGATCAAAAACCTTAATGTCTCATACTCTTGAATATACAGTTCTACTTCTAGAAATTATTTCTAAATGTGAATGTGTACAAATGATGGGACAGCACCATAGTGTAGATCAAAGACCCAACAACAGGAGATTTGTATAATCGAATTTTCAACAGTTATTAATAATCCATTGAGGAATAGAGAACAGGGGTCAGCAAACTACACTCATGGGCCTGTCACCTGTTTCTGTAAAAGATGTTTTATTGGAACACAGCCTTACCCATCCGTTTTCTCACTGCACTGACAAAGTTGACAGAAACCGTATGTCCTGCAAAGCTGAAAATACTTACTATCTGTCCCTTTACAGAAAAAGTGATACTATGTGTAGTATGGTTCATATATGTGCATAGAAAAGATTGGAAAGAAAATCACCAAAATAGTGATTTTTTAAATTTTTTCCCTTTTTGTTTATTATCTAAGTTTCAATAATGGGCATCCATTATTTTTATAATAGTTACTTTTTAAATAATAAGGTAAATGAATAAATCAATAAAATGTTTAAAACAAAAATTTAGTAAGATAAATTTTAAGAAATTTTAAAGTTAGAGATGGAAAAAAAGAACAGTATCTAGTTTCATGTGCACAACCACAAAAGTAGCATCCATTTCAGATTTCAGCATATGATACTTATTAAGGAAGCCATTTATTTGAGGTCTTATATGTGATATTTGGTATTAATCTCAAGATTAATCTGGGCAATGGGATGTACTTAAACAGTAATAAATACCATAAGAGATGTACTAAAGGACTTTAAGAGCTCACATTCTGGTTAGGAGATAGATAACACCTAAATAAAGCAGTTGCTCATTGATGAATTGTAATATGATTATAAGGAATTCCAATCACATGAGGTAGTCTTTTAACTTTGTTTATAGTGCCTTTTGATATAAAGACCTTTTAAACTTTTATAATCAAATCTGTATTAATACTTTCCCTTATGGTATCTGCATTCTCCAAACAGGTAGCCGTATATCCTAACATCTCCCTCTGATGTACAGTGCCACATTCTTTTCTGTCACTCTATTTGTGTTTTATAGTAGTACCACACTGTTTTAATTAAGGTATCATTTCAACTTGGAGACTTATTTCAGATTTTGGTGTCTGAAATATTACTTCATTTCTTAGTGCTAATTATTAAAAAGCATAACACACAGCAAAATGTGAATTATTAACCTGAGCACTAGTAGTAATTAAAGCCAATTTTCACTAATCCTTTACGTTTAAAAAAGGGTATTTGGTTGCTCGTGTTTAAAAATATTACTTGAATAAAGTCAGTGACTGCTACTTACAGAGATATCCTACTTCATTAGTTGTGCAGTAAACATGATGCTTTTTCCTGACATAGTCTCAAGAGCCACCTCATGTTCAGACTGCCATTCTGTGTTAGGTGGTTGTCCTTGCCTTGCTGCCCTTTTGGAGTGTTGTAAGGAGTCTTAAGTAATTCCTTTTGGGAGATGGGAGAGTTCCTAAGTGCCTGCCTTGCTGAAAAACTGAAGCATGCGTTTTTAAACAAGAGGAGTGCACAATTTTCCAGGCAGAATTCAAAGTTCTATCTTAGATATTTATTTGGGTCCCTGTTGCTGCTAATGTATTTGGTTATATAAGATAATTTTTTAAATTGAGCAAAGTTTTTTTTTTTTTAGTTACTCTTCAACTTCCATTAGGTCATTTATAGAACATTTTCATAAAAATTTGATAGAGGAGGAAGAGTCCTGGCTTTTCATGTAGGATCTGTAACACATAATGGGTTCTCTAATGTTTGCTCAGTAAGTGGGTACTAAACTGAACTCCCATTATAGATAGCTCCATCACCAAATATGGGCCTACCTTGACCACAGTTTCTTCATCCAGAAAGTGAGCCGATTATTCTTGGTACTTTCTAGGGTGTCTTCAGGTTTTGAAAATTCCATGATTTTATTAAATTCTTACAGGCTGTGTAGATTAACCCTTGAGGTTTTTGTTGGTTCCACATAGATTAAATGTTCATTAAGTAGAGCATTATCCCACAACTCTTGAAGCTGCTGTTCTTTGGATGTTTTAAATGCCACTATTGCAGTGATTATGTTCTGAATGTTGGCATACTTGTCATTTTCGAAAGCAAAAATACCTTAGAAAAATTTCTATAAGGTATTACAGTATGAAATGAAATGGAGTGAGGGATTGTATGGTAGCTTGACCCCTCCTTCTTTTCCAAAATGGCTTCTTAAGTGTTCCATTTTGCTAATAACCCAAGGATTGGACTTCTTTTTTTTTTTTAACTTATATTTTATCAACTAGGAATATGAGTTTTAACTATGGGCCTTTAAGTCTTTAATCTGGTTGATAATTAATGCTGTGACTAACATAAATTCAAAAGTAATTTACTTTCATTTAAGACAGGTCGCAGTTGTCCGTACATCACAATTTTAAAAGTTTCTTGCCTGTGATCTTCATTTTCTACCTGTAGTTATGAAACTCTTCCTCATTGACAGGGAATACCCATGACATGCCTGTGTATAACCTTAAAATTGTCTTGAGACCACGGCTTGAGTGTGCGTGTAAACACACTGCAAAGGGTCAAATTCCACTTGTGCATCAGTTTAGCAACTTTTAGTAGTGGCAACTAGTTTCGGTTGTTTTAAAGGTTCATATAGTTAAGAAATTCTGGCATTTCTCAGGATTCTAAAATAACGTTTGTTTCACTGGTTGTGAAAATTGTCCGGATTGCTGGGAACTAGGAGAAAAGAACATTTCAACAGGATTTGGCTATCAGCAAATCTGTTTTCGTTTCCTGTTCTGGCCTCCCTACCTATCCAGCTACATTAGTGCCCCTGTCGGCAGGTTTCTTCTTTCTTTTACCACAGGAAAATTGTCCGGCCTCTTTTTCTAGCATTTTCAGGACCCGCCTGACAGGAAATTTTCTAATTGCCGGAACAGCTGGTAGGAGAAAACTTTGCAGGGGCTTGGCCTTCCCTTTCTAACTTAAGTTTTACCGTCAGAAATTCTTTTATCACCATCATGGTTTCGTAGCCATGTTTAAATTTTTGTCTTTTCGTGTTCGCTCTATACAGGTAAGCTCTGTTCAGCTTCTTTTAAAGAATAAAATGTTTCAGTTGGAGCTAACTATAATTATAGTAATTATTTTATATGTTCTTTAAAGCAGCTTTTCAAAATTCAAAACCAGTTTTGATAGAACGTTTAAAGGATAATATCTCTGTTTACTAAAAGTAAGCCAGTTATGTATATTATACATTTCAACTCTGTATATTTTGTCAATTTACTTTCACATTGGGTTGTTTTTTTTTTTGTTTTTTGCTTTTTGTTTTTTTTTTTAGTGCTAGAGTAATTTTTATCTTGCTAGTGTTTGTAATTTTTTATAGTAAAACAAATGACTGTAATTCTCAAAATTAAACCAGGCATAAACAGAATTGCAAATTTGCTAATATTTAGGAGATTACTATAATGAAAACAACTTTAGTGAGTAGGAGAGTATGTTATTTTAAGCAGTCAATAACTTAAAATCACATTTTGGTGGAAATTGGTTCCTGTAAAAACATGGAAGTTTTTAAGCAACTCCATATTTAAATAACTTCAAGTAATTTTATCTGATTTAGAGTAGGAACAATTTTCAAAGAATTATTCTGTTAAAATGGGCTTAGTGGATGTTAATTTGCAATATATTTAATCTACAATCCTGCCAAAATCAACTTGATATTTTGCCATGAGAATTGTGCTATCCAGCAGCTCTTTAAAGAGAATTAAATTTGCTGATCGGGATTCCAGATTGGGAGAAAACTCTGCTCTTTGTGGCAGTGATTAGAAATGTTAATCTGGAGAACCAGCTTGCTGTTTTCTCAAACATAGATAAAAGGAGCTGACTTATAAGAATTTAAAGCTCTCTTAAAGAATTTGGTTAAATGAAAAATGTTGAGCTTATTTATCATTCCATAGCAAATGAAGTAAATTGAATTCAGTCAGATTGTAATCTAGAATATTTTAATACGTAGTTTCATACCATGGCTTGAATAACCAGCCGAATTTTGTGTCACAGCAAAATAATTTTTATGTATCTTGATCATCTACAAAAAGGTTAACATATCTTTTTAAAATAAAACTACATATTATAGAACTATAGGTATCTATATAAAGGGTGATAGTTTAATTTAGAATGACATTTAAGGGACAAATAAAGTATGCATTTTTCATTTGTAAGCTCTTTTTTATGGTACAACAAAAAATGGTTACACATCCATAGTTAGAAAATACTTACTGACTTTTACCAAGAAACATTTAAATATTTTACTTCAAGCTTCAATAATATTTTCTGGCATTCAAAACAATTTAGAAAATACAAATGCCTCAAGAACACACTTCCTGACTCAAGGGAGGGGAGGAAAAAGGAAATTATGTATACAAGGCAGGGCATAATGCCAAATGTTGAATCATTCTTTGAAATCAGTTAATATCTCTCAGTTTGTTTTCTTAGTTAGCATGTTACAATATTAGGTTTTCGATCATTCAAATAGCATTAATTTCAGTTTCTTTAATCCTTTTTACATTTTAAGATCAAAATGATATTTTTCTCTCACAACTTGAAAAGGAAACAGTAGATTATTTTTTTCCCCACTAAAGAGTGGACCTTAAAGACCATTGAGGTATAAACCTAAGGACCTTTTGTTGGTCCTGGGAAACAAACTGGGTGGCTTTCTGTATGACTGAGGGACACCAAAAGATCTACCTGCCCATAAATTTTCTCCTCATTTTTCCATGATGTCCAAAATGACACTCTTTACAGAATTTCTAAAATTATATGTTTCAACTGAACTGACTTCGTTTTATCCATCAGGGGTCATATCTCAACAAATATTTATCTAATAATAAATCTTTGAGATCCAGGTAAATTGTCTTAGTATCTCTAACACCTAGTACAATACGTGGCCCATAATTTGAATGGCCTTCCAACGAAAATGAATGGTTCTAACAGAGTATGTCATAGATCAGAAACATTTTCACTGGGACCAGGCGTTCAGGAAAAAGCAAAAGCAGGAGAGCCACCTGGGTTTTAGTTCTCTCTCTGACCTCATTCTTCTCTACCTCTCTTTCATACTCTCTGATTTAAACTCTAGTGTCCAGGTGTGCTCCCACTCTGGCCTTTGTACTGGTTCATCCCTCTCCTAGGAATGTTTTTTCCCCAGTTGCTGACTTTCTCACCTTCCTCAGGTCTTTCTCAAATAGCATCTTCTTGATAAAGCCTGCCCTGACTACTTTATTGAAAATTACAATCCCCCCTTTCCATGTCTGCTATTCTCATCCCTTTACTCAACTCAATATCTTTTCTTCATAGTATTTATCATGTTCTAACCTTTATTTACCTATTATTATTATTATTACTATTTGGTCTGTTGTCAAAAAGGCAAAGTTTTTGGTCCATTTGACTTATTGTATATCCCAGCTCCTAGAAGAGTGCCTAGCATGTATCGGGTGCTCAAAAATAAATGTTTAAATGGATGGAAGAATGAATTAGTGAATTCCCGCACATAGCTTAAGGATATTCAACACCTAGGCTGAGGGAGGTGGCAAATGTCTGAAAGGGGTGGAAATATAGGAAGAATGAAACAGGGCATGATGTAGATCTGCTGCCATCCTCAAAATTTTGCCTACAGTCAGACTTTTGCTTATCAAATCAACATAGTCTGTGTAAAAATAATAACATGGAATTTATTATTACTGTTTTTAAATGCACAAAGTTAGTTTTTTGTGGTAGTGAATGGACAGATACCCATTTATCATTTAAAAAACAGTTGTGCCAGAGAATGTAAAAATATGTGAGCCTCACAGAATAATTAGAGTGTATATAATTTATGTCTGTGTTCCAGTTTATTAACATAATTTTTTTCCATAAAACTATTAATATAGCTGCTTTACCATGTACTTATAGGCAAAAACACAGTTTTACAAAATATCAAGTCAAACTATAATTTTATGTTTTCATGTGACAGATTTATTTCAGTAACAGGTGATTTAGTGACATAAGATATGTTTGTCACATGCACATGTCAATCTGTTCTTGGCTTATCACTGCCCTTGGAAATCTGATATTCCTTTCTGCATCCATCTCATTAGATTCCAAGTATGAGCTAGAAAAGTACATTGTTGCTTTCCTACCTGTTGTCCAAGATTGCCCAAGCATTAGTATTATGTCCTGGTTGAACCTTAGATTCATTTCTAAAATAGTCATGGTCCTATGACCTGGTGACATTAAGTACGATCTGGGCATCGAGATCTCAACCCAGGATATTTTGCGTATTATACTACTGTAATTTTGCATATATGTAAAGTAGATAGAAAATAGTTCGCTGGTGTGATTAGTAAAAATATAGGTCTTATGAAATTTAAACTTGGAACAGAAAAGCGTGTTCAGGATAAAACAGTGGCAGGTTTTTGAAACTTGAACCAATGTCAAACTTGCCACAGGAATTGATCTTTTCTCTCCACCCTCAAGAGTATTTTCCGTACTCTCTGAGCCCTGATTTAGAAAAATATTTTATAAATCCCTGTTTGTATCCCTAAAGAGGTTTGAAATGATCGCATCCGTTTTTGGGGGGAAGAGAGTAGGGAGTGGAGGAAGATGCTTTTTAAAACACATACACGCACACACACACACACACACACTAAGAAAAGAAACACTTGAAAATTTACTTTAAGATTTGCCAGAATAAAAAATTTAGTATGAAAGTCGGAAGATAAAGTCAAGAAAGTCTCTTAGAAAGTAGAGACAGTGCTGGACATGATGGCTCATTCCTGTAACCCCAGCACTTTGGGAGGCCAAGTCAGGCGGATTGCTTGAACTCAGGAGTTTCAGACCAGCCTGGGCAATGTGGTGAGACCATGTCTCTGCAAACAAATGAAGAAGTTAGCCAGGTGTTGTGGCACATGCCTGTAGTTCCAGCTACTGGGGAGGCTGAGGTGGGAGGATTGCTGGAGCCCAGGAGGTTGAGGCTACAGTGAGCTGAGATTGCACCATTACACTCCAGCCTGGGTGACAGAGCCAGACTCTGTCTCAAAAAAAAAAAAAAAAAAGAAACAGAAAATAGGAGAAAAAAATGACATAAACGATTCCATTTCAGACATACACTATTCAATTAGTAGAAGAGTCACAAAAAGAGAAGCCCTGAAAAATGAGTGGAAGGAAATTATCAAATAAATGTTAGAATTCCCCACAAAGTTAAAGAATTCAGGTCTTTAGATTATAAAGGTTCACCAAGCATCTAGCATTCTGAAGGAAAGAAGACCCTGTTTATCTCACTATTGGGGAACTTCAGAAACACAAGGACAGAGAAAATCTTTAAAACTTCCAGAAAGAAAAACCAGACCTACCAAAAAGTGTGACTAGACTAGCATCACCCATCTCATCAGCAGAACTGGATGCTAGAAGGCAGTGGATCTATGGTGTCAAAGTTCTGAGGCAAGATTATTTTTCTTCTGGAATTTGGTATTAAGCCAAACTATACAAATGGGAAGACAAAATAACAACATTTACAGATGTGTGAGGTTCAGGAAGTTTTCTTCCACGACACCTTTCTTTGGAAGTTACAAGGCAGTAATCTAAGAAAGAGACGTAGGAAACTTAAAACAGTGAAGTAACCATTTTAACATTTAATGAAGTTTTTATTTTTAATTTTTTTTTAAGTCCCCTTAGATTGGCCTGGGAGTCGTTGTTATGGGCCCATATGAGAGGAAATTTAATATATTACCTAGCCTTCATTTGAACCATATATTGTCATGGTAATATGGATACTGTTGTCTATAGGCTTTCAACTTTAGAATCAGGCTATAGAGCATGAAGGATTTAGTTGTGGTTGCAGGAGGAAATGTTAATTTTCTTAAAATTAATAGCCTTAATATTAATAAAATTATATACAGCTAGCAGCAAATGGGAAGAAGTTTAAGAAGAAGAATATATGGGCACTATTAGCCTCCTTTTTCAAAGGGAAGAGTTAGGATTCTGTCCAAAGCAGAGAAAAGATGAGAAGTTTATGTAAAGGTAATATAATTACCAAACAATAGAGAAGAAGATGATGAAGTAAAGGGGCATAATATAAGTAAGTCCCTCACCTTAAGTTAGTAGACATTGTCTTAAGGTTAATAAATTAAGAAATTATCAAAGTCGATGCAGAACTGATTTTTTTTCAAGTCTAGGCATGAGACTTGCTTTTCACCATAAGCTGTTCTGCCACTGTTTATTACTAACGTGCATGTATTACTTTGATTTTAAAAACAAAAAGTTTAGGGAATAAGAAATAACCTGGGTTGACAAAAGGCTATGTGTAAGAGAATGTTGGGAGATAATATCACAAAAGCAGGTTGAGGCCGTATTGTAGAGGACCTCGAATGCCCAGGTGAAGCAGTGCATTTAATTTGAGAAAACTTGGAGGAGTTTTTGAACAGCCTGGTCATATGACTGAAGCTGTATAATTTCAGAAAGTGAATTTGTCAAAAAGATGAATTGGAATGGATGCAGGCAGAAAGGGATATTATGAGTAACCAATCTAGTTTCAGTTTTCTAGATGAAAGGTAATGAAGGCTTATACCTTGATGATACCACTGGAAATAGAAAAAGAAAGAATGAAAAGTGTTCTCAACACTGTGCTTGATACATAGTGTTTGGGTATGTGGTTGTTATGCTGAAGGGACCAAAGGGAGACACGGCTTTTTTTTTCTTTTGAGACAGGGTCTTGCTCTGTTGCCCAGACTGGAGTGCAGTGGCACGATCATGGCTCACTGTAGCCTCCACCTCCTGGGCTCAAGCAATCCTCACATCTCAGCTCCCTGAGTAGCTGGGACTACAGGCTCACACCAACCGCCACACCTGGCTAATCTTGTAAATGTTTGGGTAGAGACAAAGTCTCACTATATTGTCCAGGCTAGACTCTACTTTTTGTTGTTGTTGTTGTTGTTTTGAGACGGTGTCTTGCTCTTATTGCCCAGGAGGCTGGAGTGCAGTGGTACAATCTCGGTTCACTGCAATCTCTGCCTCCTGAGTTCAAGCGATTCTCCTGCCTCAGCCTCCCAAGTAGCTGGGATTACAGGTGCCCACCACCATGCCCAGCTAATTTTTGTATTTTTACTAGAGACAGGGTTTCACCATGTTGGCCAGACTGGTCTCGAACTCCTGACCTCAGGTGATCCGCCCACCTCAGCCTCCCAAAGTGCTGGGATTACAGGAGTGAGCCACTGTGCCCAGTCAGACTCTGCATTTTTTAGTAACTTATTTGACATGAGATGAAAGGAAGGGTAGTCATCAAAGATGAGAGTAGTAATTGTTTATTTTGAAGTTCATGGCCTGATTGTAGCTCACACTATTTAAGGGTAAGGGTTGATCCTGTATGCCTGCTACAAAATGGAATGTGTTTATAATTAGGTGATTGTTCTTCCCTGCTTGTGTTGCATCTTTATTTGTGACCAACAATTTTTGTAGGATTTGCTGTGAAATATAAGGTGAAAAAATACTGTTACCTGATAAATCACATCTCATTTACCTACAAAAGAAAAATGTAAAAAATATATAACATTACAAAATAGAGTTCTTTATGACCTCATAATTTAAAGGCATAAATGGCTGCTAGTTTCCAATTAGGCTCTTGAATAGATAGTTTTTGTTTGTATGTTTCTTTGTTTGGTTTTTAACATGAGACTGACACATGCTGGAATCCAGCCCATTAACTTGGTTAGTCTTCAGAGTATGATGTGACAGCACTTTGGGGTACAGAAAAAGAAGAGAACTTCTTTACATGTATATAATTTTAAGGATACAAATATTGTGTATGTAGGGATTTTTGGTTTTGTGTTTTTTGTTGTTTTGGGTTTTTTTGTTTGTTCGTTTTCCTGCTAAGGATGTGCTACCAAAAAGTTCAAAGAACACTGCTGTAATCAACTGAGCTAACAGACCGGTTACGAAGACCAGGGTCATAAGCCTATAGGTTTCCTGTCATTGATCTCAGTGTGGTGTAATGGTAAGGGCCTTGTTTTCAAAGTCAGGAGACCTAGAATTGAGCCCTGAATTTACCACTTACTGGCTTGTGATCTTTAGCCTTCAATTAATCTCTTTAAATTTCAGACCGTAGAATATTCAAACCAGTTTGTTTTTAGAGGATCTGTCAAATTTCTAGTGGTAAATGGGAGAGTACATAGAAAACTCTGAAATGTTTATGCTTGTTCTAAGGTTTACTCATTTATGTTATGTCAGTCCTCTCTAACATTAATATGTGGTCAAAGATTTGTTGTGAAGCATGAATATAAAACATGAAAAAACACCTAACACAGGGTTGGTATGTAGTGGGTGCTCAATAATAGTATTTGCTGGATTTCTTTCTAAATCTTAATCCCACGTATACTTTGTTCTTTGAAAGGTTTTTTTAAAAAATTTGATAATTTGCTTCCTGCCTTCCCTATTGTACTAATGACTACTAACAGCTATCACTCTGAAGCCCTTGGTCTCTGGAGAAAGGGGTGTCTGAAACCCTTGTACCTTGGTCTTATTTGGAGGAAAGAGGTAGCATCTTAAGAGTCAGCTAATGCTTGGTTCTACGCTAATACCTACTGCACAGGATCGTTGTGAGAATTAAAGGAGATAATGCACGGGAAACTGTGAAATAAAGAGCTATACTGATGTTAGGAAATGATTTGATTATTGTTCCCGAAGTCCCAGGAGAGTCCAATATGATTGAACTGCCTAAGTAGTAGGATAACCTACAAATTACAGCCTCTGTCTTGGAAATAAAGTAGTGGGCCTGGATTCCTTTTTCTCCTTTTCTGGGAGCTTTTTTCCTTTTACTACTCATTTTCAAAAGCTACCATGTTAGGATATTCTGGTATGTCCTTTTGAGAAATCTTTGTAATTCCTTATATTGCCAGCATTCTAAGGACATCTCAGAAAAGGTTAAGTGAATGCAAATGTTTGTTTGGGATAAGACAATAACAAAAACAATAGATTATTTATGTTTACATAACACATTGAGATTCTACTAACAGTACTTATGCACCTAGAAAAAAACATTATAGTCAGCAAAATAGAAATGCTAGTCTTTATTTGACAGGCTTATGTTTCTGATTTTGTCAGGTTTTGTTTTGTTGTAATTTTTGACTATAACATACAGTATGTGTCTTGATTAAATAAGATAACCTAATCTGCTGATCTCACATAAGTAATCGAAATCCTGTGTATATTTCATATATTTTCTCTTTGTTCTGACACTTTTCCTCAAATATATTAAAATGTTCACTTTTAAAATCCTTCTCTTAACCCAGATACCTCTCACTGTTCCACCATGCTGAATAGTCATTTTTTTCCATGTCTGATTATCCATCCAAATGTTAAATCTTTTCTCCTTTTGTGTTTTAGAGTTACTCCTTTCTCCCCTTTCAGATCCCAGATTATTCTAGAAACAGAAAGTAACAGACATTTCAAAGGGATAAAACTTCAGTGTACTTAAACAGCCACATTGAGGTTAGAAATCTCCATTTTTACCCTGGAATATTTTTCAACCCCTCTCCTCAATAAACACTTTTTTAAAATAGCATTAGTTCTGCATAGTATAACCACACACCAGAGCACAGCAGATTATTCCGATCTGTTATTTTCAGACTTCTTTACACCCTCTGCCCCCACCCAATAAAACTATTCTAATTGTCTCCAGTAGAGAGAATGAAGACTTGGGAATATTTAGTACTAAATGTCATGTAGAGGTTAAATTGGTCAATGTAGTAGTCTGGTATAATAACTATCTCTGACACTTAACCTGAAAGTATATATGTGTGGCATATTCACTTGATGGGTTGGTAAATGGTGTTTTTTGTATGTTAATTTGAGGATTTCTAATTTGCTTAGAAATTAGATTGATTTCTAATTAATTTCTAGTATGATTAAATTAATATTGTTTGATTTTTAGCGGGAGAAAATAGCTCTGGCTAACCCTGTTTGCTCCCCTTATATTTATCTCAACAGGAAGAAGTCAGTATCAAAGAAATTGCAATCACACATCATGTAAAGGAAGGACATGAAAAGGCAGATCCTTCCCAGTTTGAACTTTTAAAAGTATTAGGGCAGGGATCATTTGGAAAGGTAAGTCATGAGTGTGTGCTTTTTTAAAAGTTGTCTTTTAATTTCATATGTATTTCATACACATGAGGAAACAAATACTTTATGAAATGCTACCAGTCTTTCTACCAGCAATGTTTTCTGTTTTTTTACATTTCTCACTATCAGTAAGTGTGGGAAAGTGAATAAAGTTCAAAAGTACATTGGAAACTTGTAGTAAATTGGTAGTATTTGCTTCATACGTTATCTTCAAGACCACATGACCTCTCCAGTTGTGATTCTTGAATGGTTAAAAATCACAAGATATTCCCTTGATACACTGGCCTCTTTTTGAGTCCTTGGGTAGGGTTGGATGGTGATCTTGCAATACAGTATAACAGCACATCTCAGCCTCCCTTCCAGCTTACTCTAATACCAGCGTAAAGTGAGTGATGCTCCCAAAGAAGTAGGGTTGGGGGCTACTGCTACGATTTTGAAGTTTTCTTGACTCCTGGCTTGTCTTTAAAATGAGTGGAAAGTTTGCATTTTATTCAAACAAATAAAAAACAAACGCATTTAACATCGCGTTTGTTTTTAACATCAAAAAATGTTTCCCAAAGCCACCAAGTAAAATTCCTCCAGAAGACAGGATCTGCCTCTGTCACCCAGGCTGGAGTACAGTGGCGTGATCTCAGCTCACTGCAGCCTCTGCCTCCCAGGTTCAAGCGATTCTCCAGCCTCAGCCTCCTGAGTAGCTGGGACCACAGGCACACACCACCACACCCAGGTAATTTTTGTGTTTTTTTATAGAGATGGGGTTTCACCATGTTGCTCAGGCTGGTCTCGAGCTCCTGAGCTCAAAGCGATCCACTCACCTCGGCCTCCCAAAGTGCTGGGATTACAGGTGTGAGCAACCACGCCCAGCCGAAAATGCAACATCTTTATCAGTGTTTTTCATGTCCTGCTTGTCTCCCATCACATACATACACACTGCACACCTCAGGGGCACTTCTGTACTCCATTTTGAGAAGTACAGCGTTATAATTAACTGCTACTTGATCTGTTTAGACCAGGGGTCCCCAACCCCCGGGTGAGCATTGCTGTTTGAGCACCACCTCCTGTCATATCAGTGGCGGTATTTGATTCTCACAGGAGCACGAACCCTGTTGTGAACTGCACATGGGAGGGATCTAGGTCGTGCACTCCTTATGAGAATCTAATGCCTGATGATCTGAGGTGGAACAGTTTCATCCTGAAATCATTTCCCCCTCCCACTGCCCCAGTCTATGAAAAAACTGTCTTCCATGAAACCAGTCCCTGGTACTAAAATAGGTTGGGGATCACTGGTCTAGATTGTTTCTTGGCAAAAGGAACATTTGGAGATTGCTTTCAACTTTCACAATGCAGTGATTCCTTACCACCTCTCTGTAAGGAAATATTTGAAGATATCATGCTTTGCAAGTTTCAGAACAGCACCAGTTTAGCTCTCTTGTGTATTTTAGTGGGGGTATTTAGCAATTCTTGGCTAGCATAGGTAATTTGTTACAGTTGTTAACCTCTTTCGAACCCGAAAGGATGCTTTTAATCCAAATATAGAGTAAGTAGCCAGCAGAGCATAACGGTTGTAAGTTTGGGCTCTAGGTCAGCCAGACTTCGATTCAGTTTTTTTTCTTCTATTTATTCACTGTGTGTGTTTGAGCAAGTTACTTAACCTCTTGGATCACCATTTTCTTCCTCTAGCCAGTCATTAAATATTGAAGTTCTCCAAGGTTCGATTCTAGGCTGCCTTCTTCTCTATTACTAATACTCTACTAATTGATTTTCTCTGTGCCCGCTATCTTAATTGTAACTCACATACAGCTGACATAACAGATTTATATCTCCAATCTAGATTGCTCCTCCAAGCTCTGAATTCTTATGCACAGCTGCTTACTCTTTTTCTGTGTCTTAAAAGCACTTTAAAGTCAACGTGTCTAAGACCAAACTCATGATCTTTCCCTAAGCCTCAAACTGTTCTATTTCATTTTTCTCTCATTAAGCAATTTAGAAACTTGGGAAGCATTCTTGGTGTATATTTCTAGTCCCTACCTCCCCTATCCCACTCTGACCTGGCCAATCTTATCTGTCACCAAGTGCTGTAGATTCAGTAAAGATTTCTCAAAGCCTGCCTACCACCCCTCCAGAATATGCTACCACCTTTCTTCCTGGTCTATTGACGGAGTCCCCTAACTGGGTCTTTCCAAATGTATTCTTGCCTTGATCCATTATTTACATGATAGCCAGCATGAACTAATCTTTTACTCTACCCCCATAACCTTTCAGTGGCCTCTCTTTGCTTTTATAATAAAGATGAATTCTTAAGATGGCTGAGGAGCCCCTCAATCTGGTCTCTAGCTACCTCTCCAGCATCAGTTTTCATACTTTTCTTTCACTCTCTGTGTTCTGGTCACATTGGTTGCCTTCTTTGGTCCTTAAGCAGGACCAAGTCCTTAAGCTCCATCCTGCTAGAAAGCCTTTCCATATTTTATTCCCTCTGCCTGAAACACTCTGCTCTACCCCTGCCTCTTCCTCAGGTGGTTAGCTCCTCTTGCACCTGTGATCTCAAGGAGGCTTTCCCTGCATCCTTCCCAGGTTATGTTCCCTGGTTATACCCTCTCAGAACATTATATACCTCATCTTCATGGCACTTGCCACAATTGCAGTTTTTCATTTGTTTAATTATTTGTTTAGTGGCTGTCTCCCCCACTAGACTAAATGTTCCACGAGTGAAGGGTCATGCCTTGTATCAAGTCTCAGCATTGAACCAGTAGCACAGTGCCTGGCATATAATTCTGGAAAGAATTAATGAGTGTGTAATAGTTCTGACCCCATAGGAGAGTAGTGAGAATTAAATGATAAAAGGCCAAGCACATAATATCTGGTATTAAATTTAATTATCACACCACTCAAACCCAAATAGATGGGTAATTTTTATACATTAGATTTTCAGGGAACACAATATTTAAGTTCTTGGAATTAGCATGCTTCTCCCTTTACATCTTTAAAAGTAACTTAAATATCATACTATAAATACCAAACATTCAAAATAGGTTGTCTCCTTTCTTACTCATTCTGAAAGGCCACAGTAAGCCAAGGAAACAGGGATGACCTGTCAGAGACTAGAATAGCTTCATGGGGGAGTGAGAGAAGGTCAGAAATGCTCTGGTGGAGGAAGTGATGGCAGCTGGGACCGCTGCTGCTCCTGCTGGGCTTGGCTGGTTACTGGCCAAAGGGAACAGATAAACAGCACCCTGAGCAGAAGCAGAATACTGGGTGACTGACATGGACTTTGTCCCAGGACCTCCACTGTGACACTGGGCAAATTACTCAACCCCCTAAGCCCTAGTTTGGACAGCTATAAAATAGGCATTGCCTAGTAGGTCTGCCTCCCAAAATCGACACAATGATTTGTTACAAATGGTTGTGAAAGTACTTTGCAAACTAAGAAGTGCTGGAGTGTTAAGAAGATGGATTCAAAGAACAGTTGAAAGTTTGGAATTCACCAGGAGAATTTTTCTTACAGAATGGAACCAAGAAACTTGGTTAGGGAATCTTAAGGATGATTAAATATCAAATAAATCCTAATTATCTCTACCTAATCAAATTTTATTTCCATCAAAAATATTAATAATCTCTGATTACCCTTAATACTTAAACATCATTCCAGAGCTTAGATCCACCCTGGTTAATGATGCTTTTCTCTCTAGGTTGGCTCCCCACTAACTGGCTGAAAGGAGCTAAAGCATGGGGCATGGTGAAAGGGGTGGTGATTATAGGAGAGCAACACACCCCACGTCAGGGTTTCTCTGCAAGTTGTGGTGCTCTTCACTTGATTTGGGGTCATTGCCCATTGACTTGGCACAATTTCTTAAAGTGAGAAACTCTGCCTTGTCCTAGAATCAGTCGAATGAATCATATTTTAATTTTGTGCTAATAGCCTGATGTGCTAATTCAGATGAATGAAAGCAGATCCTAAACTCAATTATTGATTGTGATTACTTCTCTTCTTCCCACCTGTGGCAGCATAAGAACACTGCTACAAAAGAATGGATAGGGAAAAGGAGTTGAAATTCAAATCTATTTGGCATACCTATTTAAAGGTTCAATGGAAATAATCATGAACCTAATGGTCAAAATGAGTAGAAAGGATGTATTGGTAGTCTTGTATTAGCCATGATATAGAATGACCATGAATTATTTAGAACAGGCTTTATTCATTTTGCACAAATATTTGGAAAGTCAGGATGCCCAATAACATACCTAAGAATTGTGTTCTTCATGTTTAGGTGTATGCAATAATTTGACCATAAAAAGGTGGGGAGGTGGGTTCTGACTTAAGTCACATTAAATATTTGTGCACAGGATTCTTCAATTTTTTTTATTTGTTTTTGTTTTTCGTTTTTGTTGTTGTTGTTTTGAGACGGAGTCTGGCTCTTGTTGCCCAGGCTGGAGTGCAGTGATGTGATCTCGGCTCACTGCAACCTCCGCCTCCTGGGTTCAAGTGATTCTCCTGCCTCAGCCTTCCAAGTAGCTGGGATTGCAGGCACCCACCACATCTGGCTAATTTTGTATTTTTAGTAGAGACGGGGTTTCACCATGTTGACTAGGCTGATCTCAAACTCCTGACCTCAGGTAATCAACCCTCTTGGGCCTCCCAAAGTGCTGGGATTATAGGCGTGAGCCGCCGCTCCTGGCCCAGTGTAAGTGTTTTAAATTGTTGTGCTGAGCAGTGAGATTTATATACAACCTTTGTATACAGAAAAGACCCTTCATCAGTGAGTACTTGTATCAACAGGAAATTGTGGTCAAGAGGAACCCCTGTAAAACAGTTTTGATGAGCTCAGTAGAATTTCTGTTTTGTTAAAAGCAGAGCCATCATACCACCTGTTATACTTTAAACATTTTGGGATTTTTTCCATCTAATTCATACATATGTAGTTTAAGGATTTTTTTTTTTTTTTTTTT
>NW_012115021.1:872538-905704 GCF_000951035.1 Colobus angolensis palliatus
TTTTTATTAAGAGGCAGCATCTCACTCTGTCCTGCAGGATTCTCCCCTCTACCCAAATCTCTGCCTGGGAAATGATTACTTTTCCTGCTTGGCAACTCAGAATCAGCGTGAACTCCACAAGATTCTATTTAGTAATTACTTCAGGGCCACAAAACACGGATTTGTTTTTTTTTTTTTTTTTTTGGTCTGTCTTAATGTGTTACATGCTCTTTGGGAACTGGCAAACAACAAAATGGAAAAAAGTGTATTCACTTATATTGACACCCCAAGTTATAACTACTGTTTATAACTAGTATTTATAATTGATACATTTTAGGGAAAATAATCTATAGTATATCTGAATCTATATTATAATAAACTATTATAGCAGGGTCTTATTTGAACAAAGGTATAGTTTATACTACTTTGTAATATTTATTTTCTCTTATTTAAATACAGGTTTTCTTAGTTAAAAAAATCTCAGGCTCTGATGCTAGGCAGCTTTATGCCATGAAGGTATTGAAGAAGGCCACACTGAAAGGTAAGTGTTGCTGCTATTTGTAATGTTCATGTAGTCTAAACAAACTGAAAGGTCTCAATAGAGCTCATGGGACTCCTTGGCATGTTATTTACATTCTGAATAGGTTCCTGTTACCAGCTTTAAATTTAGATTGACTTTTAGTGAATTTTTCCTGCTGGGCTAGGAATCATTTAACTAGTGAGAACCAGAGTTGCCATGTATAAAAGAAGTATTATAAATTTATATTGGGTTTTATACAAGTAGACGTTTAGATTAAAACTGGGATTGATTCATCTTCAAATTTATGTAATTATTTTAATGTTTTTAAAAATGTACTGATTTACTGGGTGCAAAATGCTGTTATTCTAAAGGACTTTATGACTTCTGGTCTCCAAATAAGTTTTTATTCTGAGCCTGTGATTTTGAAAACCCTAATGCAGGATTTGGCTCTCATAGGTAAAAAGTAGTTAGGAAGAGGTCGGGCGCGGTGGCTCATGCCTGTAATCCCAGCACTTTGGGAGGCCGAGGCGGGCGGATCACCTGAGGTCAGGAGTTCGAGATCAGCCTGACCAACATGGAGTAACCCCATCTCTACTGAAAATACAAAAACTTAGCCAGGCGTGGTGGCGCATGCCTGTAATTCCAGCTACTCGGGAGGCTGAGGCAAGAGAATCGCTTGAACCCGGGAGGCAAAGGTTGTGGTGAGCTGAGATCGTGCCATTGCACTCCAACCTGGGCAACAAGAGCGAAACTCCCTCTCAAAAAAAACAAAAAAAGTAGTTAAGAAGAAATATAGATTTAAAAATACTTAACTCTTCCTTTAATTTAGTGGTATCACTTATTTTAACCTCATAACCGCTAGATGTTTTATGTATTGATTACTAAAAGTCCATTTTTTCCTCTTCAATTTACATGTAATTTATAAAACTTTGAAAATATTCTCGAATATTTGCAATGATCATTTCTTATTTCTGTTATTCCCAATTAGTCACCCACCATGGACATCCCAAGAAATTTCACCTCTCTCTATAAACACTGTCGATTGCTTCCATTCTGTTACTCCCTTCCTGAACATATTTTCTTTCCGGTTAAGTCCTGCCCCATGGCACTACCACTTACTTGATTCCTACTAGGACCAGGGAATTAAATTACATCCTCAATCCCCTACCTTTCTATCACTGCATTTGTGACTTTATACTCATGAGTCCCATGTTACAAAGCTGCATAGATGAAACTCAGAGAGTTCATTCACAAAAGCAACAAAAGTAGTTTGATTTTATGTATTTAACAGGATTTGTATTGTGCATAGTGTATGTAAAGGAAACTACAAAACTCTAAGAAACCTAAAAGATACCAGGAAAGGAAATAAATGCCCAATCCCTATTAGAGAAGGCTAACTGTTAAGAATCTCGCTACTCCTCTAGCCACTCAGTTACCTCAATATCATTAAGATTCCAGTTGCATTTTCCTTAAAACTTAATAATTCAGAATTTTATTTCCGAATCCAGAATATTTTGGAAAAGAAGAATAATAAGGGAACAAGCTCTCTCAGATCCTAATGCTTAAAGTAGCAGTAACTTAGTGTGTTATTGGGAGGAGTAATACAGGCATAGAATCAGTGGAACAAAATGGTACAAAATATATATATCAAATTTTAGTGTATTTGTTACAAAAATATTGAGTACTTGCCATGCTGTATGACAAAACAGGCATACAGAACAATGGGAAATTAAGTAATGATTTCATAAATTTTGTTTGAAATAACCCTGAGCTCAACCAGGCACAATGGCTCACACCTGTAATCCCAGCACTTTGGGAGGCCGAGGCAGGCGGATCACCTGAGGTCAGGAGTTCGAGACCAGCCTGCCCAGCATGGCAAAACCCTGTCTCTAATAAAAAAAAAAAAAAATTAGCCGGGCATGGTGGTGGGTGTCTGTAATCCTAGCTACTCGGGAGGCTGAGGCAGGAGAATCGCTTGAACCCGGGAGGCGGAGGTTGCAGTGAGTCGAGATCGCACCACTGCACTCCAGCCTACGCGACGAGCAAAACTCCATCTCAAAAAAAAGAAAAAAAAGAAAAAAGAAATACCCCTGAGCAACCTGGAAAATAACACCGTAACAAACTCCACCCTAACTGAATTTTACAACTTAACACATCTAGGAAACTTGTGAGGAAATATTGAGCAAATTACGAACAAATTAGTAATTCAAAAATTTTTGACATTTCATATAGTGAAAAATAGTATAAATAGGAAGACAGGAAAGTGTATTAATATAAGGAGTTAGCTAAGGGGCTTCTACTGGCCAAATCTGGGACAACTTAAACATTGCAATAATAAATGATAGTGATAGATTACAACCCAGTTGAATAAAATAAGAAGCCATAGGTTAATTCATAAATTAATTAATGGAGGAAAAGGGAAAACTCTTTCTTGCAATATAATTCCAACTAATAAATGTAAAAAGAATGAAGGAGTTAGGAATTGATAAGAAATACCATTATATCCTCCATCTGGAGGATTTTGAATAAAGTTTACACACGGAGATAAATAATCTTTGGGGAAATGTTCAGTTTTGGTGAAAGTCAAAGATGCATATTAAAATAATAAAGTTTGCTGGGCATAGTGGCTCACACTTGTAATCCTAGCACTTTGGGAAGCTGAGGCGGGAGGATGGCTTAAAGCCAGGAGGTCAAGACCAGCTAGGGCAATATAACATGACCCTGTCTCTACAAAAAATGAAAATAAAATCAGATTGGTGTAGTGGTGCAAACCTGTGATTCTAGCTACTCTGGAGGCTGAGGCAAGAGGATCTCTCGAGCCCAGGAGTTTGAGGTTGCAGTGAGCTGTGATCACACCACTGTACTCCAGCCTGGGTGACAGAGTGAGATGAATGCATGTTATTTCATATGATGGCAGCATAAATTGGAAAGCCATTATTGCTGCTACATTAACCTAAGGAAATAGCTTCAAAAAAAGGATTCATAGGCTTGAAAATTCTTGTTGCAACATTATTTACAATAGCAAGAAGTTAGAAATCACATACACACTGGAAAACTAGAGGAATTGTGACTAGTTATAGTGGCTCATTCCTATAATTCCAGCACTTTGGGAGGCTGAGGTGGGAGGATTGCCTGAACTCAGGAGTTCAAGACCAGCCTGGGCAGCATAGTGAGACCTCATCTCTACAAAAAATCGAATAATTAGCCAGGCATGGTGGTGTGTGCCTGTAGTCCCAGCTGACTGGGGGGGCTAAAGCAGGAGGATCACTTGAGCCTAGGTCTTCAAGGTTACAATGAGCTTTGATTGCACCACTGTACTCCACCCTGGGTAGAGGGAGATCCTGTCCCTAAAAAAAAATTTTTAATAAGGAAAAATAGAGGAATGTTATAAAATTATGGTTGACCACTTAGGATATTATTAAAATAAAGTATCTTAAATATAATTACAAAAATGAATGTAGTGAAAATTAGAACAAATTGGGCTACTACAAGTATGTAAAATTGTATAGATATAAGCTATAAAAGAGCTCATAGAAAAATGAAAATATTTGACTTACCGGAACTTTAAACTGCTGAATAATTCTGAATGTGTTCTTAAATTTTTATTTTTATCAAAAGAGTATCTGTAGAGTCTTATCATATAACATAGCTATGCTTTGCCCACCCTCCTGCCTTTCCTAATTCTTGAACCCCAGAGACGATGACTTTCATCTCTTTAGCTGCTGCCATTTACATTTATATTCAACACTTTTATATTGCAATTCTTTGTTTTCATTTGGAGACATAATCTATTGCCTTTCTAACATGGAAGACTAAGATTCAGTTCTCTCATGCTGCCACCCACTCACAGATTCCTTTTTCACATCTTCCCAATAATGTTTTCATTGTTATAGCTTTATAAAAATTGTTCCTAGCTAAACGAAATAGTATACTAGAGTCACATTTCCTTCACTTCTTTTCTGTATTCAGTCTCTCTTCCTAAATTCTGTACCTACTTTTTTCTCAGTTTACTTTTTGGTTTTGATGGAACACGTCTTCTCATAGCTACCTCAGAATGAGTAAATGAATACTAAATTTTTTGTGACCCTCCATGTCTGGAAAAGGCTTTATTCTACCCCCTCACTTAGTTTATAATTTGGCTGAGTATAAAATTCTAGGTCAGAAAGAATTTTCCACCAGATAGTTGAAGGTGTTGCTTCCATTGTCTTCTAGTTTCCTGTGTTACAGTGATGAAGTTAATTGCTGGTCTCACTCCCAGTCCTTTGTGTGTAAGCTGCTTTTCCTCTTTGGAAGTCTTTAGAATCTACTCTTTATTCCTGTTGTTGTGAAATTTATATAGTGGTATTCTTCAGTGTGGGTTTCTAAAACTATATCATATCATATATGAGGTGGTCTCTTTACCTAAAAACTCATTTCTTCAGTCTTGGGAAAGTTTTTGTCATTTATTCTACATTTGTAAGTGCTACTCTTTGGAATATATTGGTTAAATCTCCTGAATTGTTCCTTAATTTTCTTTATTTTTCCATCTTCTATTTTCCATTTTTTCTATTTTCTGTGAAATTTCTTCAACCATCTTCCAACCCTTCTATTGACCTTTTTGTTTCTGCCATCGCTTTTCATTTCCTAGATTTTCTTGTTCTCTGATTATTTCATTAAAACATTTTTTAATTATGGAAAGTATCAAACATTTAAGAAAGAGACAGAAGAATATAGTGAGCCCCCATATACCCTTCTCCCTGCTTCAACATTTATCAACTCATGGTCAGCCTTTTTTCATCAGTGTTCTCCTTCTTCTCCTCTTGATATTTTGAATGAAATCTCAGATACTATAGAATTTCTTCATAAATATTTTAGTATATATCTCTAAAAGATAGACTCCTGGCTGGGTACAGTGGCTCACGCCTGTAATCCCAGCACTTTGGGAGGCCGAGGTGGGTGGATCACGAGGTCAGGAGTTTGAGACCAGCCTGACCAACCAATATGGTGAAATCCCCTCTCTACTAAAAATACAAAAATTAGCTGGGCATGGTGGCGGGCACCTGTAATCCCAGCTACTCAGGAGGCTGAGGCAGGAGAATTGTTTGTACCCGGGAGGCAGAGGTTGCAGTGAGTCGAGATCACACCAGTGCACTCCAGCCTGGGCACCAGGGCGAGACTCTCTCAAAAAAAAAGACTCCTAAAAGAATTAATTCAACTGTATTATCATACCTTAAAAATGAGCGTAAAGATATCCAGTCTTTGTTCACATTGCTAGTTGTCCCTACTATTAAAATTTGTGTTTCGTTATGCAGTCTGTTTAAATTAGGATTCATACATATAATCACATACACACTGGAAAACTAGAGGAATTGCAATTGGTTGATATCTTTTTAAGTCTTTTCATCTATGAGCTCTTTCTCTATTTCTTATCTTTTTCTTGTAGTTTATTGAGAATACTTGTGCCTTCCTCCACCCCACCACCCTTTTTAAACAAGAACAAGAAGCTTTAAAAAGGGTGAGGTGCCATATTATCTTTGCTCCCACAATGGATATAAATTACAAGAATGAGTTTTGTTTTGTTGTGTTGTGTTTAAGTTATCTTCTCTTCCTCACATTGTTTCTCTTTATTCCATTTTTCTGTTTATTTTGATGTTTTTCATGTTTAGAGCCTTTATCCAAATGCTTGGGGATCTTTGGCTATCTTTTCTTTAAGAGTCAGCTGCTAGAAAGCTGATTGAAAAGAGTTCAATGGCAAGAATTTGCTTATTTTTCATTGGCTTCCTTTCCTTAGGCTTAGATTTTTAGCTTTCTCTGGTCTGCTTTGTTAGTTACCACTTACCCGTCTTCTACTATTGCTTCCTGTCCTTGTGAGTTGATACAGTTTTTCCATTATTGTCATTTCCATGGGGTTTTGGGAGAATATAGAGAGTAGAATATCCATGTTTAACCAGAAGTCTCTTCCCATTTTAAAGTTCCTATTAATACGATAAATGGGGCCAAATAGAAGTCAATAACGTTAGATAAAGTTAATGGGGACTTCTATCCTATTAAAGTGGTCTGTTTGTCTAAAAGCTTTTGTAAACTGCTTAAAAAGGTTTCTTAATACATAGTCCTAGAAACATAAACAACATTTCTTCTTCTTCATTCTCATGTTCAGTCAAGAAGGGCTTAAATCTAATAATTACTCTAGAAGAAAAGATATTTCAGAGGAATCTAGTTGCTTTGCCAGCATGAGTTAGTATTAACGAATTCTGTATTGGGATTAGAAGCTGGCCAATATAAAACATGCCTTCTTCTGAATTAGTATATACTAATCAAAATTCCTCATGATAGGATGATTTAGAATTGTCACTAGGTCTTTACATAAGCAAAAGAAACGAGATTAGAATTATGACACAGGCCTACCTTAGACAAAATGAAGGAATTCTTTAGTGAAGGACTCTCACTGCTCATTTTCAGTTAAACAAGGTCTCATCAATGTTACATATAAGGAAATGTTGAAGAGAAAATTATCTCACAAGAAAATCATGTTGGTTCCAATCCTTCATTTTATAGAGGAGGAAACAGGAAATCCCTGAGAAATGAAATTATTTGACCAAGGTAGTTATGAGTTCATCTAGTTATTAGTATAGCCACTAAACTGTAGTTCTTGACTCCCAAATAATTGTTCTTTTCATTGTGGTAAAATAAGAGAAGAGGAATATACAGTGCATGTATTGATGGATATTTTTGCTGCTTACTGAGCAGAGGATGTATTTTTAAGTGATAAGCCTTGTATACTCATTGAAAGATGTAGGACTTTGGAATCCACCTTTAAGGTGATAGAAACTAATCCAAAATTGTGTGATAATAATGAGAAAAGGATAGATTTAGGCTAGACTGGAACAGAAATATCAGCAGGTATTGTTGATAAACTTCACTCACATAAAAAGTACAAAGGACATATCAGGCTGGGCATGGTGGCCCATGCCTGTAATCCCAGCACTTTGGGAGGCCGAGGCGGGTGGATCACCTAAGGTCAGGAGTTTGAGACCAGCCTGGGCAACATGGTGAAACCCCGTCTCTACTACAAATACAAAAATTAGCCAGGTGTGGTAGCGCAAGCCTGTAATCTCAGCTACTCGGGAGGCTGAGGCAGGAGAATCGCTTGAACCAGGAAGGGGAGGTTGTAGTAAGCCGAGGTCGCACCACTGCACTCCAGCCTGGGCAACGGCGATACCCTATCTCAAAAAAAGGGGGGCATATCAGATACAAAAAGGAAGACACCAGAGTTGTATCAATAGGGCAAGGTAGTGAAATCAGAGATTGCTATTGAATTTGATATACTAACTGGACAGGTCAGTTAAAAGAGCTGCATGGACATCAAGACCAATTGATTCCTATTTCTGATTTGCCCATTTTCAGTCAGTGGCATGAAAATCTCCCAGTTGGGGATAGAAAACTGGTAGAATGGAAAAAATAGGGCATTTTTTTGCTGCTTTGTTTATTTTCCCCAGAGGTCTTATTTCTGTATTTTAAATATCTGCATTCACCCTAAACTGAAAATAAAACCAACTCAACTTTCTCCCTCCACCAAAGAGTCTCCTATTCATTCTATTTTAATGTTTCATATAACCATTCAGAGTACTTAGAATGTATTATAATCATGTATTTACTTAGCTGTCCTGCCCACTGGATCAGGAGCTTCTTGAAGATTATCTTATTTGTATGTATATCCCTAGTGCATTGCACATACACTTTGCTCAGGAAATATTTGGTTGCTGAATAAAAGCTTTGCTCACAGGGTCAAATGTAAATTCATCTTGGCATTCCAACTTGTCAAGAATCTGGATCCTCTCACCTTGGCACAGTAGTAAATCTCATTTGATTCCTTCTTGTTCATCATTCATGCCTTCATGTCTTTGCTTGCACTGGGTACTCCGTGCTTAGACTCTTGTTTTCTAGGGACTATCCTTCCTACCCATCTAAAGATCCCCTCCTAAAGTCTTAAAGCTTGCGCCCTGACCCTACATCTTTCTTCTAGCCTTCCCATGCAAGTAAGACAGATCTTGCCCTTCTCTGAATCCCGCAGTACTCATTGCTGGTAGTAAATTGTTTTATCCCTTAATCATATTCATGGTGCTACTTTGGATATAATAACAATAGCTACCATTTAATTGAATATCTCATGCATACCAGGCTCTAGGTACATACCTTATCTCAAATGATCACATGCTCCTCAAAGCTACAGTAGTGTTATCCCCATTGTATAGCTGAAAGGTAACTGAGTCTCAAAGAATTTAAATAAGTATCTTGCTTGTGATTGTACAGATCTTGTGATGCTTAAGTTTTTGTCAAAAAAAAGATTACACAGATCTGAATTCATATCTTTCTGTCTAAACTCCAAAAAACATTTGCTCTTTCAGCTGTACCACAGTATGTTCTCTCTCCCCCTTGCTTCCTTTCTTCTTCCCTCAAAATAGACCTCTTTGGATATAACTGTCCTTTACCCCATGTCTGCCCCATTTTAGGTATGCTTAATGAATGTTTGTTGAGTTTGATTGATAGGACTGATGGAATGTTGAAGCCTATTTGTTTTTTATGTTTTACTCTTAGGATGCCTTGATTTTTAAAAGTTGCATGCTTTTTTGTCATTTGCCACAGCTGTGATTAAAATACTTGTGCATTTGATGTTAAAGCCAATACCTAATATTTTCTCTGTATTTTTTCCAACTTAAAAGCATGGATTTTATAAATAAACTACTTCCTTTGGTTATGTAATGTAGTAAAAGATATCATTATTTATTTATTTATTTATTTTTATTTTTATTTTTTTTGAGACGGAGTCTTGCTGTGTCGCCCAGGCTGGAGTGCAGTGGCACGATCTCGGCTCACTGCAAGCTCCGCCTCCCGGGTTCACGCCATTCTCCTGGCTCAGCCTCCTGAGTAGCTGGGACTACAGGCGCCCGCCACCGCGCCCGGGTTATTTTTTGTATTTTTAGTAGAGACGGGGTTTCACCGTGGTCTCGATCTCCTGACCTTGTGATCCGCCCACCTCGGCCTCCCAAAGTGCTGGGATTACAGGCTTGAGCCACCGCGCCCGGCCGATATCATTATTTATTTTGTAAATTCAAGAATGACAAAACATTCACATTGTAGTACACATAAGCAAAATTTTATTTAACATGGGCACCAAAAAGAATTTGTTTTGAAGATTATCTTTGAAAGATATTACAATGTAGCATACATACAATCTTTTATAGTTCGAGACCGAGTTCGGACAAAAATGGAACGTGATATCTTGGTAGAGGTTAATCATCCTTTTATTGTCAAGTTGCATTATGGTAAGTATGAACCATCTCCCACATCATCCCTTCACCTCATCCCTCAGAATCCCTGAGGACATTCAGATAAACTAATATAAATATATATATATTTGTATGTGGTTAGCAGATCTTTTATAGTAAAAAGTCATGAAAATTAAACCATTATTTCTTAGACAAACTTTAGAAGCTTTTATTGTGTTTAGCTTATGTTTTTAAAAAATATTATAAAGATAGTTTCTGAGTGTAGCCATAGGAACAGGTAATGATAATTATTGCTTTTTTATTGTAATAATAATGAATAATAATATGCTAGCCTTTTATAGCCTATATGTGTTAGCCAACCCCAAAGGCCAAAGAGATCCCTAATGTGAACATCCTAAAACCATTGTCACTGCTGTTCTTTTCCCCAAAGCCATATGCTTTTTCTCAGTGGGTAAAGGTGTGATGATTCTTACTATGTGTGATTAAACCTAACCAACTCACCTTTTTTCCTGTAGCTAGTGGCATGGTTTTTGTATGTTATTTCGTAGTTCAGTAAGTCGTTTTTTGTTAGGAGTTTTTCTTATGTATCATGGGTTTAGAACTGGTGTATTCCTGAGTGACTTGCCTGTTGAAAATCTAGTGATTCCATAATAAGAAGCAGTGTATTTAACATTTCCACATGGAAACTAGGATAAATCAGTGGTTTTCTTCTAAGTAAAAGTAAATTTGGACATTTGATATAATTAATTTGCTAAAATATTCGTTTGTGAATGACCTAATGTAAGCCTAGAAAAATTATGGTGAACTAAATGAAAATTTTCATTTCTTCATTCAGCTTTTCAAACTGAAGGGAAGTTGTATCTTATTTTGGATTTTCTCAGGGGAGGAGATTTGTTTACACGCTTATCCAAAGAGGTATATAATTAATCTCTATTTTTAATCTATTTATATGCATCCTGTTTGAACTAAAGCTTTGTTATATTTCAGTATTATGCTTACTGTATTTTCTCTAGTGGCACAAGATTCTTGAAGAATCAGACCCAAAAAGAGTTCTTTTCCTACCTTTTGAATTTATTCTGAAAGCAGGACTTTAAATTGACAAATAAACAGTCTTTGTCTTAACCCTGCTTCTCTTATAGTTTTTTCCAGAAGCAATAATGTATCAACAAGGTATCCTTAAACAATTAGTACTGGAAATGAAGTGTGCATTTTAAAGATCACTTTTCATTTCTAAAATGTTACTGTCATGGGACAACAGTGGCACAACCTGAAATACTTGTTACTTAACAAAATGTAAAATTATTTCTCCCATAGTGTATAGTTAGTATTTAGTAAGTGATTGGTTGACTGATTAGATAATTTTGCAAATTCCTTTCATGAGTAAATTGTAAACAAAGCTATGTATAATTATCATATTTATAAAATTTTTAGGATATTTAAACTCTAGAGTGGAACTTTAAAAATTACAGACACAAAAAAAATAAATTTAGAAAAATTATTGTTTTATTTTAGGTGATGTTCACAGAAGAAGATGTCAAATTCTACTTGGCTGAACTTGCACTTGCTTTAGACCATCTACATAGCCTGGGAATAATTTATAGAGACTTAAAACCAGAAAAGTAAGGAATCATGCTACTAAGTTGAATACAATGTAATATAATTGTTTAGGAGATAATAAAAAAATCAAGTGACTTCATGAAACTCCCACAGTATTGCCCTAGCATGCCTGTGCTTCACATCTCTGCTAACACTGTAGTTTCATGCTTTAAAAATCTCATTTAATCAAAAAATACTGTTTTCGTGTGCATTCTTTGATTTTTTTTTTTTTTTTTTTTTTAAGATGAAATTTTGCTCTCGTTGCCCAGGCTGGAGTGCAGTGGTGCAATCTCAGCTCACTGCAATCTCCACCTCCTAGATTCAAGCAATTCTCCTGCGTTAACCTCCCGAGTAGCTGGGATTACAGGTGCCTGCCAACACACCCAGCTAATTTTTGTATTTTTAGTAGAAACAGGGTTTCACCATGTTGGCCAGGCTGATCTCGAACTCCTGACCTCAGGTGATCCACCTGCCTCGGCCTCCCAAAGTATTGGGATTACAGGCATGAGCCACCACAGCCGACCCATTTTTTAATTTTTAATGAGGTTGAAATCTACATTCATTGGCAATTTGTATTTTTGTGTGAATTTTCTGCTCATGGCCTTTGTTCATTTTTCTTTTGGAATGTTATTTTTGGCCTGGCATGGTGGCTCACACCTGTAATCCAAGCACTTCTGGGAGGCTGAATTGCATAAGCCCAGGAATTGGAGACCAGTGTAGGCAACATGGCAAAACCCCGTCTCTACAAAATATTAGCTGGGCATGGTGGCACACGCCTGTAGTCCTGACTACTCGGGAGGCTGAGGCAGGAGGATTGCTTGAGCCTGGCGCATCGAGGCTGCAGTGAGCCAAGATCGCTCCGTTGCACCTCCAGCCTGGGCAACAGAGTGAGACCGTGTCTCAAAAAAAAAAAAAAAAATTATATTTTTTCTAGTCTTTCCATTTTAACTTTATGTTGTTTAATTTATGCATTTTTTTTTCTTCAGGCAGATCTACCAATCTTCTTTTGTGATTTATTCTGACTTTCATTCTTAGGCTTTCCCGAGTTCTATGATCAGATATTTTCCTTCTAATTTTATAGTTTCTTTTTTTTTTCTTTTAACTCCACTTTTTAGAAATTTTTTGGTAGGAGGGTTGGTATAGAGCTAACCCTTTCTTTCCCCCAAATACCATTTATCGAAAATTTTCTTCTCCATGTGATTTCAAATTTTAAGTGTGAGATGAGCAAATTTCCCACAGGTTTGATAGTAACAGTCATCAAGAAGCAGATATTATTTAAATTGTACACACTTCTGTTTTAATTTGTTAATGTTTACCACTGATTAAGAAAGGTCCCCCCCCCCTTTTATAAGCATATAAGCACAAGCCTTGCTCTACCAGGAATATTTTTAAACAACTTTATTGAGTTGTAATTCATATGTTAAACAAATCATTGCCTGGGTACAGTGGCTCAGGCCAGTGGCTCATGCCTGTAATCCCAGCCCTTCGGGAGGCCGAGGTAGGTGGATCACTTGAGATCAGGAGTTTGAGACCAGCCTGGCCAACACGGTGAAACCCCGTCTCTATTAAAAATACAAAAATTAGCCGGGCGTGGAGGCGCACACCTGTAATCTCAGCTACTCGAGAGACTGAGGCAGGAGAATCGCTTGAATCCAGGAGGTGGAGGTTGCAGTGAGCTGAGATGGCGCCACTGCACTCCAACCTGGGTGACAAGAGCGAAACTCAGTCTCAAAAAAGGAAAAATATATAATTCATTGATTTTTAGTATATTCACAGAGTTGTACAACCATCATATTTATCAAGAATTTTGAATATTGCTCACGGATATGAACAGACACTTCTCAAAAGAAGACATTTATGTGGCCAACAAACATGAAAAAAAAGCTCATCATCCCTGGTCATTAGAGAAATGCAAATCAAAACCACAATGAGATACCATCTCATACCACTTAGAATGGCGATCATTAAAAAATCAGGAAACAACAGATGCTGGAGAGGATGTGGAGAAATAGTAATGCTTTTACACTATTGGTGGTAGTGTTAATTAGTTCAATCATTGTGGAAAACAGTGTGGCGATTCCTCAAGGATCTACAACCAGAAATACCATTTGACCCAGCAGTCCCATTACTGGGTATATATACCCCAACGATTATAAATCATTCTACTATAAAGACGCATGCACATGCATGTTTATTGCAGTGCTATTCACAATAGCAAAGACTTGAAACCAACCCAAATGCCCATCAATGCTAGACTGGATAAAGAAAATGTGGCACATATACACCATGGAATACTATACAGCCATAAAAAAGGCTGAATTCATGTCCTTTGCAGGGACATGGATGAAGCTGGAAACCATCATTCTCAGCAAACTAACATAGAAAACCAAATACTGCATGTTCTCACAAGTGGGAGTTGAACAATGAGAACGCATGGACACAGGAAGGGGAACATCACACACTGGGGCCTGTCAGGAGCTGGGGGGCTAGGAGAGGGATAACATTAGGAGAAATGCCTAATGTAAATTATGGGTTAATGGGTACAGCAAACCACCATGGCATGTGTAACAAACCTGCACATGTATCCCAGAACCTAAAGCATAATAAAAAAAAAAAATGTTAGTATGAAATGCAAATTCTATATTAACACCAGAAGAGGGGAAATGCTCATCTGGAACTCTTCTAAGTGATCATTTAGAAATTGTTATACTTTTATATTTTATGTTTGTTTTTTATTGTTTTTGGATAAGTTTCATATGGTTTTGTTTTTATTCCCCAAATAACTGCTGAGTTTTCCTGATTATTTTCCCAACTTATAACTATTGTGACACAAAATATAATTATTGGTGAGAATGAATATTCAAGCATATAGTCCTTAGAAAAATTACTATAAACATAAGATTAAACATTCATAAAAATGTGTTTTATACTATTTAATTGAATATATTTACCATAGACCATTGTATTGGCATTGGTCATAAAGTTATATTAAAGTATGAGCCTTGTCTCAAGGCTTTAATAAGATCAGATGTAAAGAAGATTGCTTATATTAAGATCTTAAACATACATGTCTAGATGATGCTATTCATTCGAAATAACACTTACTTGGTAAATCATACAAGTAAATACCATCATACAGAACTTGGGAGGAATTTGAATTTTTAGGCCAAATATTTTATGAACTGTTAAGGGTTTTTCAGATTCTTTTAAACTAGAACTCTGTTATAATAAATATGACTAAAAATAATTAGTAACCATTGAAAAGGAATGTTGTTTATTGAGAGTGATACAGTTGACTTTTTGTTTCAAAGATACAGTATAAGCATGGTTATCTTAAAAGAATGCATTTGCTATAGAAGGCACAACCAATGCCCTTTCAGCCATATTATCCTTTTTTCTTTCAGAATTACCAAGAATGACTTGAAGTTTGTTTTGTTTTTAGAACTGTTTTTCGTGTATTCATTAGAAGGGAGGATGATTTCTATAGTACCTAATAATGCCCTTTATATTCTCTAAATGTGTTGATCTCTTCATAATCAAGCATAATCAATACTAATATTTTTATAACAAGTGCTTGTGATGAAAGAAACTTGAAAAATATGTCCCTACTGAATTACCTTCAGTGGTAAAGTTTGTTGTAATTATGTTTGCATTTATGAAATAGAAAGGTTGGTAATACTTTTGTTATAGTAAAATTTTGTAACAAAATTTGACTTGCACATTTTTTAGTTAAAAGTAAGGAAATGCCTATATTGTGGGATAGCTTTAAATATAAGTGAAACAGTTTATTGCTTGACCCCATACCTATCCAGAAATATTAGGTTGGTGCAAAAGCAATTGCGGTTTTTGCCATTACTTTTAATTACTTCTGCACCAACTTAACACAATTATTGACTTACAGCTTAGTACTCTCTCCTTTCTGTAGCTCCTTGATTAATAGCATTACTCTCCACTCAAGTATCTGCTCAAGCCAGAAATGTGAGTGTCATTCTCCAGTTGTTCTTTATTATGACCCAGTGAGTTCACTAAATGCACTTTATTTTCTCTGTAAATTTCTCTACCCTCCATGAATGTACACCTTTTATGGTCTCCCTTGTCCTTGAGAAGAAGCCCAAACTATTTGGAATGCCCTGTAGGCCCTTTGCAAACAAGCCTTATTCATTCAGCATTTCTTATTTGTACTGTACACTGCCAGACACTGAGCTATAAAGATGAATAAGGTCAAACCTTCTAAGAGCTCACAGTTTTTTTGGGGAAGAGAAAAAACCTGGAGAATATGTATAGTGAAGGGAGGGGTCAATGAAAAACAAGGAGTATGGGGAGGGAGAAGAAGATTGTGTAAAGGTCGTGTCAGGAAAAAAAGTAATAATAAGGAAATAATGATTGAGTCAAATACCTTTAAAATGACCAAGAGAGCTGGGCACGCAGTGGCTCACACCTTAGGGAATAATCCCAGGACTTAGGGAGGCAGAAGCAAGAGGATAGCTTGAGTCCAGCAGTTCAGGACCTGCCTGGGCAATGTAGTGAGACCCTATTCTCCACAAAAAGGAAAAAAAGGCAAAATAAAATAACCAAGAGAATGATACGTCTGATGCTTTTGAATTAAATGTGTGGACCCTCTGTCTATTAATGCAGGCACTAGGGGATTTAGTCAAACTACTTCTGCAGAAAGGCATTAGAAAGAGCAGCTGGGAAGAGTACAGGTGATTTGATTCTTTTCCTAATAATTTTCGAGTAGCCCTGGCATATTAATACAAGTTTATGGCATTGCCTTTGGGATTTGTTATAAATGTGTGTCCAAAAAATAATTTGTTCCTCCTTTGCCTTTGCCATCTTATTCACAGTCTAAAGCAATATTTTAGAATAAATGTGGTGATCTGATGCTTAAGGATGTAATTTCAGTCTTAGCTTCTATAAATCTCTATATAGTATTCTTAAAAGATTTTCTTTGTTTTTTTCAGCATACTTCTTGATGAAGAAGGTCACATCAAGTTAACAGGTAAAAAAAAAAATCCTCATTTTATTAAAATATTTTCTCCTACAATATATACTTTCCTTTAAGGTTGATTGAGGTACAAATATTGAGTAATACACTGTATTAAAATTAAAAACTTATATTAGAGCCAGGCGTGGTGGCTTACCCCTGTAATCTCAGCATTCTGGGAGGCCAAGGCAGGTGGATCACTTGAGGTCAGGAATTCAAGACTAGCCTGGCCAACATGGTGAAACCCCATTTCTATTAAAAATACAAAAACATGAGTTGGGCGTGGTGGTGCATGCTTGTAATCCCAGTTACTTGGAAGGCTGAGGCAGGAGCATCACTTGAACCCAGGAGGCAGAGGTTGCAGTGAGCCAAGATGGCGCCACTGTACTCCGGCCCGGGTGACAGAGTGAGACTCCGTCTCAAAAAAGCAAAAACAGAAAAAAACTTGTATCAGAAAATTTAAATGATTAATGTCAGAACTCAAAGTTTAAAATTTGCATGTGCAAATTTATGTAGGATATTTATGATATTTGTTTTGGCAGATTTCGGCCTAAGTAAAGAGTCTATTGACCATGAAAAGAAGGCATATTCTTTTTGTGGAACTGTGGAGTATATGGCTCCAGAAGTAGTTAATCGTCGAGGTCATACTCAGAGTGCTGACTGGTGGTCTTTTGGTGTGTTAATGGTAAGGTTTGAATTTGGGGTTTTTTGGGGGGGAAGGAGGTTGTTTGTTAAGTGAGGATTAGCAGTGAATGTTAAAGAAACTGGTGTTTTTGTTTTATTTTATACCATATGTAATAAGTAACCAAGAAAAATTACATGCAGTATAGAAGGACTATGAAATCTATTAGCTGCTTCTATCTCATCCTAATTTGAAAAGGCAAAAAAAAAAAAAATATTACCATAGATTTCCTGCTAATAGTAACAATCTAAAGCATTAATGGTATTTACTCTTTTGGAGAAACTGGTCCAGAAATCTATTAGTAAGTGACACTTAAAATAAGTTTGTTTGGCCGGGTTCAGTGGCTCACACCTGTAATCCTAGCACTTTGGGAGGCTGAGGCGGGTGGATCACCTGATGTCAGGAGTTCAAAACCAGCTTGGCCAACATGGCAAAACCCCATCTCCACTAAAAATACAAAAATTAGCCGAGCAGGATGGCATACACCTGTAATCCCAGCCACACTGGAGACTGAGACTGGAGAATCGCTAGAACCTGGGAGGCAGAGGTTGCAGTGAGCCAAGATCATGCCACTGCACTCCAGCCTGGGCAACAGAGCAAGACTGTGTCTCAAAAAACAATAAAATAAGTTCTGCCAGGCGCGGTGGCTCACGCCTATAATCCCAGCACTTTGGGAGGCCGAGGCAGACAGATCACTTAAACTCAGGAGTTCGAAACCATACTGGCCAACATGGTGAAACCCTGTTTCTACTAAAAATACAAAAATTAGGCTGGGCGTGGTGACTCATGCCTGTAAAACCAGCCTGGACAATGTGGTGAAACCCCATCTCTACTACAACTACAAAAAATTAGCCAGGCATGATGGCACACACCTGTAATCCCAGCTACTTGGGAGGCTGAGGCAGGAGAATCACTTGAACCCAGGAGACGGAGATTGCAGTGAGCCAAGATCGTGCCACTGCACTCCAACCTGGGTGACAGAGTGAGACTGTGTCTCAAAAAAAATAAAATGTAAGTTCATATGAAATTGGCATATTTATCAAATTGTTCACATATCTATACTTTAAAATTGCCATTTGAAATGTGATTGTTGAAGCTGAGCATGGTGGCCCATGCCTCTAATCTCAGCACTTTGAGAGGCTGAGGGGGAGGATCCCTTGAGTCCAGGAGTTCAAGACCAACCTGGGCAACATACTGAGACCTCGTTTCTACAAAAAAATATGTACAAAATTAGCCAGTCATGGTGGCACAGGCTTGTAGTCCCAGCTATTCGGGAAGCTGAGGTGGGAGAATTGCTTGAGCCCAGGAGATGGAAACTGCAGTGAGCCGAGATTGCACCACTGCACTCCAGCCTGGGCTGCAGAGCCAGGCCCTGTCTCAAAAATAAAAATGTGATTGATTTCCATTAAAAAAAAAAAAAACTCTATAGCTCAGTTGTTTTAGGAATTATCAAGAACTTCAGTAACGAATATGGTAGAAATAGAAAACACTACATAGCAATTTTAAAATATTTGGTTATAATTAAGATGATGCTTTTTTTTGCCTTCTGGCCTTGAGATTTTATATTTATTGACTAATACTTCTGATTGTTTTGCCTTTCTGTAGTTTGAAATGCTTACTGGTACACTACCTTTCCAAGGAAAAGATCGAAAAGAAACAATGACTATGATTCTTAAGTAAGTACTCCCTTAATATAGATGTTTTGATGAGATTTTAAAATAAATGCTTCAGGCTGGGCGCTGTGGCTCATGCGTGCAATCCCGGCACTTTGGGAGGGCGAGGCAGATGGATCACTTGAGATCAGGAGTTCGAGACCAGCCTGGCCAACATGGTGAAATCCCATCTCTACTAAAAATACAAAACTTAGCCAGGCGTGGTAGTGCACACCTGTAGTCTCAGCTACTCGGGAGACTGAGGCGGGAGAATCCCTTGAACCCAGGAGGTGGAGGTTGCAGTGAGCTGATATTGCACCACTGCACTCCATCCTGGGCAACAGAGCGAGACTCTATCTCAAAAAAAGTAAAATAAAATAAATGTTTCACACTAAAAAAATGAGATTTTAGAGTGTTGGCTGTAGTATAAGAAATAACTAAGAAATTCATCAATATTACATGGTTTGAATATGAACAGACTGCATAGATTTAGAGTACTCATATTATCTTCATGTTAATAGTGAAATACTGAAAGCTTTACTTTTGAGATTTGTAATATGACAAGGATGCCCATTATTTCACTTCTGTCCACATTGTCCTAGAAGTCCTAGCCAATATGGTAAGTCAAGCAAAAAAGTAAAGTATAAGGTTTAAAAAGAAGAAATAAAATTATCATTATTTAGATAACATGACTGTATCCGTAGAAGATCCAGTCATCAACCTGCACAACATAGCAAAACCCTATCTCTACAAAAAAATGCAAAAATTAGCCAGGCATGGTGGTAAGCACCTGTATTCCCAGCTACTTTGGGGGGTGGGGGATGGGGGCTAAGACAGGAGGATCATTTGAGCCCAGGAGGTTGAGGCTGCAGTAGGCTGAGATGGTTCCACTGCACCCCAGCCTGGGTGACAGAGCAAAACCCTGTCTCAGAAAAGAAAAGAAAATCCAGTGATCATATAAATTCTTGGAATTAATAAGAGTTTAGCAAAGTTACTGGATACAAGGTCAATAAACAAAAATCTATTCTGTGTCTCTATACTAGCAAAAGAAAATGGAATTTTTATCCGGGCAAAGTGGCTGACGCCTGTAATCCCAGCACTTTGGCAGGCCGAGGTGGGCAGATCACCTGAGGTCCGGAGTTCGAGACCAGCGTGGCCAACATGGCAAAACCCTGTCTCTACTAAAAATACAAAAAATTAGCCGGGCATGGTGGCTGACGCCTGTAATCCCAACTAGTCGGGAGGCTGCAGCAGGAGAATCACTTGAACCCGGGAGGCGGAGGTTGCAGTGAGCCAAGATCGTGCCACTGTGCTCCAGCCTGGGCAACAAGAGTGAAATTCCATCTCAAAAAAAATGGAATTTTCAAAGAGGTTACTGTTTACAACAGTGTAAAAATTCTCAGATACCTAATGATAAATCTAGCAGAAGTTATGTAAGACCTCTTGAAAAAAACAGAAAATTTTATTTAAAGAAATTTTAAAAGACCAAAATAACTTGAAAGGATATACTATGTTCATGTTATGACAGACCCGGTGTTGTAAAGATAACAGTACTATAGATCAGTGTTATCCACTAGAAATATAATGTGAACCAGCCAGGCATGGTGGCTCATGCCTGTAATCCCAGCACTTTGAGATGCCAAGGTGGGCAGATTGCTTGAGCCCAGGAGTTTGACACCAGCTTGGACAACATGGCAAAACCCCATCTCTACAAAAATAAAAATTAAAAAATTAGCCAGATGTGGTGGCACGTGCCAGTAGTCCCAGCCACTTGGGAGGCTGAGGTGAGAGGATCACTTGAGTCTGGGAGGTCAGGGCTGCAGTGAGCCCTGATCACACCACTACACTCTAACCTGAGCAACAGAGTGAAGAGCAAGGCCCTGTCTCAAAAAAAAAAAAGAAAGAAAGAAAATATAATGCAAACCACATACATAATTTTAAGTTTTCTAGTAGCTACATTTAAAAAAGTAAAAAGAGACAGGACGTGGTGGCTTATGCCTATAATCCCAGCACTTTGGGAGGCTGAGGTGGGTGGATCACCTGAGGTCAGGAGTTCAAGACCAGCCTGGCCAACATGGCAAAACCCTGTCTCTACTAAAAATACAAAAATTAGCTGGGCGTGGTGGTGGGCACCTGTAATCCCAGCTACTTGGGAGGCTGAGGCAGGAGAATCACTTGAACCCGGGAGGCGGAGGTTGCAGTGAGCCAAGATCACACCACTGCACTCCAGCCTGGCTGATAAGTGAAATTCTGTCTCAAAAAATAAAAAAGTAAAAAGAAAGTTAATTGTAATATTTTATTTAACCCAGTGTACCCAAGATGTTATTTCAGCATGCAACCAATGTTAAAATATGATTGAGGTATTTGTTTACAACCAGTTTTTTTCATACTCATTTGAAATTCAGTGTATTTTACACTTGCAATGTGGATTGGCACATTTCAGGTGCTCAGTAGCCGTATGTGGCTAGTGGCTACTATAATGGATGACAAAACTATAGTTTCAATGCAAATAAAATTAAAATCCTAACAATTTTTAATGTGGATCTTGATAAACTGATTCTAATATGAATACAAAAGACCAAGAATAGCTAAAATACTCTTGAAGACCAAGATAGGAAGACTTGCTTTACCAGGTATTAAGTCTTATTGTAACAGTAATTAATACGGCATTGAAACAAGTGTGGAAAGTAGATCTATGCAATAGAATAAAGAGCCCAGAAACAGATCTATATATGTGGTCACTTAATTTGCAACCATTGGGAATTTCAGAGCAGTAGGGAAAGAATAGCCTTTTCTTAATAAATCATGCTGGAAAAGTTAAATATTCGTATAAAAAATAGGCAGGGAGTGGTGGCTCACACCTGTAATCCGAGCACTTTGGGAGGCTGAGGTGGGAGGATCACTTGAGGCCATGAGTTCAAGAATATAAAATTTATCCAGGCATGGTAGTGCACACCTGTAGTCCTAGCTACTTGGGAGGCTGAGGTGGGAGAATCACTTAAGCCAAGAAGGTTAAGAGTGCAGTGAGCCATGATCATGCCATTGCCCTCCAGCCTGGGTAATAGAGCAAGACCGTGTCTCAAAAAAAATTTGCTTTGAAAAATTTTTTTTAAATTCCTACCTTCCACCATACATAAAAATCATTGCCATTCTATTTAGAACCCCAATCAATAAGAAAAAGCCAACCCAATAAAAACGTGGGCAAGAGACTTAGGGATCTGACAGAAGAGAATATTCAATGGCCAAAAAACTTATGAAAAGATACTCAACCTCGTTAATCAGAAAATGCAAATTAAAATCACAAGGAAATATCACTGCCTACTCACCAGAATGGCTAAAATTAAAAAGATTGACAGGAGCATTCTGAACCATTTTTGGCCCAGACTGCTGCCCTATTCAAAAATTTTGAAAATAAAAATAAATAAAAATAAAAAGACTGACAGTTCAAAATGGTGGGATGTGAAGCAGTGGCAACTTTTATACATAGCTGGAAGGAATATCAATACTCATATAACCACTTTGGAGAACAGTTTTTGTCCTTATCTTCTAAAGACAAATGTATGTATATCCTTATCCAGTTAGCCCCACTCCTAGACATGCACCCATGTTAAAACAATCTAGTTACTCACACATCAAAAAACAAGTACAAAGTTGTTCATAGCAACATTATTTGTAATAGCCAAAAAGTGGAAACCTTATTATTAACAGAAGAGTGAATTAATAAATGATGGTATATTCATACAGTCGAATACAATAGAAGTTGTATTTACTATATGTATTTTAGGCTCTGTGGGCCACACACAGCCTCTGTCACATATTCTTTGTATTTTTTTTCCAACCCTGTAAAAATATAAAACAATTCTTGAGAGCCATTCAAAAACAGGCTGAAGCCTTGGCCCATGGGTGTAGTATGCCATACAACAAAGAAAATGAACAAACCACAGTTACATGCAACAGCTTAGATAAATCTCACAAGAATGTGGAGCTAAGGAAGTTCAGACACAAAAGAAAAAGTACTATATGATTATATTTGTAAAGTTTACAAAGCAGGCAAAACTAAAGCATAGTTTTTAGGGTTCATATTTAGATGGCTAAAAGCCTGAGGCAAAATAAGGAAAGTGGTTACACTGAATGAGAGGTTCTGGCAATGTTATGTGTCTTGGCCAGGTGACTGTTCAGTTTGTGGCAAATAATTGAGCTATGTACTTTGGGTGTTTTTGTTCGGGGTTTTTTGAGGTATTTTATATTCTACACAATAAAAAAGGTCTGAAAAGATGTGCTATATAAATGAATGTTCACTGAACTTTCATCACTGAACCTTTGTCACTTCATCTACTTTGATCCCTCCCTTTCAGCAAACAAACACTCTTGTGTTGAAGAACTAAATCCTTCTTTGACTTGGCCTTCCTTTCAAGTTACTGTACCATCTTCCTGCATCCTTTCAACACAAAGCCTCTTCAAGAAGTAGTGTGTGCTTTCTGTTACTACTTTTTTGGCTTCTTTTATTTCACAGCCTATTTGTCATTCATCCCTACCACTCTGCTGAAACTGCTCTCACTGTGGCTATCAGTGGTCTTCTGGTTGCTAAAACCAGGGGCAAGTTGTCAAAAGGATGACTCTGTACCATTTATTCACACAATTCATTTAACAGATGTTTCAGTTCTTGCTACTCATACTTGAGAGGTAGTATTAACAAGACTGAAAAGGTCTTTGGTGGACTTCAGAACTTATATTTTAGTGGGGGAGACGAGGAATTAATATCTAAACAATTTCAGGTAGTAATAGGAGATATAAGGATAATAAATCAGAAATCTGTACTCGTAATAGTGACCCGTTACTGTATGAGGGAAGGAGCAGAAAGCAGGAACCATATTAGATGGGACACTCAAGAAAGGCATCTCTGAGTATTTGACACTGTTGGCCACTCCCTCCCTCCATTGTTTTTCATGCTTTCATCTGCTTCTCCCACCTCTCTAACCATTCCCCTTTTGGTCACTTTTACATGAGTCACTTTTACATGATTTCTTCTCTTCCTGTTTTTCCTTTTTTAATTATAAAAGTTTTCAAAAATGAATTCTCAAAAATAGAATAATTCAGTGAACACATATACCTGTCACCCAGATTCGACATTTATCAAGATTCGGCCATTTCACTTTATCTATTCTTTTTTTCTTTTCTTTACTGAAGTATAATAAGTATTCCAAACATATCTACTTAATTCAGTTTGCCTTGCTAAAAATATGGATGTTTTCTTACACATCCACATAAAACTAGCAATAATGCCTAGGTATCATCAGTCCTTAACCAGTTTTTTCAGATTTTCTTCAAAACTGTGTCTTTAGAGTTGGATCCATATCAAGCCTGCACATTCCATTTGGTTGTACTTCTTAAACTTCTGTTAGTCTAGAACAATCTATCCCTGTTTTTCCCCTGCTGTTTATTCGTAGAAACCAAGTCAGTTGTTTTATGGAACTCTGCTTTCTGGATTTATATTGTCAAAGAATGAGACCCCCTCTCAACACCTGAAATAAAGCATAAAACTTACTTTATTGCTTGCTATGGTAAGGCTAGAGTCTCCCCCAAACACAGTAGACCACTAATCTTATATAGAGTTTTGAGGAAGGGTGGAGCTCAAGAACTGGCAGATTTTCAGGTCTGTAAGTGGGTTGACATTATCTGTAAGAATGTGATTATTTGGGTGGGACTGTTGTTGATCAGTGGGCACTCAGGTGTGTTTATTGGAGTGAGTCCATTCCTGTTTGGCTAATTTTCAGAGACAAAAAGCAGTTACTCATCCTTGCAGGTGTTCACTAGGCAAGTTGTCATTGATCAATTCAGTGCATTTTAAACCAACTGAAAGGATTTAAAACCAGTTCTGGTGGTTCTCTTGTTACCACGGTTACATAACAATTAGTCTTTTCCTAGGAGTATGGAAACTTTTTTTATTCCCTTAGTGTTATTAACTTGATCCTCTGTCCTATTTTTGGTTAAACTGTTTTAGCAAGATTATTTCACAGCTAATACTGTGTGGTCCTTGTTACATCAGGAGGCTTACAATACCTGGTTGCCCCCACTTTAAGTGATGGGCTCCAGTGGTTGCAGCTGATTCCTCCATAGTAAAGTTCCCCGTCATGCTTTTAACTAATGGTTCTATCCATTAATAATCATTACTTGGAACAGTTATTTTATAAGGAATTCAAAAGTGATGAATTGCTTTTTAAAAAAAAAAAAGCGGGGGGGAGTGGTTTAGAAACGAGATCTTGCTCTGTTGCCCAGACTTGAATGCAGTGGCATGATCACAGCTCACTGCAATGTCAAACTCCTGGGCTAAAACAATCCTCCTGCCTCAGCCTCTCTCGAGTAGCTAGGACTACAGGTACACCACCACTCCCAGCCAAGTTCTTTAATCTCTTGTACAGATGGTATGTTGCTATGTTGCCAGGCTGGTCTCAAACTCCTGGGCTCAAGTGATCCTCCCACCTCTGCCTCCCAAAGTGTTGGGATTACAGGCATGAGCCACTATGTCCGGCCATGATTTTCTATTATTATTATTCCTTCCTCATTTATTAGCTGGTATTTTCTCAACAAACTTTCCCTCATCAACTATGATGATTTAATTACTTGAATTAAAGCTCATCCAAGAAAAAGAGAATAAATACTTAATTATTTTCTTAATTGTTTCTAATGTCAGAGCCCTAGTTACTTCCTAGTGGGGGTAATATCCAGTGAGTTGAGTTTTTGTGTTTTGACTTTGCTTTTTCTTATTTTACTGTAATAAACTAATGGGATTTAATAATCAGTGTGATTCAGCCCATTGCATTCATTATTTTTAATGCCCAAATTGTTGTTTTTCTGACTACCTTTTAAATGGTCTTATCCCCCAGAATCCATCTATGATATGCTTTTCTTCCCCCTCTGCACTCTTTCCTGACTGACTTCAGTCTTTCCTATAACTACCCTCCACATTTTAATTACTCTCAAATCACTCTTTCTTACATGAATTTACCAGGCATTAGACCTGTGTTTCCATTTACTCACCTGTCTGGCCCTCCCAAAACATATTACATGCATGACTTCACATTTTTGAACTAAAGGTATCTTTATTTGCTGTTCTTTTCTTATACTCCCAGTTATCAGCATTTTCATGCACCCTCTTTCCCAAACCAGAAACCTGGAAATCATTTTTTATTCCTTCTCTCTTTTGCATAATTAGGTATTCTCCATATTCGATCTCAGAATTATTTCACTGTTCCAGCCTTTCCTCTGAATTACACTGCTTGAAGTATTCAGAAAACAGTGACCTCTTACCCACTCTATCTGACCACATTCCTAAGTTGATTGCCTACCACTTATGACCTCTTCCCACTCCAAATTATTCTCTACTACCCTTGGAGTTACCTTCTTGAAAATAAGTCTGGTCATGTTAGTTCACTGTTTCAGGACCTCTGCTGCATCCCTGTTACCTAATACAATAGTGTTTCCCTAGATGTGTCCAAGAGAGTATTAATTCTACAAGATGTTAATAAATATTCTTTGAAAAAGAGGTGCTGGAAATAAATACTTAGAAAATACTGATTTCGCCCATAATCCCAGCACTTTGAGAGGCTGAGGTGGGAGGATCACTTGAGGCTAGGAGTTCGAGACCAGCCTAGCCAACATGGCAAAACTCCATCTCTACAAAAAAAAAAAAAAAAATCAGCCAGGTGTGGTAGCACACACCTGTAATCCCAACTACTTGGGAGGCTAAGACTCGAGAATCCCTTGATCCCAGAAGGCAGAGGTTGCAGCGAGCCGAGATTGTGCCACTACACTCCAGCCTGGATACTCTTTTAAAAAAAAAAAAAGTTCTAGATTTCTCAGCCTTTTTATATGCAGTGTATTTTAATTCTGTGTCTCTAATAGGGGGATATAATAGATAGCATTCTACAAGCTCATTGGGTCATGAATTTTTTTATTGTTGCTAACTATCTAGAGGGATTAATGTTATTCAGTAAAATTTGGGGAAACACTAGCCAAATGAATAAATTGTTAGCCTTTAGATTGCATTCAAGACCTTTCATAATCTCCTATGTTAAACTAAATATTCCCTACTGTTCCCTTGTCACTCTTTGCATATGTTCTTCTGCATTTGTCTCTTAATGTACTAGCATTGTCTGTATCCATCTTCACCATGGACCATGAGGTTCATGGGCTGTCTTTATCTCTGTATCCTCAGCACTAAACAGTGTCTGGCACATAATAGCTCAGTAACAACCCACTGAATAATAAATAGATCTGTTTCTGAAATAGGAATTTTCTCCAGCTCTATTATTATTGTCATACTTACAGGATTATTGGTTTCTTTAATTTGTAGTTTGGAAAAAGAATTAAAATTAGAGCTGAAACAGCCCTTCAGGTTCATCTAGGCCAGCAGTTTTTAGACTGTGTATCTTCAATATTTCACAATCCTCTTTCCCACAGTTCCCCTTCCCTTCAGGGTCTGTTAAAGGGAATAGAAAGGAAAAAGTGGCATATGAAACACATGTTCTCTTAGCAGCTTTAAATGTTAGGTTTCTTAAATTCCCTTTGAGGAGGAGTTCCGAGGCTATATGTTGGGAGCTATTGGTCTAGAGTCAAATCCCTTTGCTTATAAAGAAATGATAACAGGCCCAGAATAATTGACTTTCCCACTGTCACAAAGTTCTTGGTAACAGCCAGAACTAGGATTCAAATGATCTTACTTTCACAGTGCTCTTTGCAAAATTTTAAAAAGTGAAAAAGCTCATTAGCTTATGTGCTAAAATTCAGTTATGTGTTCACATGAAAACCTGTACATAAATGTTCACTGTAGCTTTATTCATATTAGCCCAAAACTGGGCACAACCCAAATGTCCTTCAACAGATAATGGATAAACAAACTGTGACATATTCATACAGAAGCCATACATGTAATAAAATGGCATAGAACTAAACACACACACAAATAAGTGCAAATAAAACCAGTGCCATGTGAATGAGATCGTTGGATTGTCTCCATGTCAATATCCTGGATGTGATATTGTACTGTAGTTTTATAAGATGTTACCATTGGGGGAAACTGGGTAAAGGGCACAGGGCATCTCTCTGTATTATTTCTTACAACTGAGTGTGAATCTACAAGTATCTCAAAAAGTTTAAGAATTTTTAAAAACAAAAATACAAATGCCTCCAAAAAGTAAAATATTATGTGGATTTATTATTTAGAGCCAAACTTGGAATGCCACAGTTTTTGAGTCCTGAAGCCCAGAGTCTTTTACGAATGCTTTTCAAGCGAAATCCTGCAAACAGATTAGGTAAAAATTTTAACTAATTTGTTTATGTTGTGTGTTTGTTGGTGTTTGTTTTTGCGGGGGAGTAGGTATTTGTTTTGTGGTGGAATTATTAACTATTTAGACAAGGCTGGGCATGGAGGCTCATGCCTGTAATCCCAGCACTTTAGGAGACCAAGGCAGGAGAATTACTTGAGTCCAGGAGTTCAAGACCAGCCTGGGCAAAATGGCAAAACCTCATCTTTACAAAAAATTCAAAAATTAGCCAGGCATGGTGGTATGCGCCTGTAGTCCGAGCTACTCAGGAAGTTGAGGTAGGAAGATCTCTTGAGCCTGAGAGGTTGAGGCTGCAGTGAGCTGAGATCGCACCACTGCACTCCAGCCTAGGTGACAGAGCAAGCCCTTGTCGCAAAATTAATTAATTAATTAATTAGACAAGTATTGAAAACAAAGACTGAGCAATATGTATATTTCTCCTTGAAATAAAATTACCAATGAATCCATTTTTGATAGGTGCAGGACCAGATGGAGTTGAAGAAATTAAAAGACATTCATTTTTCTCAACAATAGACTGGAATGTAAGTACAGAATGAAAACTTGCTTGAAATATTTATTTATAATTAAAATATATCTAAGTCTCTTTTTTTTCCCTCTAGAAACTGTATAGAAGAGAAATTCATCCACCATTTAAACCTGCAACGGGCAGGCCTGAAGATACATTCTATTTTGATCCTGAGTTTACTGCAAAAACTCCCAAAGGTAAGGAGAAAATGTGAAAACCCAAATATAAGACAACAAATATTTTTTTTTCTTGTTCAGTCAGAAAATCTTTTCCAGACTCTGGACGTAGTTGCTCACACCTATAATCCCAGCACTTTGGGAGGCTGAGGCGAGCAGATCGCTTGAAGCCAGGAGTTCGAGACCAGTCTGGCCAACATAGTGAAACCCCGTCTCTACTAAAAATACCAAAATTAACTGGGTTTGGTGGCATGTGCCTGTAATCCCGGCTACTTGGGTGGCTGAGACACAAGAATCGCTTGAACCTGGGAGGTGGAGGTTGCAGTGCATCAAAATTGCGCCACTGCACTCCAGCCTGGGTGACAGAGCAAGACTCTGTCTCAAAAAGAAAAAAAGAAAATCTTTTCCTGGATAACTCTCTATGCTATCTTCAAATCTCCCAAATTTGCTGTAGATCAACCTTGTATCTCCCGCGTTGCCCCCCAAATAGGTTATTATTGAGGGCTGCAGTTTCTAATATGGTAGCCAGTAGCCACATGTGGCTAATTAAATTTAAATTAATTAAAATTTAAAATGTAGTTTCTCAGTCACACTAGGCACATTTCAAATGTTGAGAAGCTGCATGTAGCTAGTGGCTATCATATTAGACTGTAAAGATAAAGAAAATTTCTATCATTTCAGGAAATTCAGTGGGACAGCATTAATTTTGAATACCATTAACCCTATAATTCATTGATTTATTATATTCTTCAAATGAACTAGCTATTTTCTAGGCTCCGAGGGACTAGGATGTTGGTGTTGTAATGGCAATACACAATCAGAACAGATCGGATACAGTGCCTCACAGGTACCCCGGAAAGCAAGAGGTATATACTGTATACCTGAGAAGTAGAATTCCAGAATAAGTGAAAAAGGTCATAGTGTCAACAGTTTTTCCCTTAATTTCCTTTCAAATGAATCTTCTTTGTCACTTCTTACTCTTTTCAGATTCACCTGGCATTCCACCTAGTGCTAATGCACATCAGCTTTTTCGGGGGTTTAGTTTTGTTGCTATTACCTCAGATGATGAAAGCCAGGCTATGCAGACAGTTGGTGTACATTCAATTGTTCAGGTGAGTGGATGTCTAAATAATTTTAGATTTGGAATGTTGTAAGATATAGTTCATTCTGTGAATAGTTTTTTTTCTACTGACTTCAAGTGAGCAATTTAAAATACATTTTAGACTGGGCACTGTGGCTCACACCCGTAATCCCAGCACTTTGGGAGGCCGAGGCAGGTGGATCACTTGAGGTCAGAAGTTCAAGACCAGCCTGGCCAACATGGTGAAACCCCTATCTCTACTAAAAATACAAAAATGAGTTGGGCATGGTGGCGCATGCCTGTAATTCCAGATACTCAGGAGGCTGAGGCACAAGAATCACTTGATTCGGAGGCAGAGGTTGCAGTAAGCAGAGATCACACCACTGCACTCCAGCCTGGGTGACAGAGTTGAAACTCTGTCTCAAAAAATAAAATAAAATACATTTTATATCATTAACTTTACTCTTAGAAATTTTTTTCATATGTCATTGAAAAGGTTGCAAGAACCCAAATCCTAGATACCTATGTGACTTGAAAGTAGAGTTTTAGGCCAGGCACGGTAGCTCACGCTTGTAATCCCAGCACTTTGGGAGGCCGAGGCAGGCAGATCACGAGGTTAGGAGTTCGAGACCAGCCTGTCCAACACAGTGAAACCCCGTCCCTACTAAAAATACAAAAATTAGCTGGACGTGGTGGCGCATGCCTGTAATCCCAGCTACTCTGGAGGCCAAGGCAGGAAAATCGCTTGAATCCAGGAGGCATAGGTTGCAGTGAGCCAGGATCCACCACTGTACTCCAGCCTGGGCGACAGAGCTAGACTCTGTCTCAGAAAAAAAAAAAAAGAAAGTAGAATTTTAAAAGAGTTGAGATAAACATGACGATGTTGTCTATGTCCTCTCCTGTGCCTCAAAATGTTTTTCATGCCGAGTTTGTTTCACCCTCTGCCTCCTTCAGGTCAGCTATGATGAATTGAGGTCTTCTGGTTCTTCGATGTCTTAGAACAGGAGTCGGCAGACTTTCTCTGTGAAGTGTTAGATAATACTTGAGGCTTTGTGGGCTATATGGGCTCTGTCACAACTACTCAACTCTGCTTTGTATCTCAAAACAACCACAGACAATACATAAACAAGTGGGCATGGCTGTGTGCCAATAAAACTTTATTTACACACACGGGCAATGAATCAGATTTGGCTCACTGGCCATAGTTTGGCAACCTTTGCCTTAGAAAGATACAAGAAATAAAAATGAACTCAAATCTTAAGTCATCTTTCTAATCAAAGGGAACTAGATATATCTTTTAAAGCACTGGATTGTTTTTGGGATATCATTTGTACTTGGGTTTGCTTGATGATTAAGTTGCTTTTGCTCTAAAGTTTTTTCATGAGTTATCCTGTTTTTCATTTTGTAGAAAAACAAAACACTGGTTTTTAAGCAGAGCTCATGTTGAAATAGTCTGTGCCATTTACTATGCGAGCACATGAATATATGGCAAGTTTTTAAATTATAAATTCTGTACCTAACATAGAAACCACAAACATATATATTCTACAAAATTCAAGTTTTAACATATACAAAGCTCATAGGCATGGATGTCTCATATCAGTATAGCCAAGGGCAACACAACTTTCCTCAGCCTGTTTATGGAATCAATAAGTTGCTGTTCATCATCTACTGTATGTTATTAGTCCCTAACCCATGACCAGCTACTTTAGCAGAAGTTGTGTAAGGCTATGACTTCAGGATGAAGAAAGGAGGGTGTGGCTACTAAAAGTCCAAAATGTTGGTAACAGGTATTGCTTGCAAATACATTATTTTTATTTAATCTTCACCATTACCCTCTGAGAAAATAGCAGGCTGAAAGTTACACAGCCTGTAAGTGGTGCATCTGAGACAAGAATTCAGATATTCTAATTCTGAATCCTCCTAAATCCTTTCCTTCTATACCATAGGTTTCAAATTTCACATTTGCAAAGGTGCTTGAAAACCTATAGCCAATTGGGGAGTGGAATAAGGCTGAATCACAGACAAAGATATAGGCCCCATTTCAAGTAGCTCTGCTTTTAAAGTCATATTTCTTGCTGTACATTTCATTGTAAACACTTCCAAAATCACTTGTTTGTAGAAGAATAAGTACTATAAAGATGTATTTTTATTCTTATTCATTTATATGTAGAGCATCAACAATGCATGCTGAGGAACATACTTCCCTATTATAAAATGCACTAAAGGCATTATGGGACTCTTCACCAATTTATAATTTTTTGTAGCAGTTACACAGGAACAGTATTCAGTTTACTGATGGATATGAAGTAAAAGAAGATATTGGAGTTGGCTCCTACTCTGTTTGCAAGAGATGTATACATAAAGCTACAAACATGGAGTTTGCAGTGAAGGTAAATATTTTTTTAGTTAAAATGCAATTTGTATAGTTCTTGTTCATGCATGTCAGTACCAGTTAAAAATTACACTCCTCTTGTTGTTAAAAGTGCCTTTTGTTATGAAAAAGTTAAATATCTGGCTAGTGATCTTCAGAGATCTTAATCTAGAACCCTGTGAGCTAAAGGTAAGGTGGTTATACATCTAGTTTGCCCAGAGCGGTACCAGTTTACACATCAAGTGATATTATTTTTTTTTTCACCTCAAATGATTTTTAAAGTATATTTTTACTCTAAGAAGTCCCCATTTTATGCTCAGGGTGTCAACAAATTCCTCAAAATTGTGTGCAAAATTTTGTATGTTTACATCTTCTCTGGCAAAATGTTCATACCTTTCTTTCTTTACATCTAAAAGGATCTGGGAACTAATGAATTAAAACCACTATCAAAATTCATTATCATTGGCTGTTTTAATTTCATCAAGTATCCTAAGGCAGAATTTTCTTTTTTTTTTTTTTTTTTTTTTTTTGAGACGGAGTCTTGCTCTGCCACCGAGGCTGGAGTGCAGTGGCCGGATCTCAGCTCACTACAAGCTCCGCCTCCCGGGTTTACGCCATTCTCCTGCTAAGGCAGAATTTTCTAAGCCAAAAACCAAGGAACCTAGCTCTGTGATAAAGTTTGAATTTCAAACCTTTAGTCATAAGTGAACAAACACTATGTTCAAGTCTCTTTTCACTTCTTGGAATAGTAACCTTTGCTCTCCAATCTCAAGCAATTCAAACAATGTCTAAAGCTTTCAACTTATTTGAACCTTAGGACTGGTTTATAAATATGCATAGCTCATGTTTAGAGAGAGAGTGACATTAGTTGTTATCACTTTTCTAAACTTAGATGTAACTGCTTTAAAGTTGTCAGTGTCGGCCGGGCGCGGTGGCTCAAGCCTGTAATCCCAGCACTTTGGGAGGCCGAGACGGGCGGATCACGAGGTCAGGAGATCGAGACCATC
>NW_012115021.1:906184-993657 GCF_000951035.1 Colobus angolensis palliatus
AAAAAAAAAAAAAAAAAAAAAGTTGTCAGTGTCTATAAGACTTTCTGTCAGATAGAAGGATGAACCATAGAAATACATTGAATTTGCTTCATTGGAAGGACAGTAAAGCTAATTTTAAAGAAGGAAATGTTTAAAAGAAATACATTTAATTTTCTATTTTCCTATTCATTGCTCTTATTGAAATCTAAGATATATAGAAATTTTCAAATTGCTTACCTGAAAGGAGAAAAGACTAATAACATATTTGGTAGGCAATTTAAGGATGTGTCTTGCCTCCATAAATACATCATAAAAAGCAGAAATGTCCTGAGGCCCCTTTGAATTACAGAAACTTTGAGGACTATGCCTAAAACCTCGAAAACATCTCCAAGCTATTTGTGGATTTTTGTGACTTAAAGGACTCCTAAAACCAATCCCAATACAACTGGATTCTTCTGAAATTACCACGTGTTTGAGGTCCACAAGCACAAGTATAGGTCTAATGCAAACTGGGCTCAGATTAGCAGATCCATGCCAAAAACAACCCCTCCCAGTGTGTTCTGGTTTTCAAAAGACTAGTCCCAGATCGTCTCTTAAATTAGCATGTCTATTCCATATATCTCTCCTCTTAATCACTCATTTGCCTAATTCCACACTATCATTTGCAGTTGATTACAGTGGGCACCTATATGTTTATCTTTCCTGTTCTCCAAATACAGAACTGTTTTACAAGTACAGTCCACCCTTGAATAACACAGGACTTAGGAGTGCTGATATCCAAGCAGTTGAAAATCTGTATAACTTGACTCCCCAAAACCTAACTACTCAAAGCCTACTGTTGACCAGAAGCCTTACTGATAGCATATACAGTCGATTAACACGTATTTTGTATATGTATTGTATACTATATTCTTACAATAAAGCAAGCTAGAGAAAAGAAAGTGTTATTTAGAAAATCATGCCAGACATAGTGTCTCACATTTGTAATCCTAGCACTTTGGGAGGCCGAGGTGGGAGGATTGCTTGAGGCCAGGAGTTTGAGACAAGCCTGGGCAACATAGCAAGACCCTATCTCTACAGAAAAATTGTTTAAAAATTAGCCAGGCGTGGCTACATGTGCCTTTAGTCCCAGCTACTCAGGAAGCTGAGACAGAAAGATTGCTTGAGCTCAGGAGATTCAGGCTACAGTGAGCTATGTGCCACTGTATTCTAGCCTTGGCAACATAGCCAGACCTCATCTCTACAAATAATTTTTAAAATTAGCTGAGTGTAGTGGCATGTGCCAGTGGTCCCAGCTACTCAGGAGGTAGAGGTGGGAGGATCACTTGGGCCCAGGAGTTCAAGGTTGCAGTGAGCCATGATTGCACCACTACACTCCAGCCTGGGCAACAGAGCAAGACCCTGTCTCAAAAAAAGAAAAAAATATGGCCGGGCGCAGTGGCTCAAGCCTGTAATCCCAGCACTTTGGGAGACCAAGACGGGCGGATCATGAGGTCAGGAGATCAAGACCATCCTGGTTAACACGGTGAAACCCCCGTCTCTACTAAAAAAAAAAAAAAGAAAAAAAAGAAAAAATATATAAGGAAGAGAAAATATATTTACTGTTCATTAAATGGAAGTGGATCATAATAAAGGTCTTTTTCCTCATCATTTTCACCTTAAGTAGGCTGAGGAGGGAGGAAGAAGAGAAGGAGTTAGTCTTGGTGTCTCAGGGGTGGCAAAAGTAGAAGAAAATCCACATGTAATTGGTCCCTCATAGTTCAAACCTGTGTTGTTCAAGGGTCAACTATAAATCCATTTCAGATAGAAGACTGGACTCATGCTGAGAGTTGTAACCTCTTTCCTAGGTTGCTGGAGTGTCTGGGTATTTAGTGTGTACTTAATTACTAAGCTATTTAAAATCGAGCATACAAAGGCCACCTAATTTGTTTCAGACTACCCTTTGAATGAATTGAAAGCAAAATTTGTCTTTTTTATATATTAGTTTAGCAGATTACAACATTAAGAGAAATATTTTTAAGGAGCAGCCAAAATAAAAGGGTTAGAAAGCTACTTTACTATTTTGAAGGGCTGTATTATAATAATTAAACCAAATTCTAACCAAATAAAGTTCTAGATGTGATTTTCTATGTAGCTTTCTGCCTAACTTCAAAAACAAGATTGTTCTACTTAACAGGTAATTAGCTTTTATAAGTAGCTTACAACTAACAGGATATTCAATTGAAGCATTTTATTCAAGGAAGTAAACTTAATTCAATAAGCAGATGCTAGTGGTGGTGTTGTAGATGTATCTAGCTCTTAATTATCTGTATGGATGGGGGGTTAGAAGTTGACTGAGTTCCCAAATGTTTAAGACCTCAAAGATAGAAGAAAAGATATGTTAACTGTGTTCTTGGTACCTTTTCTCGAGGCTTTTTGAGTTTTTGGTAAGTCCTAAACTTACTACAAACTTACATTGGAGAGGCATGGTGGGAATGTGACTCATGAGTTGGAATTTATAGCCTTGCCATCTATATCAAGACTGGCTTTCTGATTAAACAGTCTGGCCAGGTAGTTGAATAAAACTGATTGATAAATGGCTTATTTATATACTGTTTACATGAGGTAATATCCAAGGTCTGTAGCTGTAAATAATTAATGTTTATAACTGTATAGTTCATGAGGTTTTGTGATATATATTTGCCTTTTAGATTATTGATAAAAGCAAGAGAGACCCTACAGAAGAAATTGAAATTCTTCTTCGTTATGGACAGCATCCAAACATTATTACTCTAAAGGATGTAAGTAGATTCTTTAACATGGATCATTTGAATGAGTTGTCTAACTCACATTGAAAGTAGTGTATTTTCAAACATCATGTGGTAGACAGAGAACTCATCATAGGCTGGGCATAGTGGCCCACGCCTATAATCCCAGCAGTTTGGGAGGCCAAGGCAGGAGGATCACTTGAGGCCAGGAGTTCAAGACCAGCCAGGTCAACATAGTGAGACCTCCATCTCTACAAAAAAATTTTTTTTAATTAACCAGGCTGGGCACAGTGGCTCACACCTGTAATTCCAGCACTTTGGGAGGCTGAGGCAGGAGGATCACTTGAGCCCAGGAGTTCAAGACCAGCCTGGGCAACCTAGGGAGACCCTGTCTCTAAAGAATATTTAAAAATTAGCCTGACATGGTGGCTCATGTCTATAGTCGCAGCTACTCTGGAGGCTGAGGTGGGAGGATTGCTTCAGCCTGGCAGGTCAAGACCGCGGTGAGCAGTTATCACACCACTGCACTCCAGCCTGCGCAGCAGAGCAAGACCCTGTCTCAAAAACAAAAACAAAAAAATTCAGCATGGTAAGTTTTAAAAGTAGATTTGAAAACAATATATATGGGTATATGACATAATTTCATTTATCAATAAAGATATGTTTGCACAGTTATTTTTTTCTACTTTTGCTTTAAGAAGAAAAGCACTTACGATATTATTGCTTTTAATATCTATCTGCACTTGAACACTTACCTAAATGTTCAATGTTAATATTACTATTACTTCATATTCAATATTGACTAGTCTCACTCTCGAAAGTATCTTCCACATGACTAGAAGAGAGATCTAACACTCATAACCACCCATTTAACTTCCCCGCCTACAGTCTAAAGTCCCTAGCCCCTTAAGACCCTGCCTTCCTCTGTAGTTTTCAGACTTCTCACACACACTTTCTCATACACCTTATGCTCTGTGTTCTAGTATGTAAATTTCTTGCACATGCCTCAATTTCCCATGCTGCTCTGTCTGAATTTATAGTTCCCTCAGTTGCTAACACCATCTATTTTTCTTTACCTGGCTAACTACCACACATTAAAAGATTTTGCTAAGGCACTGCTTCTTCCAGGAAGCCTGCCCTGCCCATTGCCACCCCCAGGACAAGTAAAGTATCTTTCCGTGGACTGTCATGATACACTGTTGCCTGTGTCTCTCTTGACTTTTATTATAACAAAGTGTTGGCAAACAGTGTGAACTCCCCAGGTAGTGTTTAGTCTTCTCTTGCTAATGATGCTCACGTAGGCCTGAAGGCCTTCTCTGGGGGTTGTAAAAACTCAGATTTCCTCAGATTATCACTGCTCATGGAGACACAGCAAAACCTCGTCTCTACAAAAAAATGCAAAAATTAGCCAGGTGTGGTGGCATGTGCCTGTAGTCTCAGCTGCTTGGGAGGCTGAAGTGGGAGGATCGCTGGAGCCCAGGAAGTGGATATTGCAGTGAGCCAAGATCGTGCCAGTGCACTCCTGGGCGACAGAGCGCATGTCTGTCTCAAAATAAATAAATAAATAAAATTTTTCTTGAATATGAAGTGAGTTTAATTTTTCTTTTATATTTTAAACTTTGTTTTGAGCACATATAAAGTTTCAAATAATATTTACATTTTGATGTTGAAATTTATAGGTATATGATGATGGAAAATACGTGTATGTAGTAACAGAACTTATGAAAGGAGGTGAATTGCTGGATAAAATTCTTAGACAAAAATTTTTCTCTGAACGAGAGGCCAGTGCTGTCCTGTTCACTATAACCAAAACTGTTGAATATCTTCACGCACAAGGGGTAAGTCTTTTTAACACTCTATATATACATGCACACACTTTTTTCTTTATGTTTGAGCTAAAATTAGATAGAAGTTACTTTATGCATGAAATGGAAAATAGCTGCTATTAGCTGAATTATCCTACTGATCTTCCTCTATATAAACTTTTATTATTGAGATTGAAGTGTGCCTTTGATATCCTAGCTTGTTTATGTTAAACTCTTGTGCTTCCAAGGAAAAGTAAGTGATCTCTTCCGACCTGGAAAACATAGCATTGTTTCTGCTAGGTCACTCTGTACTCATGAATACCAGGCCCACTTCAGGTTAGAAGCAGAACCAAGGAATCCTGATTTGTATTCATGTATAAAAGGAAATCCTTAAAACAATGAGACAAAGGAGTCACATGCTTCTGGCTGGTGGATATGCTCTTCATTCTTCTTGTATGCAGATTTTTAGTAAACAGCAAAAGAAAATTGTACTTCTAGGCTGGGCACAGTGGCTCACACCTGTAATCCCAGCACTTTGGGAGGCCGAGGCGGGCAGATCACTTGAGGTCAGGAGTTCCAGAAAATCCTATTTTTTAAAAAAGACAGCCGGACGCAGTGGCTCACACCTGTAATCCCAGTGCTTTGGAAGGCCAAGGTAGGTGGATTACCTGAAGTCAGGAGTTCGAGACCAGCCTGGCCAACATGGCAAAACCCCGTCTCCACTAAAATTACAAAAATTAGCCGGGTGTCATGGTGCATGCCTGTAATCCCAGCTACTCGGGAGGCTGAAGCAGGAGAATTGCTTGAACCCGGGAGGCGGAGGTTGCAGTGAGCTGAAATTGCGCCACTGCACTCCAGCCTGGGCAACAGAGTGAGACTCCATCTCAAAAAAAAAAAAAAAAAAAGGGGAAGTCTGGGAGGAAAGGAGAAAATGAGAGGAGGGAGGGAAGAAAGGAGAACAGCAGAGGAGTGAAGAGGAATGGAAAGCAAGGGGAAAATAATTTTTTAAAAATTTTTTTGTTGACAAATTATATGTATTCATGGTATACAACGTGATGTTTTGATATATGCATATATAAAAGATTACCTCTTAAGGAGTTCAGTTTCAATACCTTCTTCTTGTTTTGTCTTTGTACCTGAAAGCCAAGTAGAATGTGTAAATTCTAGAGCTTCCTCACTTCTAACTTATCAAGATTTGCCTAGTATTGTAACTTGAAATTAGTAGAACTCAGTAGTCACTGAGGAACTTATGACCTTGCAGTCATCAAAGTCTTCTGTGTTCTTTTCCCAATGCCTCATCAGTAATTCGTTATTAAAATAGTCTGGAGAAGTGATGTCCTGGATGTGAGGAACTAAATCTAATTTGATTGATTGGAACACAGACTCAGAATTTGGTGACAGAAGGCACACTTAAGTCTAAAAAGGAATGTAAGAGAAGCTTATGATAAAAAAAAAGTACAGTAGTCCCCCACTAATCTGCAAGTTTGCTTTCTGTGGTTTCAGTTATCCACAGTCAACCATTGTCAAAAATATTACAGTATTTTGAGAGACTACATTCACATAACTTTTATTACAGTATATTGTTACAAGTGTTCTAATTTATTAGTCATTGTTAATCTCTTACTGTGCCTGATTTATCAATTAAACTATATCATAGGTATATATCTAGGAAAAAATATAGAGACTTTGGTATTATCCTCAGTTTCAGGAATCCACTGGGGGTCTTGAAACATATACCCCACGGATAAGGGGGGACTACTGTACTCAGGTAGAGCATTAAAAGGAAAATAATACAAAACTCTAAAGAAGAGGTTTCTTCTTGCGTGTGTAACACCTTGTATATCAAATAGGCAATACCAAAAATAAAGTCCAGATTTGTTTTGGTTTTTTCCTTTTTACTCCTGAATGCCCTGTCTATTCCATTTAGTCTATCAGAATATATTTGTTGTATATGTACCTTGTACATGCTGTTCCTTCTAGTTAGAATGACTCTCCCTTACTGTTCTTATGGCTCATTCATTCTGTTCTTCAGATACTGGATCAGATGTTACCTCATCTAGAGACCCTCCCTGACTGCCCTATTTAAAGTTATGCCGCATGTCTCAACCTATTCTTTGCTTCCCCCAGAACTGTGTAAGCTCCTAGCATGGAAAGGCCAGGATCTTATGGGTCTTGTTCACCACAGTATCTACAGCAGCTTATATAATACCCTGGTACATGATAGACACTCAATATTAAATGAGTGATAAACCTGGAGGTAGATATATTATTGCTGTTTGCATTTCTCCTTAACCCAATTACTCAATTGGACAAAGAGGAGAGAGGTAAATACTATTCTTTCTTCCTCCTCCTCTTTGCCCCAGGTCTATGTTAGAGAGTTATGCTTTACATTATCAGTATTTTATAATGTTGGGCTAATTTAAAGGTCAGCACTCATCATCTTGTTAAGTGCATTGCTTGACAGTCTGTGAATAAAGAACTTTCAGTAATGGAAATATATTGTTAACATAACTCTTTAATTTGTTTTTCAATTAGGTGGTTCATAGAGACTTGAAACCTAGCAACATTCTTTATGTGGATGAATCTGGTAATCCAGAATCTATTCGAATTTGTGATTTTGGTTTTGCAAAACAGCTGAGAGCGGAAAATGGTCTTCTCATGACTCCTTGTTATACTGCAAATTTTGTTGCACCAGAGGTAATTGTGAGAGAGTTTGCTTGCAGTATTAGTATGTTTTAAAACTCATTCACTATGTTTAATACAGAATTATTAATAATAATTCAATTGAAGACTTACTGAAGAAATAATTAGGATAAAATGCCAGCCTTTCATTTTCCTGTTTAATGTTTCAATGACATCTGATTGCCTACAGAAGAATCTAAATTTCTTAACAAGGTATTATAAAAGCCCTTGAGGCAGGGCATGATGGCTCATGCCTGTAATCCCAGCACTTTGGGAGGCCGAGATGGGCGGATTACGAGGTCAGGAGATCGAGACCATCCTGGCTAACACGGTGAAACCCCATCTCTACTAAAAAATACAAAAAACTAGCCGGGCGAGGTGGCGGGCGGAGGCTGAGGCAGGAGAATGGTGTGAACCCGGGAGGCGGATCTTGCAGTGAGCTGAGATCCGGCCACTGCACTCCAAACTGGGTGACAGAGCGAGACTCCATCTCAAAAAAAAAAAAAAGCCCTTCAGTCTCTCTGGTATTCCCTACCTGAAGTTCTAGACACACTGAACTTCTGGCCTATCACTAAGCCCTCTCTGCTGTCTTACTTACAGGTCCAATATAAGCAGGCCACCCTCTAGCCTTCCTTCTCTCCCCATGTCAAGAATAAATTGCTTCCTCATCTTCATACCTATAACATTTAAGACATAATTTGGGGTTTTTGTTTGTTTAGGGACAAGGTCTCCCTCTGTTGCCTAGGCCAGAATACGGTGGTGCAATCATAGCTCACTGCAGCCTTGAACTCCTCAGCTCAAGCAATCCTTCTGCCTCAGCCTCCCAGGTAGCTGGAACTACAGGAGAATGCCACCGTGCCTGGCTTATTTTTTATTTTTATTTTTTAAACATGAGATCTTGGCCAGATGCCGTGGTTCATGCCTGTAATCCCAGCACTTTGGGAGGCCAAGGCGGGTGGATTGCTTGAACTCAGGGGTTTGCGAGTAGCCTGGGCAACATGGTGAAACCCCATCTCTACTAAAAATACAAAAGTAAGCTAAGCTTGGTGGCACACGCCTGTAATCCCAGCTGCTCGGGAGGCTGAGGCAGGAGGATTGCTTGAACCCGGGAGGCGGATGCTGCAGTGAGCCAAGATCGCACCCCTGCGTTACAGCCTGGGCGACAGAGTGAGACCCTGTCTCAATAATAATAATAATAATAAGGTCTTGCTGTGTTGCCCGGGTTCTCAAAACTCCTGGCTTCAAGTGATCCTCCCCCCTTGGCCTCCCAAAGTGCTGGACTGCAGGCGTGAGCCACCATACCCTACCCAGACTTGATTTTATTACAATATTTATCAGGTTGAGTTGTAACTATTTATGTGTTTATTTCCCATCAGATTTTTTTTTTTTTTTAGGAAATCAGGGTTTTTTTGTATTTGTCATAGTTCATGCCTGATAAAAGTTGGTGATTTTTGTGCTAGGTTATGTGTGTTCTTTGTGTGCTTGTGTGTGTATATGTTCTTAAAAGCATTGTTTTTTGTAAATATTTCTGTAGCCCCAAACAAAATATAAATTCGTTAAAATAAGAAAGTTATCTTCAGTTTGTTTTATATTCCTGTGTACCTACAATACTCAATAAATATTAATTTGATTACCAAAATTAAATTTATATATGAATTATTAGTAGTAGAATGTTCTAGAATAGGATTAACATATTGCCTTATTTGGTAACCATGTTCTGTTGAAATTTTCCTTGTAGTTGTTGATTTGGGATATATAATTCAGTTCCTAGCCTATACAAATATATATACAAAATAGTGGTATAATAATACTAATTTTGCACTTTTTCTAGGTTTTAAAACGACAAGGCTATGATGCTGCTTGTGATATATGGAGTCTTGGTGTCCTACTCTATACAATGCTTACCGGGTGAGTGTATACCATACGTTCTAAGCACCATTTTGCTTAAGTTATCTAGGTTTTTGTTTTGTTTAAGGTTTTTTTTGTTTGTTTGTTTGTTTGCTTTTTCTTTACAGACAGGGTCTCACTCTGTGGCCCAGGCTGGAGTACAGTGACACAGTCATAGTTCACTGTAGCCCCAAACTCCTGGGCTCAAGCAATCCTCTCACCTCAGCCTCCCGAATAGGAGTAACTAGGACTACAGGGGTGCACCACCACACCTGCCTAATTTCTTTATTTTTTTGTAGAAACAGGGTCTTGTCATGCTGCCCAGGCTGGTTTCAAACTCCTGGGCTCAAGTGATCCTCCTGCTCTGGCCTCCCAAAGTGCTGGGATTACAGGCATGAGCCACTGTACCTGGCCTATGTAGGTTTTCTTGGTTTTTTTTTAAATTCAGATGTTGTCATATCTTTCCATGTTTTCTCGTGTTATCTAATATATACAATTCTGTAACAATTCCACATTTATGGCTATATCATTACTTATTTTTTGTAATGTACTATTTATTAATGTCTCGAGGTCCTAAATTGATTTTTTCCATACTTTTTTGTACTCTTGTCATGTCAGAAACATAGAGGTTTTTTTTTTTTTTTTTTTTTTTGAGACGGAGTCTTGCTCCCAGGTTCAAGCAATTCTCCTGCCTCAGCCTCCCGAGTAGCTGGGACTACAGGCGCACACTACCACATCCAGCTAATTTTTGTATTTTTAGTAGAGACAATGTTTCACCATGTTGGCCAGGCTGGTCTCGAACTCCTGACCTCGTGATCCGCCCACCTCAGCCTCCCAAAGTGCTGGGATTACAGGCATGAGCCACCTTGCCTGGCCTACACTATTTCTTAATATTTTATTCTATAATGTGTCATGTCTTAAAATATTTATATTATTGTATACTAAATATGATTAATATTTTATAACCCAAGCTTTACCTGGTGCCTTATGGAGCTTCATTTTGTTGATTTTTTTCACTTTGGTAGATTTTAATAAAATATTACATTAACTGAATTAGAATACTTTTGAGATTACCAACCAAATAAGAAATTTTATTAATTAATATTTTAATTTTATTATAAATCAGTTACACTCCATTTGCAAATGGTCCTGATGATACACCAGAGGAAATATTGGCACGAATAGGTAGCGGAAAATTCTCACTCAGTGGTGGTTACTGGAATTCTGTTTCAGACACAGCAAAGGTAAGTATGGCTTCCTATTATAAGCTTTTGAGAAAATAATTTTTGTGATCCATAGTGAGAAGAAATACTACCAGTTAGAAACCTTTGTTTATAAATTAGTATGTTAAAGTGATGTTACCAAATAATTTGAACTCAAAAATGGACCCATTATTTTGTTTCTTTCCCAGCTGACATTGGTTTGGCCTTATTATTTATACTTTTAAAACTGTTTCTCACTGAAGAACATGATAAATAATAACCATGGTAGTCTTCATGATTTGTCTGTCTATTATGCGTCTCACACGCCACTTTACCTAAATTATGTCATGTAATCCTCATAACACCCTGTGAAATAGGTGGCAGTATTCCCATTTCGCAGAAGGAAACCGTAGCCCAGAATGTTAGTTTGAACTTGTCCCAATGTTACATACCGGGTAAATGTGGGTGCTTCAAACTAAATGTGATTCCACAGCCCTCATTCCCTAGAATAATTACACCATGTTCTATTTTTAATTCAGATTATGAAGAAAGGGGTTTCAGTTTTTTTCACAATAAACAGAGGTATAGTTTTATAGCATCTGCATGAAATAATTTGAAGAGCCTTTCTCACTGGAAGATCTGCCATCCCCTGAATAGCACTGACTTGCTTTCCAACTCTGCTCTGTTTTCACTTTTTTCATAGAGAATTCTTTAAAAAGAAGTTTTTTACTTCAAAATAAGAAAAACAGAGTAGATAAAGAGGATACATATTGGTAAAAGTGCATATTCTTTTTTCTTAGGGGTGAAAGCTTGAGTTGAGGTGATCATATAAGTAAATAGAACACATCAAAAGTGTATGTAGATTCTATTGGCATAGGGCCTGAAGACTCAGTTGACCAATTTAATGTCTGTATAAATACTATTTGGTTTTATATCTGCATTTAAAATGAAATGTTGGCCAGGCGCGGTGGCTCACGCCTGTAATCCTAATGCTTTGGGAGGCCGAGATGGGCAGATCACTTGAGGTCAGGAGTTCAAAACCAGCCTGGCCAACATGGTGAAACCCCATCTCTACTGAAAATACAAAAAAATTAGCCAGGTGTGGTAGCAGATGCCTGTAATCCCAGCTACTCGGGAGGCTGAGGCAGGAAAATTGCTTGAACTGGGGAGGCAGAAGTTGCAGTGACCCAAGAGTGCACCACTGCACTCCAGCCTGGGCAACAGAGCAAGACTCTGTCTCAAAAAAATAAATAAATGAAATGTTAGCCTTTATCTTTTTCTAACAATAAAATGTCTTAAACCAGATAATTCATTTCTCTGGGTACCTGTTTCCTTTGTAGTTCCCTTATTGAGTGCCTACAATGTGCTTAATAAATGAAGGCCTTAGAGATAAAAGATGTAACAAAGATAGAATTCCCAATCTCAGGTTGCTCACGGTCTGGTTGGGAGACAGCCAGAAATATACAGTACAGTGTCACATGTGCTGTAACAGTGGTACAGTTTCTGTGCTAAAGAAGTTCACAGATGATGCTTAGTCAGAAGGATTTTAAGGAAAGCTTTCCAAAAGCAGTGAAGGAGTTTGCCAGGCAGATTTGGGGAGCAGAAAGTTGTAGTCCTAAGCTGAGGGATCAGCACATGCAGATAGGTGGTGATGATAGCATGAGAATAGCAGAATGCCTCCAGGCTGGTCATTCCATGTGACTAGTGCAGGGTTGCATGGGAAAAGATAGCTGATGAACCCAGATTGCGAAAGGCTTTGTGGCTCATGCTGAGGATTGTGGGCTTAACTCTGGGTATTGTGGAGCTGTTAAAACACATATTAAGCAGTGCAGTGATCAGATTTTCCTTTTTAAAGTGCATTCTGTGGAGCAGTAATTCTTAGCTATGGAGTCCACCACAAACTTTGTCATGATAGGTTGTGAGGTATATTAAGTAATGTTACCAATAATAAAATGTCAGAGCTTACACATTAATTGATTTTTTAGTAAGTTAAAGCAAGTTGAGGTTATCACTGTGATTTTTTTTATTCACTTACATCCTGGTATGCTTTTTTGGTGAGAGAGGAAGGGAAGGTGAGAATGGAGACACAGAGCACAAAAAATTGCATCCAACTCACAACCTGTCGTATAGATTCCATGTTATTACTAGTAACTGTTGCTAATATGTACAGTTAAGACTTGTGATTACAAGCATGATATAATTCCATGATTAGCCACAAGATAGAAGGGAGGGCTCTGTCAATCTGGGTGTATCCCCTCAAGAGCGAGTTGCATATGTGAATGTTGTCAGTCATGTGGGTCAAACGTGGCTTTGAGAACAAGAAGACCACAGCTGGCATTTATTGAGCATTTATGTGCCAAGGACTATGCTAACATTTTTACCTGTGTTGTTTCATTCAGTCCTTACTGACCTGATAATTAGGGACAGTACTTGTAAGGTTTTGCAGTATTTCAGGTCATGAATGATGAGGACCTATACTAGAGCAGTTGTGATGGAATTTGAACCAAATGGAAGAGAAATTGAGGAGGCAAAATAGACTTGATGGTTTATTATACATAAGAAATGAGAGAGAAGCAATTATAATGTATATAGTCCCCATTTCTACCTTGGGCAGATGGATGAGGGGTGGTATCCTTCACTGATTTGTAGAATACAAAAGAAGTAGTTTTGAGAGGAGTGGTGGTTGCAGATTTGGACATTATAAATTAAGAGATGTATGTCCATCAGGCAACTGTCTATATGGTTATAGGTCTTAAAAGAGAAGTCTGGGATGAAACTTAAAAGTTAAGAGTTGTCATCATCCACAGTAGCTAAAGCCATGAATATGAATGAGATTATCTGAGCAGAGTGGTAAGAGAGCCAAGGAAGGAATTCTGGAGAGCATCGCTTAAAGAGAAAGCTTAGGAGGAGTAGCCATTAAAGGGGCTGTAGTAAGAGAAGTAGTTTGAAGTGAGTTTGCCAAAGTTCATTAACTTATAGATTTGATTAAAATTATAATTTGAGTTTTTTGGTACCCCTGGACAGTTTTGCAACCTTTATGCAATTTTAAGCACTTTTGCCTACTTTCAGAATTGCAAAAGGGAGGTTCCTAATTTTTTTATTTCCAGTTCTATTCAATTGCGTATCCCTGTTCTTAGCTGTTAGTAACTAAAAGTAAGAAACCATAAATGTCTCATAGCAGAGGAGTACCTGGGACAACATCACCCCAATTCCCAAGATCTAGTTAACCACCAGACTTTGTCAGTTCTTTATCCTAAATACCTCCATTTTTCTCTCCTTTTTAACTTTTTTTTTTTTTTGAGACAGAGTCTCACTGTGTTGCCCAGGCTAGAGTTGCAGTGGTACAATCACAGCTCACTGCAACCTCAAACTTCTGGACTCTCGCTATCCTCCCACCTCAGCCTCCTGAACAACTGGGACTACAGTCATGCGCCACCACTCCCAGCTAATTTTTAAATTTTTTGTAGAGATGGAATCCCACTACGTTGCCCAGGCTGGTCTTGAACTCCTGGGCTCAAGTGATCCTCCCACTTTGGCCTCCCAAAGTGCTGGGATTACAGGCATGAGCCACCACGCCCAGCCCAATTCTCTCTGTTTCATACACCTCCCTGAAGTTGTCATCTTTCACCAGTCCATTTTCCTCCATACTCAGTGAGTGTGATCTTTCTACTTAACCACATCACTCCCTAACTTTAAACACTTTATTACCATCAAATAAGTTCGCATTTGCAAATATGGTTTTCAGGGACTTTCCTGGTCTAGTCTCTTCTCACCTCTCCCACTTTATCCACTGCCACATTCTCCTTCACAGTAAATTTATGCTGTAGCCACATTGTACTGCTGCCAATTCCTTAACTGTGACATCTCTCTCACCTGAGGGTGTTCCTCCAAACTCACTCTCCATTCTTTACTCTACCTGAGGCAGTGTTTCCCCCTTTCTCTAATCTAGCTCCTGCTTATCCTACAGGTCTTATCTTCCTCTTAAAAAGTCCCTTTTAAGCCACCTCGCACAGTACAGGTACCTCTAGCTACACCTGGTGTTTGTTCATCCTGTCAAATAACTTACTTGCTTTGTGGTTATTGATTCTTTATCTCTCCTTCACTGAACTGTAAACTTCATGAAATCGGAGTCCAGTATGTCTTTTTTTTTTTTTTTTTTTTTTGAGACAGGGTCTCGCTTTGTTGCCCAGGCTAGAGTACAGTGGTTCAATCATGGCTCACTGCAGCCGTGACCTCCTGGGCTCAAATGATCCTCCCGCCTCAGCCTCCCAAATAGCTGGGACCTCAGGCATATGCCACCACACTCAGCTTTAAAAAAAAAAAATTGTAGAGACAGGGCCTCACTATGTTGCCTAGACTTCATTTCCGTGTTGTTCACTGCTAACTACCCAGTGCCTAGCAGAATGCCTGGACTTTAATGGATACTTAACAAATGTATTTTGAATGAAAAATTTAAGAAATGATGGCTTTTATAAATGACAATGGTGTTATTTTGAAAAGTGTAAAACCCATGTAGCAATTATATGCATCTACATTCCATGCATAGGAATGGCATTTAGATAGCTATGCAGTGCTAACAGTGACTCTGTCTGGAAGAGTGGTACTATGGAACTGTTCCTCATGTGCTTTCACTTTCCAGTATTTTCTGATTATTCTCTAATGTGCATGAGTTGCTTTTGAAGTAGGAAAAAAAATACTATAATCTTTTCAGGGGGCATTTAGAGCCCTCCAATTAAATTCCTATTATTGGACATTCATGTTGTTTTTCGGTATTACCAGCTGCACAAAAAAAAAAAAAAAAATCAAAGTAACTGAATATTACTTAAAAATAAACTGGCCGGGCATGGTGGTTCACATCTGTAATCCTAGCACCTTGAGAGGCTGAAGCAGGAGTAACACTTGCATCCAGGAGTTGGAGACCAACCTGGGCAACATGGTGAAACCCTGTCTCTACTAAAAACATAAAAGTTAGCCAGGCATGGTGGCGCACACCTGTAGTCCCAGCTCCTTGGGAGGCTGAGGTGGGAGGATCACTTGAGCCCAGGAAACAGAGGTTGCAGTGAGCCGATTTCATGCCACTGCACTCCAGCCTGGGTGACAGAACGAGACCCTGTTTCAATAAATAAATACACCTACAAAAATGTAGGAAACTCAGAAAATCTGAAGGAAAAAAGAGCCAGAGTATTAAAGATATATAAAACGTGCTAAATTGACCGTTTGTGATGTACCAAACTACTGTTATTTAGCAGGGAAAAAACGGAGACTGATTTTTTTTCCCCAAATTACCATGTTGACCAAAGGGCTGCTACCAGAAAAAGCAGTATCATAGAAGCTAAGGAAGAATGTTCATTAGTATCAAGAGCCATAGAAAAAGAAGCAAAACAAAAGGTTTAAGCTTGTTTTATTATTATTCCCATTACAGGACCTGGTGTCAAAGATGCTTCATGTAGACCCTCATCAGAGACTGACTGCTGCTCTTGTGCTCAGACATCCTTGGATCGTCCACTGGGACCAACTGCCACAATACCAACTAAACAGACAGGATGCACCACATCTAGTAAAGGTGAGCAGCCCCATATAGTCACTGTTTCCCACATGTCCTCCAGGAGATACTTCAAGAAGCCCTGTCCATGCCCCTAGCACCTTTCTCTTTCATCCTGCATCCAGTTCTGTTGTGGGATTCTCTTACAGTGAGTGACTTAGAAAAGCTCAAGGCATGTCAATATATTAGTAATAAAACTAGTTTAAGAGCAACTTTTGAGTTCCTCTCAGTCTACATAAGTAGGTATTCACTATCAGTAAGGACAGATTAAGCTTATGGATTTCCCAACTTAAAGAGCATGCCTTCCTGTCTCTTTAGTGCCTTTATGTATTAAAGGAATGCAAAGGGAAAAAATGTTGAATAGTCTTGAGAAAAGTGAGGACTACCTGTTATGAGGCTATCTTTGTTCTCTCTCATACATAATTTTAACCTCCACGTTGGCCTCTACAGTTTTGGTTAAATCAGTGGATTTGACTAATGTGGTTATTTTCATTATGAACCAAATAAAATCTGTATACATTTGCATATGAAAAAACTTCATTTTATATTTGTGTACGTGTGACTATCCATTGTCATTTTTGTATTACCTTTATTTCCTTTGTTCAGGGTGCCATGGCAGCTACATATTCTGCTTTGAACCGTAATCAGTCACCAGTTTTGGAACCAGTAGGCCGCTCTACTCTTGCTCAGCGGAGAGGTATTAAAAAAATCACCTCAACAGCCCTGTGAAGTGACCTCAGTGAGATATTTGGTACCATGGTGTAAGCTGATAGCACAAGTTCTGGCGACAGGTAGCACATATCTGAGAGACACCTGCAAGCACACACTGTCCCAGCTGGTACCCATAATGCTGCTGTTTCTGCTGCTGCTCCTGCTTTCGTCTCTTCTCGCTTTAAATGATTGTTAGCAAGTTAGATTTTCCTGGAGCTTCGGAAGAAATGAAAATGGAAACATGATGAAGATACAGTCACTGAATCAATGAGAAAAATGATGAACATATGAATACCACCTAAAAATACACTGAATAAAGTACACCATATAGCATTATTTTTATAGGAAATATTTCATGTCCCTTAAATATTCTTTGTTAGTTATAGGGATGGACAATTTATGTTAAGCACTTAGCTTAAACAATCCGTTTATATTAGCACTGTATCCCTTGTGCCATCCAACATTTTGTATGTTTTTGTAAACAGTTCATATACAGTACATTTCTGTACTGCTTTCTTTAATGTATACATGCCTTGTTTAACTTGGAATCTATTATTATTAATCAGTTGACTATTAAATCTGGTTAAATAGTTCACCTGGATTAACAGTATTGTTGGACAGCCCTAAAAATGGCCAGATTGTGGAACAGCTGTTGAATGTAATACTTCCAAAATGTACATATCTTTCCCCATGTCTGTTTCACTGGTTCATTCATTTGTTTGTTTCTTAAAGTCAGGTGCTCTGTCAGACTAACCTAGAGAGCTGTTATGGTAGAGAAAGTTATATGTGTGTGGCATGAAATCAAGAATACACCTATGAAGTTAGTCCATCTACTTTGCAACTCCTTAGAGTTCTTTTTTCCTTAATTAAGGAAGTAGTCCTTGTACTTCTAATCTTACATAGCATCCATACTTAGAATTTGGCGTATCATCTGGGATTTTGCCAATATACGTCAAAGCCCTTTAAGAGTCATGGTAAGGAGATTGGTGAAGGAAAATTTAGCAACAGGTAATTGAAGTCCTATTGGATATTTCATGTTTAAATAGATATTCTATATTAAACACTAATTTAAATGTAATAAAGGCCAAAGGCCTCTATATGAAATTGGATTTAAACTTTCTTATTTTAGGGAATAAAACATTATTGATCAAACAGTATCTGTTATAACCTAAAATGATAGGTAGGGCAGGCTAAGTGAACAGCATTGAGTATTTTCCGAATCCCTCATGATAATTTATAGCCACATACTGTTTCCTTTGACTTCAGGAATGATCAGTTTTCATAATGGCCACTGGGCCTGCTTAGATTGCAGTATTCATTATCTGCATCTAATTTGGTAGTTTCCACAATTGTATTTGACGAAAGAAACTTCAGTCCCCATTATTACCTGTGTCTTTGCCAAGCTGCTTAGCATACATCAGTATGTAATGTAAAAGACATATGAACAAGAAAAAAGTGATTTAACTTAACCTCATCAAGAATGTACCCATACGGGCTGGGCGCATTGACTCATGCCTGTAATCCCAGTACTTTGGGAGGCCGAGGCAGGTGGGTCACCTGAGGTCAAGAGTTTGAGACCAGCCAGCCAACATGGCGAAACCCCATCTCTACTAAAAAATACAAAAATTAGCTGGGCATGGTGGCACGTGCCTGTAATCCTAGCTACTCAGGAGGCTGAGGCAGGAGAATCGCTTGAACCTGGGAAGTGGTGGTTGCAGTGAGCCAAGATCATGCCATAGCACTCCAGCCTGGGCGACAGAGTGAGAGTCTGTCTCAAGAAGAAGAAAAAAAAAAAAAGAATATACTCATACGGATTTTTCTTAGCCATCATGTAATAAGCCATTTATATCAGAAACCTTTTTTCCTGCCACAGAAGCTTTAAATTTTCCCCTAAGAGTACAAAGCCAAAAGAGTGTGGTCTATCTAAATGTCCTGAAATCCACTTGTCATTCCTTAATTTCTCCTCTATGCAATTAAAGAGAAAGGGGAAATCTATAACATTTATTTTGCCCAAGTGACACAAAAAAGATTACTGCATAGAAATCAAATGTAGGCCGGGCGCGGTGGCTCAAGCCTGTAATCCCAGCACTTTGGGAGGCCGAGACGGGCGGATCACGAGGTCAGGAGATCGAAACCATCCTGGCTAACACGGTGAAACCCCGTCTCTACTAAAAATACAAAAAAATTAGCCGGGCGAGGTGGCGGGCGTCTGTAGTCCCAGCTACTCGGGAGGCTGTGGCAGGAGAATGGCGGGAACCCGGGAGGTGGAGCTTGCAGTGAGCTGAGATCCGGCCAGTGCACTCCAGCCTGGGGGCAGAGCGAGACTCTGTCTCAAAAAAAAAAAAAAAAAAGAAATCAAATGTAAGTTTAGCTTCTAAATGAAATAATGTATAGGAGGGATATCAGAATATCTACATAGAGAAAGTATTTTCAAGTTCTTGAATATATGGATACTAACTATTAAAAGCTGCTTTCCATTGCCTGGAAAGGGAGCTTTTTTCCCCTCCTCTATTCAGTGTTTCAAACTATGGTCATCTCAAATTATTGTCACTTTTAAAATGTTAATGTCATTCTGAGCAGAAAAAGAGAGATTTTCAGATTTTTTACTACTCCATAATTGCTTAGGAGTATTGTTCATCATAGTCTTTTAGAACTAGAAGTAAACACATAAATCCTTATAAATTACCCGATTCAACTTTCTCATATTGCATGTAGAGAACACATATCAAAGTCTAGAATCCTTAACTTCTCCCCATTTTTATTTTTTTTCCCCTCATAACACCATGCTGCCTTTCCTTCATATGATCACCAACCAGTAGCTGAGTTCAAAAACTACATATTTCTTGGGCAGTCCTCTACTGGTATATGATGCCAACTTTTATTTCTTTCGAAGATAATTGCCTTCTTTGCCTAGTCAAGCAGCCAATTTTATTGGAGAAAAGTAAGTTATATGTTCACAAAATGGAAGGCTTTCTACCTAAATTTATTTCATCTGTGGTCCTGTTATTCCCTTCCATTGCTTTTGACATACAGTGGAAAAACTTGGCCAACAATGTGCTCTAAATATAGTGCTTATGTTGGATTAACTTTTCCATTAATTTCTCAACGTCTTCAGGCTCCTACAGGTGTGGTATTGAGGCCCCTAAAGGCTTCTGCCTTTCACCAATTAGTGCTGCCAGTTACTGAGGCTTCTCCCAGAAGGTATCAGTCCAGTCTTAAAGATATTTCATTGTGAAAGAAGAAACTAAACTATCAGGCCTCTTTTACAAAATGAGAGATTGAATTTAAGCTTGTCAAGCACATACTGGAAAGTATGAATTACACTACATGTGTTTTGTATCTTCCCTTTGAAGTGATGATGTTAAATGAAGGTAAGTTTTTCATCCTTTTTAAATTTTTGTTTTTTATAAATCATTTCAGCTTTTTCTGGTTTATAGAGGTGTCTTATTTCTAATGCAACAGACCCCCAACTTGAACAGATCTGATATGGATGCATTTATTCACAAGCAACCCCAAAAGTCCAAAAATGTAATAATTTTGACAAGGCCCAAAGTTGAGATGCTATGAAGCTTGTGTGTGTGAAAAGTCAGTTACAATTGTCTGGAGAGAAGATGTGGTGTGTATGCTGTAGAGTTTCCACATTTCATATGCAGTGCACTCCAAAAAGCGGGTTTGGGTCAACCATTTCCCTCTCTTTTCAAGAAGTGACTGCTATTGGGGCCAGGGGACATCATGGGAGGTGGGGCTGTCCCGTTAACTGTGCCCTGCACCTTCAGCCCAGGAAGGATTTGAACAGAGGGTAGGTGGGTGCAAAGGCTTCAAGAGAGGGCAGAATGTATTCAGCAGAAAAGGGACTCAGGTAAGCCCAACCTGGGATGAGAGCAGAAAAGTATTCAAGATTTGCAGCCCTTGCTATGGATGTGCTTAATCACCATGGAGGCCAGCAATACACATCTCAACATGGCTTTGATATTCTCTACTTCCTGGCCTTTAAAAATGACCTATAATTTTTCAGTTTGCTTTATTATATTTTATAAAGAAAATTCTATCTTATTGATTGAGCATTGATAATACATTGAAACTTATTAAGGCATTAGGATAGATAGCTCAGGAATGTAAAAGTTCAGAAAAGGTCTGTTTTCTCAGATTAATGAATATGATGGATTCCATGGCTGACCTTGGTGCTTAAACCAGGAGGTTTCAATCTAGTCCTAGAGTTGTGTCCCTCTGAAAGGCCCAATGCCATGTAACTAATTTTAAACTGGATATATACTTTGAGCCTTACTTAATTCACAGATAACTTGACTTAACTCGGTATTTTTTTTTTCAACTAATGAAAATAGTCCTCTTTTCAACCCCAGGTTGCTTACATTTTGCTGGTCTCCCCAAGTGACCATTGGTGGAGACCAATTAATGAAGGAATGAAATTCACTTTCTTGGGACTGTGGTATTCAACAGAGCCACATTTAACTACTTTTTCCAGTGAAGAATCTCCACAATGATAATGCCCAAATATGGATGGCCAAGAAGAATTTGTATCTACAGTGTGCTTTATGTGTTTTTGACACTGCTGTATTCTGTGTGATCAAGTGATTTGCAACTGGTTCCAATGTGACTGAGTGTTCTCAAAGAATTGTAGTAACTAAGTCAACTTAATTTTCTAAAGCCTGGTATTACTATCAGCCTCACATTTACCACTTTGATTCTAGTTTTTTAACTTCATAACAGGGCATAACAAGGGTTGGGATGAGAGCCTACTTCCTACCTCTTAAGGCACTTTCCTCATTATTTTGCCATATAATCTTGAACTGCATGATAAGCTGTTTAAGTGTCCATGACTTCTTCCAGAGCAACTAGCAAAGTATATGACATTTTGAATAGAGATTAGTGGAAAGGAAAATGTAGAGATTTAAGTTCAGAGGTACAAACCTCAATAAAACCTCTTTAGAGTATATACCATGAGTAGAGTATAAATGTATATGAGAAGAGAGTTGCTATAATAGTCCTCTCTAAGTAGATTAGTTCATTGTCTAATGGAAGTGAACATCTTTACTCCTATTATCACCATAGTACTGAATGAACTGTATACTGAGTTTTTCAAAGAAGTATTTAAAATAGAACTTTCACCTACAAAGCAAGGGCATAAAGATTTTGGTTTGTGTTTCTGTAAGTGTAGTTTACCATCTAAAGCTTTGTTTTTTAATTTTAAAAAAAGCTTCAAGGTATTGCCTTCCTTAGCATCCTTACTGATTATGGGTGATGAGTTTTTAACTCTTAAAAATCATATACATATATTAGTTTATCTTAACTATTGCCCTAAGCAAAAGGGAAGGTATACACCTAAGGGTTGTACTTATTTTGCATTTTTGGTCATGGGTGGGAATGGGGTGGGTGCCTACTTAAATAGTTTTTAAAAAAGAAAAAAATCACAAATATTTTTCTACTATTATATATGATCTTCCTTTATACTAGTTTCTCTCTAGTAAGGCATGCCAGAAGCCCAGATACCATATCATGGATTCTTATGTATTGTACCTTTCATTGGTGGTTAAATCGCATCAGATGCTTGGCATTGCTGCCATAATTATAAAATGCTTGTAAAGGATCAAATATCACTAAATACTTTAAATTGTTTTACTTAAGAGTCTAATCTGGGAAGTTTTCAAATCATACTATTAATGTGTAATCTAAGCTCTTCAGATGTATCCATGAATAATCCTGGAAAAATATTGCTTGTATTCCTGTCATAGAACAGGTTTTGTAATCTTTAAAAGAAATGAAAATTTATATAATAAAGTTTCAAATCAATGCGTGTTTGTCCCTTTTATCAGATTATTTTGATCATATAACTCTTTATGTGAAATTCTATCCAAAGGATATTTTTGAAACTAGATTGATAGAACTTAAAACAGGAATATTTGAGTTAAGAAGTGCAAAATAATTTTTCCATGCATAATCTTGTTTCATTCAAAGGGTTTGTCAAGTCAAACACATAAATCATAGTTCTTACCCAATACCAAACTTTAATGAATCAGAGGATATGGGATGATCACCAGACACAGATGAGATACTATTTTTTTAGAGAAGTCCAAAATGTTACAGAGTCCAGCTCCAAAAACGGCCCTTTTCTCTCTCGGTGCACTTTGGATTCAAAATGGACAAGTTTTCTGAGCGTTGTATGTGGAGACCTTATTCAAACAAAGGGAGTCATTTGATTTTGCAACATCTCCTTTTTATACTTCTGTATGCAGTTTAAATGAGCCCTCATTCTCCAGCCAGTCATGCCTCATGAATCCACAATTCCCAAGTTTTACAATAAACCATCTATAAAGACCAAGTATATCTTGCTAAAAGCATCTTAGAGATAAGGACTTTACATTTTCTCTCTGGTAATAAATATCAGCATATTTTAGAGGAAATCTGATTGAGTTCATTGATTCCTGCTAGAGAGGGAATGGGTTATATAGGCCTGAAGTTAGCCTTTTCTTGCCCAGTTGACATTTCTTAGTAGTGCCATATTATGAAATACCACACATTGAGTGACTTATTCAAAATTTATTTTCTCAGTTCTGGAGGCTGGAAGTCCAAGACCAGGGTGCTTGTAGGGTTGGGTTCTTCAGAGATCTCTCTCTTTGGCTTACAGTTGGGTGCCCTCTTGCTGCCTCTTCACATGGTTGGTCCTCTGTGCATGTGCAGCCTTGGTGTTCCTTTTTTTTATAAGGACACCAGTCACGTTGCATTAGAGCCCCACTCTAACAGCCTCATTTTAATTCAATCACCTCTTTAAAGACCTTATCTTCAAATACTGTTACATTCTCATGTACTGGGGGTTGGGACTTCGACACACGGATTTGGAGAAGATACAACAATTCAGCCTGTAACAGCTGGTTTCGGGGCTATCCACTTGGATTTAGGTACTTGAGATAAGATGGCAACCTTCAAGGTCTACTTGGCATTATGCTGAGGCAAGGTAGGAATGTTAACTGTACTTGCTTTCTACCATTTTTGTAACAAATTACCACAATTTAGTGGCTTAAAACAACACAAATTTGTTATCGTACAGTTCTGGAGATCAGAAGTCCAATACAGATATCACTGAGCTAAAATCAAGGTGTCAGCAGGGCTGCTGTGTTCCTTTCCAGAGGCCCTAGGGAAGAATTGTTTCCTTGCCTCTTCCAGTTTCTAAAGGCTGCCTCCATTCCTTGACTTATGGCCCATTCCTTCATCTTCTTTTTTTTTTTTTTTTTTTTTTTTTGAGATGGAGTCTGGCTCTGTCGCCCAGGCTGGAGTGCAGTGGCCGGATCTCAGCTCACTGCAAGCTCCGCCCGGGTTTACGCCATTCTCCTGCCTCAGCCTCCCGAGTAGCTGGGACTACAGGCGCCTGCCATCTCGCCCGGCTAGTTTTTTGTATTTTTTAGTAGAGACGGGGTTTCACCGTGTTAGCCAGGATGGTCTCGATCTCCTGACTTCGTGATCCGCCCATCTCGGCCTCCCAAAGTGCTGGGATTACAGGCTTGAGCCACCGCGCCCGGCCTCCTTCATCTTCAAAACCAGCAACAGTGGGTCAAGTCCTCTCCACATGCATCTTTCTGCCTCTCCTCTTCTGCCTCTTCCACTTTTAAGGACTCATGTGATTAGATTTCACCTACGCAGGGAATCTAGGATAATCTCTCCATCTCAAGGTCAACTGATTAGCAACATTGATTGCATCTGCAACTTTTGTTCCCTGTTGCCACGTGAGATAACATATTCACAGATTCCAGGGATTTGGACATGGATATCTTTGAAGTTCATTAGTCTGCCTACCATGATTATAGAAACACCTGGCTCCTCAGACAGACTGACACAGAGTAGCAGTATTTGGCCATGGTCAGGCTTCTGCAGCTTTATATTAATGTACCCTGAATTCATAGAATTGACACACTAAAAAAGCTAGGTAAAGGAAGTGCAGGATGCTGTAGGAATATGTAGCAGGGTTGCCTAGGGATTAGAGCAGACCTTCTAAGGAAACAAGCATTAATCTGAGACCTAAAAGGGCAAGGGAGAAGGGTAGAATAGAATGTATAGAAATTCAGAATTAGAAGCACTCAAAATTAAAAGTTCTGTATAACTAGAACTTAAAACGTAAGAGAAGAAGCAAGATGTGAGGCTCAAGAGATAAGCAGGAGCCAGATCATCAAAGGCATAATAAGTCAGTCATATTAAGGAATTTGAATTTTATCCCTTTAGGGTTTTCCCCCACAGTCCCCAGTCTTTATTTCCTTTTCTATCAAGACTGAACCTCATGGCCCCATAGTTGATAATCTGAACTTCTCTCAGAAGCACCCACAACTTCCTTATATCTTTCCCTTATTCTGCACCCACGGAGCAAAAAGAAAAAAAAAACTCCAATCCTGGATCATTTTGGTTAATGATTGTATGCAGTGAGCTATTGTATGGAAGAAATGTAACCACCCAGTGGGTTCACCTTGCTCTGCCTAGACAGAGCCAATTTATCAAGACAGGAGAATTGCAATAGAGAAAGAGTAATTCACGCAGAGCCACCTGTACAGGAGACTGGAGTTTTATTATTACTCCAATCAGTCTCCCTGTGCATTCAGGAATCAGAGTTTTAAAGGATAATTCGGTGGGGTGGGGTGGGGTGGGGTGGGGGGCAGTGAGTCAAGAGTGCAGATTGGCCAGGTCAGAGATGAAATCATAGGGGACTGAAGCTGTCCTCTTGCAATGAGTCAGTTCCTGGATAGGGGCCACAAGCTCATATTAGCCAGTTTATTGATCTGGGTGGTGCCAACTGATCCATCAAGTGCAGGGTCTGCAAAATATATCAAGCACTGATCTTAGGCTTTATGATAGCAATGTTGTCCCCAGGAGCAATTTGTGGAGAGTCCAAATCTTGTAGCCCCCAGCTGCATGACTCCTAAACCATAATTTCTAATCTTTTGGGTAATTTGTTAGTCCTACAAAGGCAGTCTAGTCCCCAGGCAAGAAGGAGATTCATTTTGGGAAAGGGCTGTTATCATTTTCATTTTAAACTGTAAACTAAGTTTCTCCCAAAGTTAGTCCAGCCTACACCCAGGAATGAACAAGAACAGCTTGGAGGTTAGAAACAAGATGGAGTTGGCCGGGCGCGGTGGCTCACGCCTGTAATCCCAGCACTTTGGGAGGCTGAGGTGGGCATATCACAAGGTCAGGAGATCGAGACCATCCTGGCTAACACGGTGAAACCTCGTCTCTACTAAAACTATAAAAAAGTAGCCAGGAGTGGTGGTGGGCGCCTGTAGTCCCAGCTACTTGGGAGGCTGAGGCAGGAGAATGGCGTGAACCCAGGAGGTGGAGGTTGCAGTGAGCCAAGATCTCGCCACTGCACTCCAGCCTGGGCGACAGAGCGAGACTCCGTCTAAAAAAAAAAAAAAAAAAAAAAAAGAAAAAAAAAGAAACAAGATGGAGTTGGAGTTGGTTAGGTCAGATCTCATTGTCTCAGTTACAATTTTGCAATGGCAGTTTTGAAAACCATATAATTATGCAAACTGATACCACTGCAAATTTATATTTTCTAATCTCAGCTAAACCCTCAGTACCATTTGTCAATTCTTTTATTTGTCATTTGATCCATCTCCTATTTCTTTTCTTAACAGTTTTATTGAGACATAGTTTATATGCCATACAGTTCACCATTTAAAGTGTACAATCTAGGCAAGGCACGGTGGCTCACGCCTGTCATCTCAGCACTTTGGGAGGCCAAGGCAGGTGGATCACCTGAGGTCAGGAGTTCAAGACCAGCCTGGCCAACATGGCGAAACCCCATCTCTACTAAAAATACAAAAATTAGCCGGGCATGGTGGCAGGAGCCTATAATCCCAGCTACTCATGAGGCTGAGGCAGGAGAATCTCTGGAATCTGGGAGGCAGAGGTTGCAGTGAGCTGAGATTGCGCCATTGCACTCTTGCCTAGGAGACAAGAGTGAAACTCTGTCTCAAAAAAAAAAAAAAGTGCACAATTTAATGTTTTGTTTTGTTTTTCTTTTTTTCGAGACAGCATCTAACTCTTGCCCAGCCTGGAATGCAGTGGCACGATCTCAGCTCATGGGTTCCAGCGATTCTCCCACCTCAGCCAGCCAAGTAACTGGGACTACAGGTGCACGCCACCACGCCCAGCTAATTTTTGTATTTTTTAGTAGAGACAGGGTTTCACCATATTGGCAAAGCTGGTCTCAAACTCCTGACCTTGCGATCCGCCAGCCTTGGCCTCCCAAAATGCTGGGATTATAGGCGTGAGCCACCATGCCCGCAATTTAATGTCTTTTAGTATAGTACTTACAGAGTTGTACAACCATTATCATAATGTAATTTCAGAACATTCTCAACATCCCAAAAAGTAACTTTATACCCTAATCCAAGCCACAACTGTCTTTCGTTCGGACTATTACAGTAGCCTCCTGTGTGGTTTCCATTTCCACCCTTGCCCCCTACAGTCTGTTCTTAACACAGAAACCAAAATGATCTATTTAAAAACCTACTGAAAGGCCGGGCGCAGTGGCTCATGCCTGTAATCCCATCCCTTTGGGAGGCCGAGGCAGGTGGATCACTTGAGGTCAGGAGTTCGAGAACAGCCTGGCCAACATGGCGAAACCCCATCTCTATAAAAATACAAAAATTAGCCAGGCGTGGTAGTGCACACCTGTAATCCCAGTTACTTAGGAAGGCTGAGGCAGGAGAATCACTTGAACCTAGGGGGCGGAGGTTGCAGTGAGCCAAGATGGTGCCACTGCACTCCAGCCTGGGCCCTGGGCGACAGAGCAAGACTCCATCTCCAAAAAAAAAACAAAAAAACCTACTGAAGACTACAAGTGATCTGGCCTCCTTATTTCTCCAATCTCATCTCTTCAAATTCTTCCCTTGGTTCAATGCATTCTAGCCACACTGACCTTCTTTCTTTCTTTTCTTCCTTCCTTCCTTCTTTCCTTTCCTTCATTTATGTCCTTCCCTTCTTCCTCCTTTCCTTCCTTCTTTCATGGGGTCTCCCTCCGTTGCCCAGGCTGAAATGCAGTGGCACGATCATAGCTCATTGCATCCTCAAACTCCTGGGCTCTAGGGATCCTCCTGCCTCAGCCTCCCAAGTAGCTGGGACTACAGATGTGAACCACCACGCCTGGCTTTTTTTATTTTCATGTGTTTATTTTTTTAGAGATGGGGAGTGGGTCTCGCTATGTTGCCCGGGCTGGTCTCAAACTCCTGGCATCAAGCTCAATCCTCCCACCTCAGCCTCCTGAGTCACTGGGATTACAGGTGGAAGCCACTGTACCTGGCTTCTTGCTATTTCCTGAATATGCCAAGCATGCTCCCACTCAGGGCCTTTGCCCTTGCTGTTCTCTCTACCTAGAACACATTTCCCCCAGATGTCCACACGACTCACTTCCTTCCAAGTGATTAAGATGATCAGTCAGATGGGGGAACCATCCTACAGTAGAGAAATGAAGCCTGAGGTTTTTTTTGTTTTTTTTTTTTCTCCTTTGAGGTTTTATACTGGGTAATTGACAGAAACTTTTGATTTTTAAACATTTAGAGTTCAAGACTCTTAGAGTCTAACTATTATCATGTACTAGGCACAATTGCTAATTGAATGCATTATATCAATGTAATTCCTGCAACAATCTAATGTGGTGAGTACTGTTCTTTTTGTTTGTTTGTTTGAGATGGAGTTTCACTCTTGTTGCCCAGGCTGGAATGCAGTGGCGCGATCTTGGCTCACTGCAACCTCCACCTCCCGGGTTCAAGTGATTCTCTTGCCTCGGTCTCCCAAGTGGCTGGGACTATAGGCGCCTGCCACCATGCCCGGCTAATTTTTGGATTTTTGAGCAGAGATGGGGTTTCACCATGTTGGCCAGGCTGGTCTCGAACTCCTGACCTCAGGTGATTCGCCCACCTCGGCCTCCCAAAGTGCTGGGATTACAGGCGTGAGCCACTGCGCCTGGCTGGTTGCTACTATTCCTACATCCAATTTACAGATGAGAAAACAGAAGCTTGTAAAGATATTAAAACTTGCCCAAACACATAGAGTAATAAGTTACTGCAGAGCCTGAATTTGAACCCAGATCTCTCTAACTCCAAAGCTCAAGTTCATCATTATTTGACCTTGAAGCAAAATTTAAATAAATTTCATAAAAATCCTTTCATCCTCAATTATGTAAATTTAAAAATATTGCGAATAGAAAGAGAAACCCAGAACTTTGAGTCCCCCATTATCTTTGAATTTCCCTCTAAGAAGTGTATCTGTCTCAACATCAGCTCTGCCCCCCTCCTCAAGTTGTGACAACCAGAAACATTTCTGGTTGACACTGCCAAATGTTCCCAGAAGAGAACCACTATATTAGATGATGATACTTTATTTCTGTCTTCTAAGTATGTTCAAACCCTGGTGTTTGTGGGAAGGTGATTTATTTAAAATAAGTTTACTTAGTTTACTTAGAAATAAAGCTTGTAGAGTGCAGCCCAGCATTAGCCAGTTGTATTAGTTTGCTAGGACTGTCATAACAAAGTACCACGTACTGAGTGGCTTAAACAACAGAAATTTATTTTCTCATTGTTCTGGAGACTGAAAGTCTAAAACCAAGCGTCAACAGGGTTGGCCTCTCTCCTGGGCTTATAGATGGCTACCTTCTTGTTCACGTGGTGTTCTCCCCCATGCCTGTGACCTAATAATATCTTCTTGTAAGGACACCAGTCAGATAAGGGTCCACACTAATGACCTCATTTCAATTTAATCACGTCTTTGAAGACCTCATGTCCAAATACAGTCACATTGAGTTACTGGGGATTAGAACATGAACATACCAATTTTGGGTGGGGGGGACACAATTCAGCCCATTAACATTGAACTTAAGTCTTTTCTCCCCTCCCTCCCTTCCTTTCTGTGTGTATTGAACACCTATTATGTGCCAGACATTCAGCTAAGTGGGGGGTAATGGTAAGCAACAGACATGGTCTCTGCCCGGTAAGGTTTACAGTGAGGTAGGACAGACAAATTTAAAGAGTAATAACAAGTGCCATGCAAATATTATGCTTTGGTAATGGATGACAGGAAAGTCTTTTTTTTTTTTTTTTTTTTTTTGAGACGGAGTCTCGCTCTGCCGCCCAGGCTGGAGTGCAGTGGCCAGATCTCAGCTCACTGCAAGCTCCCCCTCCTGGGTTCAAGCCATTCTCCTGCCTCAGCCTCCCGAGCAGCTGGGACTACAGGCGCCCGCCACGTCGCCCGGCTAGTTTTTTGTATTTTTTAGTAGAGACGGGGTTTCACCGTGTTAGCCAGGATGGTCTCGATCTCCTGACCTCGTGATCCGCCCGTCTCGGCCTCCCAAAGTGCTGGGATTACAGGCTTGAGCCACCGCGCCCGGCCAACAGGAAAGTCTTGCCCTTCCCATCAGGCTCCAAAGGTTGCGTTATGAGCCAACTGGCTGGGCGCGGTGGCTCAGGCCTGTAATCCCAGCGCTCTGGGAGGCCGAGGCGGGCGCCAGTTGAGGTCACTAGTTCAAGACCAGCCTAGCCAACATGGCGAAACCCCGTCTCAACTAAAAGTACTAGAATTAGCCGGGCATAGTGGCATATGCCTGTAATCCCAGTTACTCGGGAGGCTGAGGCAGGAGATCGCTTGAGCCCGGGAGGTGGCGGTTGCAGTGAGCCGTGATCATGCCACTGCACTCCAGCCTGGGCGATAGAGCAAGACTCCGTCTTAATAAAACAATTAAAATATTGGCCGGGCGCGGTGTCTCACGCCTGTAATCCCAACACTTTGGGAGGCCGAGACGGGTGGATCACGAGGTCAGCAGTTCAAGACCAGCCTAGCCAAGATGCTGAAACCCCGTCTCTACTACAAACACAAAAATTAGCCGGGCGTGGTGGCACGTGCTTGTAATCCCAGCTACTCCGGAGGCTGAGGCAGGAGAATCGCTTGAACCCGGGCGGCAGAGGTTGCAGTGAGCCGAGATCGCGCCACTGCACACCAGCCTGGGCGACTCCAGAGCAAGACTCCGTCTCAAAAAATAAAATAAAAATAAAAAATATATATATTTTTAAAACTGAGCTAACCATGAGGTTAACAAGTCAACCACTTGTCAAACCGGGAGACGCGCGTTTGCTACAAAGCAGCAGAGGTGTGACCTTAACTAGCAGCGAGCGCCACCTCAAACCGCCCTTTTCTATGACGCAGAGGTTCTCCCCCGCCCTCCCTGACTCCGCCTTTTCCCTGCTTGCGGCCCTGCCCCTCGCGTCCTCTCCGGCTTGCTGCGCACCCTCCTAGAACGCGTCTCCCTAGGCCCTAACAATGGGGGTCAGTCGGCCACGCCTGCGCCATAAAGCCTAGGGGGCGGGCCCAGCCGGCGACGGTAGGCGGGGAAAAGCGACGCAAGCAGTCGCGACGCCATTTGCTGCCACCGAGCGTGGACGCTGGCGGATCTCTGAAGAGCTCGGTCGCGATCCTCTCTCGCGCACGCTGCCTGGCCTCCATCACCTCCTTGGTCCCGCGGGCTCCCTCGTGTCGCCCCTCGGAGCAGGAACCGCCTCGGTCGCCGTTACCCGGAAAGAAATCAGAGACCCCGCGAGGTCGCCGCCACCGCCATGCCCAAGAATAAAGGTAATGCCGCCCGGACCCCCGGACCACGGCCCTGCTCGGCCGAGTCTCCCAGCTGCTGCCCTTAGATTGCAGGTCACCCAGGCCGCAGTGACCCTTTTTCCTTCCCGCCCTAACTGCCCGCGGTTGGGCGCCCCACACGCGACTCTGAGCTCGGGAGAGGAGCTGGGAAGTAAACTCCTGTTGCCCAGTTTGGCCACATTGGGGTGGAGCCGACGCCATTTTTGTAGGGCCTCCTGCGGGAAAATGTGGTCTTTTGCTCCTGATTCGCGCCAGACTGACCGCGGCTCGGTGGCTTGGTGGCGGGAACCCTACACCGGGCGGCCTTGGCTTAGTAGATAGGCCCATCTGGCCTTCCCGGGCATGAGGGGTTAATCCCTGGAAGTCGTTCTGAACTTTAAAAGAGTGCTGTCTGCGTTCGTGAGCACCAGGTACTCCTGCATGGGTCTCTTTATGGACACAGTTCAGTATTGTTGAGGCTACTCGTTGTCCCTTGTGAACAGTGGGTGAAACCTTGATGCATTTCTAAGGCTCACCTCTAGAGATTTACTCTCTCCATCCCTTCACAGGATATAGCTTATGTTTGTTTGCTGAAGACTTATTCCATATTTAGCCAGGTTTTCTACTTTTGCTTCAGATCATGCATATGTTGTGAGAATAAAGACCTAATTTAAGTTTCCTCCATTCTGAGGCTAAGGGTTCACAAATGATCAGACTTGAAGATAACTTTATTTGGAATTTCCAAAACGGAAGGCCTAATCTTAAAAAAAAAAAAAAAAGGCATAACACTCCTAAATAAATTACTTTTATAGGTTTACAGTGTTCCTGTCATTTTTAATAGCCTTATAACTTGTTGAAGAAAATTGTGCAAGTAAATATAGGGAAAACATTGTATTTTCCTACAGGAGAGGAGCATACTTCATAGTCCATAAGTAGTCTTCTTTGATTATTCATTCTTAGGAAATCTTCCCCTGACACAGGCCTACTTCTGCTCTCTTTTCTACTTGACAACTGGCTCCAGGGATTCTACCACATTTCCTCTTTGTAGCTGTCACTTATTACTTTATTCTTTAGGGTACTTGGTCGAGGTGTTCTGTGCACAAATTGGTGCAGTCCTCTGGGGGCTCTCCACCTTGCTACCCTCGGAGATCAAACTTTTTGTAGCAAGGATTTTCACTGCTCATTATTTTGGAAAAGATGGAGTTATAAACAAAAAATTTTTTAAGTCTTAGGTTTTCTTCTGTATAATCCTTTATTCTCTCTGAGATGGTAAGGGGATCACTTCCATCTTATTCTCACCTTTATTTCTAGTAATAAGATTTCCAATTCTTCCACCAGGCTGTAAGCTCTAAAAGGCAGGAATAGGGAATAGTATCTGTCTTAATCACATTGGATTGCTAGCACTTGACACTTAGTAGATGCTCAATAAATATTTGTTGGTTTAAGTCACCTTCCTCCTGTCAACTCCACCCTTAGGTGAATAATAGGTTCTGCTTTGGTTCCAAGGGGATAGGGCTTCTACACTGAATCACATCTAGTTCCCTAGCCTCATGTCTTAAGAAAGAGCCTCTCTGGGAATTTCTCCAAAACAACTCTGGTTTAAAGAATGTTGATGTCACTTTAATTGTTGTACACTCAGACCTAGTCTCATTCATTCAACAGAGAATTTAAAGAACATCCCATTACATGGCAGTAAAATACAAAGGGGAATGATCAGGGTATGGTTAATTCTGGTAAGTTGACAAGTAATGAATCTTTTCTTAAATAACATTTGAGGCATACAAAAAATACAGCTAACATAATGGACCTGGGAACCCAGGGGGTTCTCAGAACCTGGGAACTCTGAATTTAAGAATTACAACACAAATTGAGGTAAAGCCCTAATCACCTTTTACTCTCTTTTTGGAGGTAATCACCAGGCTGAGTTTGGTGTTTATCATTCCTGTACTGTCTTGAAACCAATCAGTTCTTAGTTACCTTACTTAGAGGAATGGTACTTTTCATGACCCCTGAATTTTTTGAGATGGGTTTTACTAATGTAGAAATAAAGTCATTTATTGTTCTGTTTTTCTTCATTAGAAAATCCAGAAGCCCTGTGAATATAAGCTGTGGTTACACAAGTACGGGTAAAATTTGCCACATACTATGTGTTAAGTGACTTTTGCTTTGGATTGATTCATATCAACTTATTCTAGAAATTCTTGGAAACCCATCCTCAAATCAGGAAAAGGGTATCATTTGGCCCACTCATAAGCATTTAGGGTATAGTGCTCCCACACTTTGAAGAAGTTACTGCTTATGATTTTTAACTCACCACTCCGTTAGGAACGTATGGACTATTCTTGACCAATTCATTTGAAGAATTAGTGAACTCAGGTATATAACTCAGTAAACAGAGCAGGTATGATCTTGCCCTAAAGGAGCTTGCACTCTGTTTTGCAGATCTGGCATAATTAATGGCTTCATACTTTTTCTAGGAAATTAGTTTCAGTGTTCCCTAAGAATGCCTCAGATACTGAATTCTAAGGACTCTGAGCGGGTCAGGAAATTGTAGAGGCCCCCCTAAAGTAGCACAGAGCAATGTGAGACTGCCCCAGGAGAGAGTAAGTGGACTTGATTCAAGAAGTTAGATGTCTGTCTTTGCAGTGATCAGGTGCACATTAATGATTCCATTTGGGTTATGAACTTTTTGCTGCTTCCAGGCTCTTTCCATGAGTCTCTTAGTGTCATTACCACTTACAGCCTTTTTCCTGCCTTTTGGAAATGGCTGCCAATGTGGTTTCCTTTCTGGAATGGGAGCAAAATGCTGTGGAGAGGTAACCTAATGTGGGGGCTAGGGACAAAAAAAACATTGTGACTCTGGTCACCCCAGCTTACTGACTGTCATCAGTGAGCTGATTCACTCACTGAAGCCAGGCGAGTTACTGAACTTCTCTGAGCTTCAGGGAACTCATGGGTAAACTGGGAATAAATGAATGTTGTGACCTCATGGGGTGATTGTGACAAGTAAATGGGCAGAATTACTGCATAGTGGTTAAGAGCATGCTCACTGGGGTTATATAATAGAAACAGGGATGTTGAGTAGGGACCAGCATTATAAAAAAAAATTGGGTACCGAACGGATATTTTTTAAGAGACAGTGTCTCGCTATGTTGCCCAGGCTGGCCTGGAACCTCCTGGACTTGCTCAAGTGATCCTCCCACCTGAGCCTCCTGAGTAGCTGAGACCCTAGGCGCACACCACTGCACCCAGTGAGATTTCAATGTTTATGGTCCTCTGCTACTAAAAGTTTGAAAACCATAGTTCTCTGTCCAGACACTATCTTCACTTAATTTTCAAAGTATTGGGTTCCTTGCATAGGGCCTGGCTTTAGAAGGCATCCAAGATTTCCGCTTAGAAGAATATATATAGAATTGCATTTTTATTTCAAAAGGATGGATGCCAAAGTGAAATGTTTTTCTATATTTTTTAATATAATATCTGCTATTTATGTGTATTTTAAGTCAGAAAAATCCCCAAAGGAAATTCCAAGAAGGGTAGGGAGGTGATAATGTGTTAATGTTGGGATTGGAGATTGTAAATTTAATATGATTTGAGTAGCTGAAGTAGGTGAATTTTTAAATTTAAGTGATCTTTTAAAAAATGGTTTTATAAGCCTTAATTTCATTTTATTTCATATGTTTTACGGATAATTAATGTCATTTACGTCCTTTTTTTTAAACCATCAGGTAAAGGAGGTAAAAATAGACGCAGAGGTAAGAATGAGAATGAATCTGAAAAAAGAGAACTGGTATTCAAAGAGGATGGTCAGGGTAAGTGTTTTCATAAATTATGCTTTTTAAAATAACATCCTTTCTTTTTTAGCTGGGGACTTTATTTTTTTGAGACAAGGTCTTGCCCGTTGCCCAGGGTGAAGTGCGGTGGCACGATTACAGCTCACTGCAGCCATGACCTCCTGGGCCGAAGCAGTGCTTTCATTCAGCCTCCCGAGTATTTGGAACTACAGGCACATACCACCATGTCTGGCTAATTTAAAAAATTTTTTTAGGCTGGGCGTGGTGGCTCACACCTGTAATCCCAGCACTTTGGGAGGCCGAGGCAGGTGGATCATGAGGTCAGGAGTTCGAGACCAGCCTGATCAACATGATGAAACCCCGTCTCTACTAAAAATATAAAAATTAACTGGGCGTGGTGGTGCGCGCCTGTAATCCCAGCTACTCAGGATAGCGAGGCAGGAGAATTGTTTGAACCTGGGAGGCGGAGGTTGCAGTGAGCCAAGATCGCACCACTGCACTCCAGCCTGGGTGACAGAGGGAAACTCCGTCTCAAAAAAAAAAAAAAAAAAAAATTTTTTTTTTTTTTTTTTTTTGAATAGAGATGAGGTGTTCATATGTCGCCCAGGCTGTTCTCGAACTCCTGGGCTCAAGTGATTCTCCCACCATGACCTCCCAAAGTACTGGGAACTAAGAATGTGTCGTATAGTTCAGAGGGAATTGAGCCTCAAAAGCTATGGTTGACAGTTCTATGATTTAGTTGACAGTTCTATGATTAGCATTTTTGATAGTGAATTGTGTGCATAATATGTTGAGTAGACCATGGACATTTGAAGGATGAGCCTGAGGCCCTTATAGACCTCTCCATTCTCCAGTGCCATTAGCATGTAACTTCATAAACTACAATAAAATGAAACTGAACATTTAACTGACCTTATTAGACTGAAGAATTTTGTAAGTGCCAGAGCAGGATACATAGCACTAGTCAAATAAACCCTAACTGGATCGTTTGCCTTTTCCTGTTACTTTTATTTCAAGTCATTTCAAACCTACAGAAAGTTGCAGTATTAGTGCAACAAACTCCCTTAAATCCCTCATACGTACATACACATATAAAGAAATATATATGTACATGTATATGTAGGATTCCTTTTTTTTTTTTTGAGATGGAGTCTCGCTCTGTCACCCAGGCTGGAGTGCAGTGGCGCGATCTTGGCTCACTACAAGCTCCGCCTCCCGGGTTCACGCCATTCTCCTGCCTCAGCCTCCTGAGTAGCTGGGACTACAGGCGTCCGCCACCATGCCCAGCTATTTTTTTTGTATTTTTAGTAAAGACGGGGTTTCACTGTGTTAGTCAGGATGGTCTTGATCTCCTGACCTCATGATCCGCCTGTCTCCCAAAGTGCTGGGATTACAGGCATGAGCCACCGTACCCGGCCCCATATGTAGGATTTCTTGAGGACCTTTTGAAATTTAGAGACATCATGTTACTTTTCCTTTACTTGATCATGTATCTCCTGAGAGCAAGTATATTTTCTTATATAACTAGAAGAGAATTATCACTCAGGTAATTTGACATTGGTATAATATCTAGTATATACTCCAAATTCATATTTTCTCAGGTATTCCAATAATTTCCAGTACTTTTAGCTTTTAATAGAACTTTGGGTGGATTTATTGTGCCATACATATAAACCAGTAAACACGAGATACGTTTTCTGGCTAAAAATCCTTTTGTTTCTTAGCCTTGGTCATCCTTGCCTCTAAAATAGCAGCTGACTTGACTTGGGCAGACACTGTTTTATTACTACAACTTCTCTCACTTCGGAAGAAAGGCTGCCTTTGAGTTGACCAACCATGTTGAGGTGGTAGGTGGGTGCTGGGCTCACTGTAGTCTGAGTAATTAACTTCCACAAGTCAACCCCACTATTGAGCCTTTCAAAGTGAAGTCTCAGTATATTTACAAATTAATGGACATCCTCTCTGGGGGTTAGTCATATTCTAATTCAAAAAAGACATTGTTTGAAGTTTGTTTTTGTTTGCTAAATGAACTAAAAATTATATGAGAATTGCACCTAAAGGTACTGAGGTAAAGGAGAGCTAAAAGTGGGGTAGTCAATCTACTTATTCAGAATGAGTTGATAATTAAAACATGTCTGATAGCAGAGACATTATGTTATAGAAATGCATTACATTCTCTGAGATCTGCTTTTACTGAAGTGGATCAATGATGAAACTAGCCAAATCTGAACTTCAGAAGGTTTTCTAGTCTACCTGATGCATGATCTCTACAGTTCTGAGAAGCAAAACTATAAAACAATGTAAAACAATAAGGGCATATGTCTGGTATGTGTATGTGCACCCACATGTGTTTATAAAGGTAACAGTTGTAGGAATGAATGAGATTGGGGGTGAGGGGGTGCGTATGTATGTCCATGAAAGCCTAATCATTTCTGGGCAATGATGTAAAGGTTTTACTACTGACCTTTGTAGCTGTGAAGGTTTCTACACTTGACCTGAGCTCAGGAAAAAAAAGAAAGAAAGAAATGGCATTATAGAGTCTTGGTTCTAGCTCTGCCATTAACCAACTTGATATTTATCACTCCCTTATGTTTGTTTATATTTTTAATATATGTATTTATTCCCAACTGGTGCAACTTTATTCTCTGGACAGTTTTATGTGGACTTTAAGTTGCTGTTATCAAAAGTTGAACAATATTCCGTACCCTTTGCCTTTCTCCCCGCTAGAGTATGCTCAGGTAATCAAAATGTTGGGAAATGGACGGCTAGAAGCAATGTGTTTTGATGGTGTAAAGAGGTTATGTCACATCAGAGGAAAATTGAGAAAAAAGGTAGGTGTAATTTGTTTTACTTTAATATAAAATTGGTTAAGGGGGAAAATCCCTCTAACAGTTTTTAACTGTCCATGGACTTCATTCTTGGAAATTCCCAAAAGACTTACCTAGGTAAAGAGTGATTTACCTATAAGGCAAATAACAAGGTCTGTAATGGTAATTTTATACAGGTTCTAATGCTAAAGAATCATTTGTATCACTTACGTTATATTCCTGCCCAAAAAGTCCAAATTGAGAGACATTCTGCAGAAACAAAAGGCCCAGCTTTTTTTTTCCTTGTCTTTTTTTTTGACACAGGGTCTTACTCTATCACCCAGCCTGTAGTGTAGTGGCATGATCTGGGCTCACTGTAGCTTCACCCTCCTTGGTTCAAGTGATCCTCCCACTTCAGCCTCCCATGTAGCAGGGACTACAGGCCTGTTCCACCATACCTGGCTAATTTTCTGTATTTTTTGTAGAGATGGGGTTTCTCCATGTTGCTTAGGCTGGTTTCGAACTCCTGAGCTCAAGCAGTCAGCCCGCCTTGGCCTCCCAAAATGCTGGGATTATAGGCCCAGCTCTTAATGAAATGTTACTGTCATGAAAGTTTAAAAAAAAAAAAAAAAAAGTTGGGGTACTATTCTAGTTTCAAGGAGACTTAAAGAGACCTGACAGTTAAATGTAGTAGGTGGCCCTTGTTTGGATTCTGGTTTAGGAATTGGACATATAGCTGTGAAGTGTACATTAAGAAAATTTGAATATGAGTTATATTACATAAGCATTGTATTAATGTTGCATTTCCTGAATGTCATCATGAATGGACTGCCTTGGAAAGTAATGATTAATTCACCATCACAGTAGTTATTCAGGCAGATTTATTAATCAGGTTGACTAAAAGTCCCAACTCTGATTTTGTATTTATTTTTTTAAATTTGATATGTTAATCCTTCTGTTCCCAAACTAAAATATTTTTTTCTTTTTCTGTCTTTCTTTTTTTTTGGAGACAGAGTCTCACTCTGTCATCCAGGCTGGAGTACAGTGGCACAATCTTGGCTCAGTGCAACCTCCGCCTCCCAGGTTCAAGTGTTTCTCTGGCCTCAGCCTCCTGAGTAGCTGGGATTATAGGCATGCACCACCACGCCTGGCTAATTTTTGTATTTTTAGTAAAGACAAGGTTTTACCATTTTGGCCAGGCTGGTCTTGAACTCATGACCTCAAGTGATGTGCCAGACTCAGCCTCCCAAAGTGCTGGGATTATAGGTGTGAGCCAGCCCAAACTAAAATCTCTTAATTTCTTTTTTTTTTCTTTTAAAGACGTTTATTTTTTTGAGACGGAGTCTCACTCTGTTGCCCAGGCTGGAATGCAGTGGTGCAGTCTTGGCTCACTGCAACCTCTGTCTCCCGGGTTCAAGCGATTCTCCAGCCTCAGCTTCCCGAGTAGCTGGGATTACAGGCGCCTGCCACCACGCCCTAATTTTTGTAGTTTTTAGTAGAGACGGGTTTTTGCCATGTTGGCCAGGCTGGTCTCGAACTCCTGACCTCAGGTGATCCGCCCACCTTGGCCTCCCAGAGTCCTGGGATTACAGGCGTGAGCCACCGCTCCCGGCCTAAAATCTCTTAATTTCTAAACTAATTGATTGTTACTCTGGAATTTCTTGATTCTTCGTTATTTGAAATATGACGGGCAGTGACTTTTCTTTTGTAGGTTTGGATAAATACCTCGGACATTATATTGGTCGGTCTCCGAGACTACCAGGTAAAAATTACATGTAAATTTTTCATATTTTACTGGCTTGAATTTGATGAGCCATTTCTTAAGAGCCAGTTTTGTTTCAGGCATTGTGCTAGGTATCCCAGGGATTATGTTTAAATCGAAATCTGGGAGCCATTATTCTAGGGGATACAGCTGAATGAGTTAAGTGCCCATCCCACAGAAGGCTCATAGCCTGGTAGTGGAGAGAATTAAGCACACAAGTAATTATAATACACATCATGACATAGGTATGTGCTATAAATATAGAGGAGCACTTGGGAAAGAAAGAAAATGGTGATTGCCTTTCATGATCGTAACCCTTGACTCTGTAGACTCATTGTGGGTCTGTGAAATCCATTTGACATCCACCTATTAGAAATCATCCTTGTGTGATACTGTCTCTATTTGTATAGCCTTGAGCATGCTTTGATTTTTTTTTTTAATCCAGAATAAATAATTTAAATCTTCACTTTAAACCATTGTTTCTCAACCGTGGGCAATTTTGCCCTCCAGGGGACATTGGCAGTGTCTGGAGACTTCTGGTTGTCACAACTGGGGGATGGGTGCAGTGCTGCTAGCGTGTAGTAAATAGAGGCTGAGGTGGGCACAGGACAGCATCCCATAACAGAGAACAGTCCACCTCACAATAATCTGTAGCGCTGAGGTGAGAAAGCTTGCTTTAAATTCATACCATTTTAATATCCATTTTTTTTCTTATGATCTAACAATAACCCCAGGAATAGGAAGAATAAGTAATTTCCTGTTCGATAGATAAGGACACCAAGGGTCCGAAATGAGTAACGTTTTAACTGTAAAGTGACAGCCAGGACCAACTTCTGATTTGAAATTTTTCGTGATCCTTCTGTGCCCCTCCCACTTACGGGGTGGTCTTTGGCTCAATAGCATCTTCTGGAAGCTTGTTAGAAATACACATTCTTTGACTCTTCAGTCAGAGCATGCATTTTAATAAGATCTCCATGGGCTTCTATACACTTTACATTTTAGGAAGTACTGATCTGAATCACACTGTCCTTGAAGTTGAAGCAATCAATTTTCTCCCTTAACTGAGTTAAATTACTTTCAAATAGGAAAGTAGAACATTCTAAGACAGTATTTCTCAATGGGACTTTTGCATCAGAAATAGCAAAGAACTTCTCATAATACTAAATCTTGGGCTTCTCTTCACATTTGCTAATCTATCTTCAGAAGATACAAAAGCTCTACAGGAGATTGTGATTGATACATAGCCAAAGAAGCACAGATAATGCAGAAAGGTATAATTTGCTTAGGTCATTATACCAGTCTCAGTTCAGTCTCAGTTTTGGAATTGCAGTGTTTGATCACCCTGCAAATTATTGTCCCAGGGACCTTTTATACTTCAAAAGACTTCTAATCAAAGGGTAATATTAAATAATCTAAAATATGGGGTCTTCACAGTTCTGCTGTTATTAAAGTGAGATCTTTAAATATATTTCCCAAGCCTGTTAATAATCATTCAGCCATGTACATAAACTTCCTCCTGGGTTAAACCCAAGGATCTTTTTCAGAGGGTATGAGAAAGCTTTAAAATTTAAAAGGAGATATATAATAAAATGGTGAGATTTGATTGTTCAATATGAGAATTTATGAAATAACTGATAATTCGTCATGATCAGTTTTTAAAGTTATTTGTCTCTATTTAAGGATAACAAAGCTGATGTAATTTTAAAATACAATGCAGACGAAGCTAGAAGTCTGAAAGCATACGGCGAGCTTCCAGAGCATGGTAATGTCTAAGTTACTATATTAACTTGTCATATGGTATTTAGGTTATCTGTTGCTGTTTAGGTGAAGGAACTGTGGATTTTGCTTATTTACTTTAGTGCTTACGTTTTTAGTTTTAAGTATGCCTGCCTATGCTTCATAATACTAGATATTTTAAGAAAGAAATTACTGGAATTCTGTTCCTAATAAATATAGTGAGGAGTTATATTCTGTAAGCTTTGGAGTTCCACATAATGCTAACTAAAGGAATAATTTTGTTCTAGTATCTATTTTAAAATTCCTTCCTCAAGAGACTGTCAGTGCTCATATGGGTTAAACATGAAGTGCACGTCAGCCAGGCATGGTGGCACATGCCTGTAAGTCTCAGCTACTTGGGAGGCCAAGACAGGAGGACTGCTTGAGTCCAGGAATTCGAGGATGCAGTGACCTGTGATCATGCCACTATACTCGAGCCTGAGTGACAAAGCAAGACCTTGTCTGAAAAAAAATTAAAAACAAAAACATGAAGCAAGGGCACATAATTAGGTACCATTACTGATTTTGTTTGTTTGTTTGTTTTGAAATGGAGTCTCACTCTGTTGCCCAGGCTGGAGTGCAGTGGTGTAATCTTGGCTCACTGCAACCTCTGTCTCCCCGGTTCAAGCGATTCTCAGCCTCCGAAGCAGCTGGGATTACAGGCGTGCACCACCATGCCCAGCTAATTTTGTGTTTTTAGTAGAGATGGGGTAAAAAGTTCTATTTCCATTTTATCATTGTATAACAGTATCCCATAGGATTTTTTAACAGCAGCATTCTTGGTTGTCACCCTTCCAAATACAAAAGTAATGAATTCTTAATGCAGAAAACCTAAAAATAAGTCCCTTATAACCTCATCAAACGGGAAATGTACTTGACATACTATTTTGTAGGCCTGCATTTTCACTTGGCAGTTACTATTTTTGGCTCTGTTGTATCTTATTATGAAAAAACTTAATTTTATTATGTTTTACTTAAGCACGAAAGTATTAATTTTACTTAAACATGAAAGCCCTGCTGAAACTACTTAGCATTTCTGATCTAATAAATGTTAATGTATCTAGGAATAGGACTAGCGCTTCCTGGTTCATTTTCATTTCTTTAGGGATAATCATGATTTGACCCGATCTTTCTGATTGATGAGTCTATCTGATGATTAGTTAACCAGCTATTCTTAAGGAAATACGTTGTTACCATGTGCTCAAACCTATTGAGAAGTATCCCTGGAAGTTATAATAGCTTCAGAATTAGTGTAATTAGAGCCTTCCTTACTAAAAATACCTTTGCAAATAAAAGAAAATGGTAACACAAATACTCCCATCTTGACATAGCAGTGACACTGCAGGGAACTTTGTTTCATAAAATATTCTTTATAGTAATTGTGTTATATAAAAGTTAGGAATGCTTTTCTTATGATGAAACTTTGATTAAATTACAGTGCTGACTTATCAGTGTATTTCTTACTGTGTCCTTAGCTAAAATCAATGAAACTGATACATTTGGTCCTGGAGATGATGATGAAATTCAGTTCGATGACATCGGAGATGATGATGAAGATATTGATGATGTAAGTAGATGTACCTTGTGTTTTCCAATTTTTGTTATTATCCATGGAGAAACCAACTTTCCCCTAACATCCATTAATTTTAAGAACATGGGACACTTAAATAAGGGTATATTTTGAGAATTGTCTGAATTAAATAGTATTATGTAGAAGACACCTAGTCAAACTGTTTATATTTTCAGAATTCTTTTTTTTCTTTTTTTGAGACGGATTTTTCATTCTGTCACCCAGGCTGGAGTGCAGTGGTGCAATCTCAGCTCACTGCAACTTCTGCCTTCTGGGTTCAAGCGATTCTCCTGCCTCAGCCTCCCGAATAGCTGGGACTACAGGCGCGTGCCACCACACCTGGCTAATTTTTGTATTTTTAGTAGAGATGAGGTTTCACCATGTTGGCCAGACTGGTCTCGAACTCCTGACCTCAGGAGATCTGCCCTCCTCGGCTTCCCAAAGTGCTGGGATTACAGGCGTGAGCCACCACGCCTGGCCCTATTTTGAGAATTCTTACAACCCTCTTCAATTTCTCTTCCTGAAAAGGTAGTGTTTGCATTGGCAATATTGACGCCAGCCACTCTAATCATGATTTGTTTAATTATGAGTCTCTAAAGAGATAGCTATTAAAAAATTTAGTAGACAGTTGAAAAACAGATCTTATCAAAGGAACATGCCTTTTTAATTGAAATATTAGTGTGTTGAAAGAATCTTGTTTGAATCAGCTTGGTATGAAGATTGGAATTACAACATACACTGAAAGCCTTGTCAAAATGGAAGCCTATTGCCAATTATGGTATTTTTAGCTGTTGGATGTGTACTGTTGGCAAACTCTTGGGCAGTTGGTATGTTTATTTTGAGGAAAATGGATTGTCTATCCTAATAATAAAGTAGTAATGCCCATAAGTGTAAATGCTTTACTGCACTTCTGCTGTTACTGTATTTGAATGAAATTCAAACTTATTCTTTTGGCAGTATAAATTTATTTAGTGATTGGGGTGTTACTCTTAAATCTGTTTTGGGCTCTTTTCAAACCTCTTTAACTAAAATGTAGTTCAGAAACCACCTGTGTATTTCAACCCAAAAACAATAATAAGTCAGATGTGGTGGTATGCACCTGTAGTCCCATCTACTCAGGAGGCTGATGGGAGGATCACCTGAGCCCAGGAGCTCAAGACCAGCCTGGGCAACATAGCCAGATAAATAACATAATAACGTTAAATTTGATGCAAAGATGGAATTTCAGAATACCTAGAGCAGTTGTTCCTGACCAAGAATACTCACACTATGAGTTAAATTACTAATGTTATAGACATTTTAACACATACACAAAAATAGGAAGTGAGAAATAAACATATTGTTCTGTTATTTTCTTAATTTTGGAGACCCTGAGCCAAGAGGAGTCTTGTCACTAAACTGTTACTAATATTTTGACAATAGAATTAACAATTCTATTTTTGGTAAGAACTTGCAGCTGATATGTGGATTAAGTGCCAACCCAAACATTTTGACATCTGAGCAGGGGTAGAAGGCCTCTTTAAAAAAAAAAAAAAAAAATTAAGGAACCTAACCAGAGAACATGCATGAATATAAAGCCGCATGCACCAAGATAATGGGTTGAGAATCTAGGCATGGTCAAGATTTTCTCAGTAAAAATTTCTGGATCTGGGCCAACACCACCTCAGAACTAGATCCAGCTGGCTGGCTGGAAAAGAGACAGTAAAGACAGTGATTATGAAAGAGTTCGCTTGAACATTTTGTAAAAGTTGACTCTGTCACCTGAGAACCCTACTTCTTTGAGACATTTCTCCAGGTGGTTTATAGATGTTTTAACTGTAGCCAGATTGACTCAGGAGAATTAGGTCAGTATCACACTGGTCCTGTTCTTGAAGGGATCGTATCATGCTTCCCGTGTCTCCTCCCATCCACAAGATACAAAAATCTCAAATTACTAGCATTAAAGGAAAGGAAGGAGACAGTAAACTTTATTAAGAATATTTTGCATAACATGTAACATTACAAAGGAGATCATAACGATTTACTTATAGCAGGCCAGAATTATAGAAATTTCTTCAAACTGTATTTGTTTCTCAGGTAGCCTAAGGAGGTGAAAGTCTCCCTTATATATGGAGTAGACTGTTGGAATGTAAGAATTCTTTTTCCTTTCATCTGATGTTCTTTTCCCTTCCAGATCTAAATTGAACTCAACATTTTACATTCCATCTTTTCTGAAGATTGTCCTACAATTTGGATTTTGACCATGACAAAGACGATTAAAATTTCATTAGCATGAATGCAATTTGTTAAAGCAGACTGATTTGTTTCTAAGGTATTTCTTGTTTGTTAAAAAACTGATAACGCTGAATTATCTTAAGTGAGATGTTAAGCCCACTTTGTTCTTTTAATGTAATGGAGCTTATGGGTAGAAGACCATGTCTACTAATTACAAAAAAAAAAAATGCATTGCTGCTTTTCCTACCGCTTCCAATAAGAGAATGGGTGTTTTCAAGAAATCATTTGCCTTGTCCTCACAGAATATGATTAAGCCCTGGCCTCTTGATTGTATAGAGTCATTGTGTATATTCCAGTTACCTAGATATTCCCTTGAGATTTTGATAAAATTTGAGGGAGGCAGAACTCTGCATTTGAAGAAAAAAAAATTAAGTCTGTTTGTCATATTTAAGTAGCCTGTGGCTATTTTTATACTGATTTTGATATCATGCATTCTTTTCATAGTCGTATTTTGCCACCATAAACATAAAAAAAAAAGTATTTCCAAAATGCAGTTTCAGAACCTGGGTTTTAATAGCAATTTTGAATTTGTAAGCTTAGTAGTTGCAGAAATTGAACACTAGGTGGCACTCAGTTATCGTAACAGTGGAAGTACTGATATAATTGTTGACTTTTCTTTTACTATGTGTAAGAAATACGCCAAACATGAAAAGATTGTTTTGATCATATGCATGTATGTAGAATATTTTTACAGAGCAGAAAGGTTATGTTAGAAGTGTGATTTTTATTTTCAGAAGTCATGTACATGTAAGTAAGCTACAATTTTGAGTGCTTTATAAACACTTAAGATATATATAAATTTTATTAGCAACTTGTAAAAAAAAAAAAGCTTGTTGAAAAGCCTTTTTCAACATATCCCTAAACTAAGGGAAGAGGAGGGAATAACAACTCAATGAAAAGATGGTCTCCAATTTCTGAATGGAAAAGCTACAGCTGAGAAATAAAATGTCGTGCTGCAGAATATGTTATACCCTTATTTTGTGTTAAGGATATATTTTATTATGTGAATGGTTTTGGTTTTGTTTTCTGTTTTTGTTTTTTGCTTGTATTGGGAGCTAGCTTTACTGGTAACGTCCTTATTTAGTTTTTAGTGGTCAACTCTAATAAAATGAAACTAGGGCTGAGCTAGTTAACCCTCACTAGCCAAACTGAAATTGTATGCAACATTAAAAGAAGAGATCCATCATGTAGCTTGTGACACTTTTATTTTATTAGTCACCGGGGAACTTTTCAGTGATGAAAATACACAGGGCAATAAACCTTCACATAGCTTCAAAAGGAAAACAAACAAATCTTCTCTAATCTGCTCTTACTGTAATTTCCTAAGTGTACACCAAACTCTGGATTTAAACATCTGAGGTACTATAGAACATTAAGTTGAGGAATAGAAATTAAGAGTACATATTCATGGTTTATATTTCTTATTCTATGGAGTTCCTGAACACATCTAGGTGGAATGCATCTGAGACTAAGGGCTGGTTTTTAATCCTCATCCTCATAAGAAACCAGCCTTGAAGAATTAACAATTGTCTTCATCGGTATTCTAAACCTCCTAAGATATTTAGGCTTCTGTACATAAAAGTGTTTTTGCTAAATTTACAGTATGTATAGATCCTTTCGTATTATTTTACTAAGAATGTTTGAACTTGGCATATTTGATATAGTTCCTGGTAGAAATAGCACAGCTCAAACATTAGTTTTTCTACTTACCTCCTCTAACACATGTGGTTTGTCTGGAGAGTTTCTAAAAATTCAGCTATAACCCCAGTTCATATATTTGCTGGTGATTGTTCTTGCTGAGGTAAATCTCAAATCATAGTGATTAAAATAGTTGGGGTAAAGTTGTAGCTTATATGCAATACTAGTTGGAGGAATTCTTCTAATTTGTATTTAATGTGGAAATTGTATAGTTTCATTGATTTAATCATAAATAATGGAAATGGTCTTCAAGCAGTTTTATTTTTCATTTTTTTGCTTATACACTGATTCCTATAATACAGTGCTATAAGCTATGCACAGAAAGAAAATAAAACATTTGAAATCCAAGAATAATGGTTCTTACTGCTAAGAGGGAGTAATAGTTACTACTAATGATTTTGATGGGGTTGCATTTTTGATGCAATGTTTATTCCACTTGCAGTTAGAATATGAATATGTTTTATCACTAATGGGGCTGAATAACCAAACCAAACATTTGTGTAAAAAAAAAAAAAATGCCAAGATTTCATTGTTTGTTGAACATTAAGCATCTAGCCCCTAAAGAGACCGCTTCTTACCGAGCCTGTAAACTATGCATGATGGAAATTCTTGTATTTTATTGAGGAATGGCTGTTGGTTTACTCACCACATCTGTGGAATCATGGCTATAAATGTTTGCTTACAAACTCTTTGTGACTTGTAATTTAACTTAATCTCATCTAATGTAAATATTAGATTATGATGTTCAGTAACATCTTTCATAGGTATAAACTGCTGTCATTGTTGATTTCAGAGTAACTCTGAATAATTAAATAGGTAAAAGCATGTTTTGAGTAAAATAGCTAGATTTATACTTGACTTGTATTGTATACAGACTTAACAACAACCGGAATTGACTGGATTAACAGTTAAAGTGTCAGAATGAAAGCGAGGTTTTTTTAATGTTACCTGACTGTCGTAAAGATGAAAATGATTTGTATTGGTGTGAAATGCTTATTTTTATTCTACTTAGTAAGGGTAAGTTTTATTTATCCTCTTTGGACTCCCATAAACTTTTGCACACTGCTTTGTGTTTTTGGTTTACCCTAAACTACCATCCTTTTTATCTTTGCTTTTTTTCTTCTTATTCAGAAAAGAGCAAAATGTGAAAAGACACTAGACTCTCAGGTATAGAGTGAACTGAGCAATTTGGAGGATGTATTGGACTTTGTCCTCTCTTATTCCACCCTCCCAGCCCTCAAAGTTGCTAGGTACTTGTGAGGCAATGTACTGGAGAGGGGAGAGCATGGATCCTGGGGTCAAAGGGACTTTGCCCCCACCCTTACTTGGCCCTCTACCTGCAGGTGACCACTGGCACATTCTCCTGCTTGTCTCAGCTTCAGGTTCTTCACCTCTAAGATGGGGATGATGAAAACAGTACCTGTCATGCAGAGTTATTGGGAGGATTGATAATTTAGATGTTTATACATGTAATGTACTTAGAGCAGTGTCTGCCTCTTTTCACTTGATATCCAGTACTATGTAAGATAGAGGATGCATGTCTTCTATATTCTGTATTTTCCATTTCTTTTGCGTGCAGTCTTTGATTCGTACAACAGAAGGAACATGTAGAATGTATATTTGTACATTCATGTCAACAGAGTATTTAAAGTTGCTACCAAGCTCATTTAATTCGATATAAGACTAACAGATGAAGTCTCTCATTTGCTTGAAGATATTTTACAAAATACCAACTGCTCTATATTTCTTTAGAGAAAGATTATAGTTACTAATATTGATACCTCTGATAATATTTTATTCTTAAATCTTCAGTGATCCCTTTTACTATAGATTCATGACAGCTAATAAGTACTAACTGACTTAGAGGTGTCCTTTCCCATCATATGGAATGATGTAAAGAAATCAGATACAAACTACTGCAATTAGAAAATAAAATATGAACAACTTTCAACAATGTATACAATTGATTCTTTTCGAACTGTTTATAACATTTTTAATTATTCATGTGATTCTCTTCCAAAAATTTGCTATTTTTAAAAGTTAATTGTGATATATAAGGAAAAGGTATACCTTGTTTTTATTTTGTCTGTTTTTGGTTGTTTGATCTAAATGAATCCACTTAGCCATATTCCAGATATGGGGTTGCATTTCCTCAGCAAGTGAATTTGTCACAGATCTGTGCTGAAGAAGGCATTTTCTAACGGTAAGTCAATTCAGCAGAGTGACTTCAGATTGCCAAAGTCACATTCAACAGACCTTACTTTATACGATGCAGAGACCTATAGGTGAAGTAAATACTTATACTTCTGGCCGACTTGCCGACTTTTAAAAGCCCAGTCTGTACTGCCATTCCAATCCATTGTTTTGTTCGGTTCACAACTTGATGTTGGTAGATCAGAAAGTAGGGACAAAATCTGAGTCAAGTCCCATTGCTAATTTCTGTGCTGTCTGATACAAAATTAGCTGGACTTGGCAGATTTGACAACATTTAATACATATTTATGATTTTAAACCTGTCTTAGGAATCTAACAATGGGATTTTTTTGTTGTTTTTTTCTTGAGACGGAGTCTAACTCTTTCGCCCAGGCTGGAGTGCAGTGGTGCAATCTCAGTTCACTGCAACCTCTGCCTCCCAGGTTCGAGAGATTCTCCCTCCTCAGCCTCCTGAGTAGCTGGGATTACAGGCGCCTGCCACCACACCTGGCTAATTTTTGTATTTTTGGTAGAGACAGGGTTTCACAATGTTGGCAAGACTGGTTTCCAACTCCTGACCTCAAGTGATCGGCCTGCCTCGGCCTCCAAAAGTGCTAGGATTACAGATGTAAGCTACTGCACTCAGCCCTTCTTTCATTCATTCATTTAGAGACAGGGTCTTGCTCTGTTGCCCAGGGTGAATGCAATGACACCATATCACAGCTCACTGCAGCATCAACCTCCCTGGCTCAAGTGATCCTCCTACCTCAGCCTCCCAAGCAATGGGGACTACAGGTGTGCACCACCATGTCGGAATGTTTTGTTTTTATTTTTTAGAGATGGGGTCTCACAATTTTGTCCAGGCTGGTCTCCAACACCTGGATGCAAGTGCTCCTCCTACCTTGGCCTCCCAAAAGTGCTGATATTACAGGTGTAAGACACTATGCCCGGCCAAAAACCTCTTTTTGAGACGGAGTTTTGCTCTCGTTGCCCAGGTTGGAGTGCAATGGCGCGATCCCAGCTCTCTGCAACCTCGGCCTCCCGGGTTCAAGCAGTTCTCCTGCCTCAGCCTCCCGAGTAGCTATGATTACAGGCATGCGCCAGCATGCCCAGCTAACTGTATTTTTAGTAGAGACAGGGTTTCCCCATGTTGGTGAGGCTGGTCTCAACTCCCGACCACAGGTGATCTCCCCTCCTTGGCCTCTCAAAGTGCTGGAACTACAGGGGTGAGCCACTGTGCCCGGCCATACTAAAGATTTTTGTAGGAAGTTAGTGTAGTGGGAAAAGCCCGGGAAACTCGAAAGTCATTTTCTTTCAAAGCTTAAATATAAATTACATTATTGGACAGTCTGTCATAATGTTATGAAAATGTCAGTTTTCTCCAAATTAACCTCTGACTTTAATATAATTACATGTAGTATTACAGCAGGCCTTGGTGGGAGATTGCAAAAACATCCTAAAGTATATTCATTTGGAAATACTGAATTTCAAAGAATTGTAAAAACACTGCCAAGAAGGAATTCAACAGATAAGTTGCACCCTAAGCCATAGTAGTAAATAATAGATGCAGTAACAGAAAGATCAGAATAGATAGCTCAGAATCTAGCTCACCTACTATGGGAATTAGATATTTGATTTTTTTTTAAGTGGCTTCAAAAATTACTAGGGAAAGGATAGGTAAGCAGGTAGTGCTGACCAAACTACACTTCGGAGAGAAAAGTGGATTTGGATCTTTACCTCACGCTAGTACAGAAAAATTGCTTGAGAGTAAAGCATTTTTTACTTTTTTTTTTTTTTTTTTTACTATAAACATGAGGGCAATGGGGAGTATCTTGGGACTAGGGAAGTTTGTATTAAGACTTCTTAAAATGCAAACCATAAGGTGAAAAATTTATGGATTTTATCACTTTGTAACCATCATGAGATCGGATCAAGCAAGAACCATCAATGGATGCTAAATCTAGAGAGAATTTTTGACGAAGAGTAAGTACCTGCATAACCTTAAAGTGCCTCCCCACAGAGTGCTTATTGCAAGAGGAAAACTACCTCTACAGTGGAGGAACAGCCAATGGAGAGAAAATTATTGTATCCATGTTAAACTTACTTAAGTTGGTAATTAACTCTAGTATGTGTAATAGAACATAATCTTAGGAAATACACATGGAAGTACTTGTAACTTACTCTCAAAACAATTGATTAAAAATAGGGCAATATTATAAATGGAGTAAACATGTTAATAGGATTTTGTCATAAAAATTAAGGAAAATTGTACAAATCTTAAAAAGCTTAGTTGGCTAGGATAAAATATTGCAACATTTAAACCGGAAATTATCTAGAATACAAGAAACTCCTGGAAATCAACCAGAGTAGCCCAGTGGAAAGGTGGGCAAGGATTGAACAAGCAATTTACAGAAGGGTAAACCAGATAGAATGGCTAATCGTTTTGTGTAGATCTTGAGAACAGTGCCAAGCGAGGAAAAACAAATAGAATGATAGCTTTTATATAGTATCATTTATATACATTTAAAATACATGCATATCTTCACAACAGTATTTCAAAATTGCAGCTGCAAAGATATCAGAGGAGGTGTTTATAATTACGGAGAAGAATGGAAAGTAAAAAGACCCCAAAAATAGAATAAAAGTAGAGAGGGATGCTACACACACATGTCCATGAGCTCAAGAGTTGGATGGATTACACTCACCAAAGGTCCCTAATATAAAGAAGGAGAAAGTGATAGCTCCCATGCTCTTATTTGGCTTAATCTCTGTGTTCAGTTTTCGTGACAGCTCAGGGTACCAGCCCCAACCTGCTCACTCTCCTACTCATTTATGTTTAAACTTTGCTGGCTTTCTCACCACACTCAAACCCTACTCCCGGCACACGTTTGGGCGTGTCAGGAACACGTTCATCACAAATTTTTTTTGTGCCACAAAGAGACTGTTACCCAGCTTTGGCCAAGAGTAAAGGTGCCCATTCCTGAGTTTCAGCTTCACATTTAAAAAAATTAGGTATAATTAAGAGACCATAAAATTCACCCGCTTAAAATGTACGATTCAATAGTTTTTAGTATACTTAGTTATGCACTCACCATAATCCTAGAACATTTTCATCCAAAAAAGAAAACCTGTACCCATTATTCAGCTTCATTTTTAATCGTGTGCATCTCCCCCCAGGGGTGGTAATAAAACGTTCAGGCTCGTCACCTTCCAACAAGAAAAACGTGCAGCCTGGGGCTCCATGGGAACGGGTTATCACTTGGCAGGCCTGGGTAAACAGGAGGCTTGAGCTGGCCCTGCCAAGATGTCTTTTTCAATGTTTTTGAAAAGATAGTAAATGTACATGGCAGTGGTAAAAGTGCCTACTTGGGAGGCAACACATTTAGCAGTTTCTTCTGTGTCTTCTCGGAGAGATCCTCCCCACAGAGGTTTTTTGTTTTGTTTTGCAAGGTCTCTGTTGCTCAGGCTGGAGTGCAGTGGCGTGATCATGGCTCACTGCAGCCTCAACCTCCCAGGCTCAAGCAATCCTCCCGCCTCAGCCTCCCGAGTTAGCTGGGACCACAGAAGCGTCGCCATGCCCAGCTAATTCTTAAAATTTTTTGGTAGAGACGGGGGTCTCGAACTCCTTAGCTCAATCCGCCCGCATCAGCCTCCCAAAGTGTTGGGATTACAGGCGTGAGCCACCACGCCCGGCCTCATGGAGGTTTCAGTCAGCATTATTTACGCCTCAGAAGAGAAAACAAATTGGCTGCGGAGTGGGGTGTGGTTGAAAGGCCTAGGTCGGCCTACGGCGCGTGCCGCTGCCTTTTCGTTGAAGGTCGACTCCAATAACCTGCTGCTGTCCCTCTCTGGGTGACTGCACGCTGAGGGTGGGGCGTCACTAAACACTGATTACCCGTGCGCCTCGAAAACTGGAACCTAACTGTGCTTGGAGGGTGGGTCCTCCGGCGTCTGCACGGGTGGCACTGGCCCAACTGGAACCCACTTGTGGGCCTAGCCAGAAATTGTTTCCAAGGCTGCATTGCTGAGTTTGCATGCAGACACCCAGTGTGTGTAAACGTGTGCGTACTGAGTGAGCATGTATGTGCGCGTTGTGTGCTCTGTGTTCACATTGTGTGAGGATGTGTGCACGGTGTGTGAGAAACTGCACCCCCATCTATACATGCTTTGAGTGTGTATCTGCACTGTGTGAGAAGGTGCATTTATGCTGGGTGTGCACATTGTGTGTGCATGTTGCATGTAAGCATCGTATGAAGAATTGTGTGCGTACGCACGCCTTCTGTGTGTGCACTGTGTACAGCAGTGTGTAAGGACGTGTGCACGCCCGTACGCGCTGTGTGAGGACTGTTGTGCACATTGCATGCACACGCTATGCGTGCTCGACGTGTGAGAACCGGTGCGCATATCGCACAAGCACGCCCTGCGTGCGCCGTGCGTGAGACCCGGTGCGCCTATCGCACGTGCACGCCCTGCGTGCGCTGTGCGTGGAACTGGTGCGCCTTTCGCACGTGCACGCCCTACGTGCGCCGTGCGTGGAACCGGTGCGCCTATAGCACGTGCACGCCCTGCGTGCGCTCTGCGTGGGAACCGGTGCGCTTATCGCACGTGCACGCCCTGCGCGCGCGCTGCGTGAGGACGCGTGCGCATGCGGACGCGCGCGGGTTCGGTGCGGCGCGGCGGGCTTGGCAGAGCGCCTGTGCGGCCGGCGCATCCCGATGGAGCGCGGCGGCGGCTTCGGGACGGGATACCGGCCTGAGGGGACTGCGCGGGGAACCTCTCTCCCAGGGAAGGTCGCAGAACCCGGAACGGTGCGGACTTCTCAACCCAACTACAGGCCTCAAGGTATCCCCAGAGTGTGGCGGGCGCCCGAGGGCTTCGGGTTCCTGTGGGGGTGGGGGGGGCGGGCCCGACGGCCCAGGGCAACGGTCCTCGAGCGTGGGGGGAAGGGGCACGGCGCAGAGCTGAGATGAATACCTTTTCCCGGGGGGTTCTTTCTTGGGGCGACCTGGGTGAGTGGGTACACATGGGGGGTGGCTTAGGGTGGGCGGCAGGTGTGTTTGGGATGGAGGTGCCTGAGGGGGTGCTGGGGGTCCAGTCCTCGTCCTCGAGGAGCAGCCGGCATGGGGGTCGTTAGGGTAAACCGAGCGGGCTTCTGGGGTTGCCCCGGCCTCCGCGCGCGCCCTGCGTTCTGGGAAATGCGCCGCTGCAGCCCGCGGGGAAGGTGGCCCAGCTTCGCGCCTCTTGGCGTTCCCAGGGGGCAAAATCGGCGTGTCACCCATTGGCAGAGGCAGATTAGCCTGGGCGGCCAGGCGTCTGCCCAGGACCGGGTGCTCCTCCCGCCCGGATGCGTTCCCTGTGGTCTGGGGTACGCTGCTCAGGTGACCCGGCCGCGGCCCCCTCTCAAGGCAGCGGGGCAAACAAGGTTCTCAGCCCTGGAGGCTGTAGATGCTGGAAGCCATGGAGGGCTGGTCCCTGGCTGCCCAGAAGCCAGCGAGGCAGCGGGGAAGACTGTGAGGACATTTGGCAGGATTTTAGATAAGCAGGTCTGATGCTAACGTTCTGTAAAGTGGTTGCAAGTAGTGTGGGGGTGTAAGCAGCATGGAAACCGATTTCATGCTGTTTTTCCTGAAACACCTTTTTTCTTTATTTTTAGTTAATAATGGAGGCTATTTTTAAAGCATTTTTTACTGCAGTCTAACATGCATTAAAAAAACCGCACAAAACTTTGATTCGATGAATTATCACATAGTGAAGATGGGAGTATTTTATATATGATGGGCCAAGAAAAGAAGAAATCAAAAGAAATGTTCTTAAAATATGCTTTTTCACGGGGTTGTGGGGGCGAGGGGTATTTTCTGATTGGGCCTTCAGTTGCATCATTCATAGAAGGAGGAGATAGCTTAAATCATTTCCAGTTTGTGTTTTTCATTATGCTTTTTTAAAGGCAGAATTCATTAACTGTCACAGGATAACGTTATAACTACCTTTGAAATGTGTGCTTTTGTTTTTATCCTTTTTGCTTGAAACACTCAAGCTGCATCTGCTAGGGAAGAACCTGGAAACTACCCACCAGAACGACCCTCCCTGGCAGAGGCGACCTTGTATAATAAAACATTGAAAAGGAGAGGTTGTTTCAGTTTGCATTTTTATTTGGTTGAGAGCTTAAATAATAGTTTATTTCGATGTTTTGTTGTACTCATGAGAGGTGAGGAGGGGTGGTACGATTGGGCCTTCATTGTATCTTGGATTTTATTCGAATAAAGGGAATTTTTTTTTTTTTAATGGAAACAAAATTAGGGGAAAGGGAGGAGGTACTTTTGCGGGGGAGATTCTTAATAAGTTCTGTTTGGAAACTATTGTAGAATCATTTAATGCACTCTTCTGATATTAAGATTAGCTTAAGACTATCTTCCTTCGTTTGAAATTAGAAATGTAGAAAAACATGCTGTGTAAAGGTTTAAAATGTGAAATAAACACCTGTGTGCATTAAGGTTGGTATGGTAAAATTGGAATGTTCAATTTAGGTGCCAGGTGATACCACGATTTGTTCTTTGGGGGAGTTAGCAAGGCCAGGTACTTAAAGTCTCCTTAGAAAAATTATGATTTTGAGGTTTTATAATAATCTGTCCTGGATACTGATCATTCTTGGTTACCCAGGCCTTTAGCATTTGGGACCCATTCCTAATGAGACTTAACCTGCTTTTCTAGAGAGTCAGCCATTGTTCCTAAGCTTGGGCTGGGTGCTGTGAAGGCTGCAAGACAGAAAGACCTGAGATGTTTAGGCTGTTCAACAATTCTGTGTTGCACAGTTGGGGGATATGAGTTGGCAAGTGGTTTTCCTGGGAGCTGTTGTAAAAGACAGCAGGGAAATACCGCTGGTGGTTTCGTCTAGCAACAGGTTCTTCCGATACTGAAATCCTGTGCATGTTCCCATTACCCCCCAGTGATGCCTTCTTTCTTTCCTTTTAATTACCTCTGAATAGAAATTACCAAATCTGTTCATTTTAGTGCTTGTCTGATACACATAGTATAACAAATGAGCAAGTGCTTGTTTCAGTCTGCTTAAAAACCTTTAACCAGCAGATGGAATCACCAGATCTCTACCATGACGTCGGACAGCATCACTGTCACACAGACCCTGTGTCCCCCTCAGACTGAAATACTCCCTTCTCCCATTTTTCCTTCAGGAATTCACTTCCTCTAGGTTCTCTCAGTCAGAATTAATGAACTTCCTCCTGTCTGTGCCTGCAGTACCTCCAGCCAAGCACTCTTCCTCTGCCTGTATTATATTAACCTCCATGCTCCTCTAGGCAGATGCTCATTGGGTATCTACTGTATGCCGGACTCTGCTGGCCATTGCTGTTACTAAAGCTGAGTAGATTGAGGTCCAGACTGCCTGGGTATGAATGTCACCACTCTCTTCTTACTGTGTAATTTTGGGGAAGTTATTTGACATCTATGAGCTTCAGTTTTCTCCCATTTAAAATGGGCTTTAGAAGCAGTTGTGAAGTATATCACACTTGCTGGATGCAGTGGCTGACCTGTAATCCCAGCATTTTGGGAGGCTGAGGCAGAAGGATCGATTGAGCCTAGGAGTTCAAGACCAGCCAGGGCAACAAAGTGAGACCCTATCTCTAGAAAAAAAAAAAAAAAACAGTTGAGTGTAGTGGCACATGCCTGTAATGCCGGCTACTCAGGAGACTGAGGTGGGAGGATCACTTGAGCCCTGGAGGTTGAGGCTGCAGTGAGCCATGATGGCCACTGCACACCAGCCTGGGCAAAAGAGTGAGACTCTTGTTACACACACACACACACACACACACACACACACACACAAATAAGGGGGCGGGAGTTGCTGAAGAACAATGCTGGGAGACAGAGTACTGTCTTGAGGATGAAGGAATTAATGTCTGTAAAGCAGGCCTGACACACAAGTACTCAAGCTGGTGCATTTCCTCTATTGGATCATTAGCTTGAGAGCAAGGCCTGGGTCCAGGTTATAGGTACCTCTCTCAGTGCTGCCTGGTGCAGGAGGTGACTGTATCGTCATCCTACCCCTCCTTAGGGTTTTTGTGTACAGTAGGTCTCTGACCATTGTTTCCCAGTTGCATCATGCTGGGAGCAGATACGCTGGGTTGAGTGCTCATAAATCACTGATGAGTTGTATTAAAGAAATGTGTTGGTGGAGAAGTTTGAGATAATGGAACTGTAAAGCATGTTTCTTGAGGCCCATTGAGTTTTCTGGTGCATTCTACAGATAAATACTGTTATTTAAATTTTTTTTTATTTTTTATTTTAATAGCTTTTGGGGTACAAGTGGTTTTGGGTTACATGGATGAATTGTATAGTGGTGAAATCTCAGTTTATTGTGTCCCAGTCACCTGAGTAGTGTACATTATTTACTGAATTAAACTCCTTTGTCCCTTGTTCCCTAGGAAGGAGGGAATTGCTTTGCTGTAAGATGGCATTTCTTCATGTCCTTCCATCTGCATATCTTCATCCCCTGCCCTGGAGAATGAGAATGTAGAGGTACAAACTGGAAGTTCAGGATAACCTGCCTCAGGGGTTCACAGTAGCGTGGGGGGCCGGACACGATGGCTCAGGCCTGTAATCACAGCACTTTGATTTTTCTTTTTCTTTCTTTCAAATCCTTTCTTTTCTTTCTTTCTTTTTAAATGAAGTCTCACTCTGTTGTCCAGGCTGTAGTGCAGTGGCGCAGTCTCGGCTCACTGCAACTTCTGCGCCACCATGCCCAGGATCCCGGCACTTTGGGAGGCCAAGGCAGGTGGATCACTTGAGGTCAGGAGTTTGAGACCAGTCTGGCCAACATGGTGAAACCCTATCTCTACTGAAAATACAAACATTAGCTGGGCCCGGTGGCACACGCTTGTAATCCTAGCTACTTGGGAGGCTGAGGCATAGTATCGCTTGAACCCAGGAAGCGGAGGGTGCAGTGAGCTGACATCGTGCTACTGTACTCCAGCCTGGGTGACAGAGCAGGACTCTGTCTTGAAAGAAAAACAAAATAGGGTGGGGCCCAGAGACAGAGAGTAGATGGTTATTGGAGGCTGGGAAGGGTAGTGGGGGGTGGGAGGGAGGTAGGGATGGTTAATGGGTATAAAAAAATAGAATGAATTAATAAGACCTAGTATTTGATAGCACAACAGGGTAATTATAGTCAATACTAATTTAATTGTACATTTAAAAATAACTAATAGTATGATTGGATTGTTTGTAACACAAAGGATAAATGGTTGAGGGGGATGGCTAACCCATTTTGCATGATGTGATTATTTCACATTGCATGCCTGTACCAAAACATCTCATGTACCCCAGAAATATATGCACCTGCTACCTACTATGTAGCCACAAAAATTAAAAATTGTAAAATAAAAAAGAAAAGTAGGGTGGGCCCGAGTAGCAAAGGTGTTGGGTCCCCAAGAAATCGGAGTTCTTCATCCTTTTTCAAAGTTGTGTTTAAAACCATTCTTGAACGCTTTAATCCTAAAATTGTTCAGATCGCCGGGCGCGGTGGCTCACACCTGTAATTCCAGCACTTTGGGAGGCCAAGGCGGGTGGATCACGAGGTCAGGAGTTCAAGACCAGGCTGGCCAAGGTGGTAAACCCCCATCTCTACTAAAAATACAAAAATTAGCCAGGTGTGGTGGCAGGCGCCTGTAATCCCAGCTCCTCAGGAGGCCAAGGCAGGGACTTGCTGGAACCCGGGAGGCGGAGGTTGCAGTGAGCCAAGATTGCACCACTGCACTCTAGCCCGGGAGACAGAGTGAGACTCCCATCTAAAAACAAAACAAAAAACCAAAAAGCTGTTCAGATAAGGAAGAACAAGAGAACAAGTTGAGTTTGTGCCTCTAGAGTCTCTTTGGTAGTGGGAAGGACCACAAACTTCCTAGAAAGTTGTATTTGGTTTGTGGCTCCTTGCTTTATTTACTGATGGCAGCATAGGACTTGGATTTAGCAGGACCTTCAGGGCAAACTGCTGAAAGTCTTTGTGATTTCCCTTCTGATATCCTAGCCATGGTGACATAGCTACTCAGAGTCTGTCATGTCTAACCCTGCTTCTTCTCCAACGTGAAAGGATGTTTTCCTCTCTTTCAGGTGCTCCATCTTCTGCAGTGGCTAGTGTTTTGAAAGAACACTTTGTCTTCTTGTAGTAATTACACTGATTGACTTACAAAACAGAAGGATTCACAAGGTTGATTTGGGCAGGGGAGAGATGGAGATTTCTGGGGGCTGTTGGTAAATATCCTGGTGGGTCTTGTTGAGAGGATTTAATGAGATATATTGGCTGGTGATACAGTGATACTGCCTGGTGTTAGGGGGCTGTTCATGTGCTAAGTTGGCTCTGGCAGCAGTTCCAGGATTTGAAAACTTCCCATGGCCCTGCCCTCCGGCCTCTTTTGAAAGGAATTTCACCAGAAGAAGGAAGAGGGGGTGGTAGAGGGCAGCTGCCCTTAGGGAGGGAGTATCCACTGTCCACCTCACATCTGAGTTGGCCACATTTAAATGTGGAGTTTACTGTCTTGGCATCTGAGGCTCTGGGACTGACTAGACCTTGGGATCCCGTCTCATCTGCCTCTGAGGTCAGTCTGAATGCAAGCCCTGATCTGCTTTTCTGTTGGGAAGCATTTGTTTTCCTCTTGCCTAGAACTTTTTTTCTGTTTTTAAAAGCCTCGTGATTAGCAGAGTTTGGGTTGTCATTTAAGTGAAAGGAAAACAGGTATGAGTGAGCCACATGCATGCAAAGCATTTGAGGGAACAGCAATCATGCCAAATGCCTGAGATCCTTGGAATGACAGGGTCTGTCCCCAGGGCTTCTAGCTTCTGACCGGTGCTGGGTTCGTTCACCACCTAAAAAGACTTGCTTTTCCTCTCAGTGCCAAATAGGTTGGTGCCTTGCAGCCCCCAGGCAACCCTTTGGAATGTTCCTTACTCCTTTGTCATCTCACCCTCTTCATCCCTCCCACCCTCTGTGTTTCTGTAATAACAGCTTTATGGCTGGTCGTGGTGGTTCACACCTGTAATCCTAGCACTTCAGGAGGCCAAGGCCCACAGATAGCTTGCACTCAGGAGTTCAAGAGCAGCCTGGGCAACTTGGCAAAACACTGTCTCCATAAAAAAATACAAAAAATTAGCTGGGCCTGGTGGCACATACCTATAGTCTCAACTGCTTTAGGGGCTGAGGTGGGAAGATTGCTTGAGCCCATGGGGTCGAGGCTGCAGTGAGCTGAGATTATGCCACTTCACTCCAGCCTGGGTGACAAAGTGAGAGCCTGACTCAAAAATAAAAATAAACAGCTTTATCATCCCTATAAAATTCATATGCCATATATTCTACCCATATAAAATACACAAATCAATGGTTTTTAGTATATTCACAGAGTTGTGCAGCCATCACCACAATCAATTTTAGAACATGTTCACCACCCCACAAAGAATCCCCATATTCATTAACATTCTTCATTCCCCTTGGCCTCACAACCACTGATCTGTCTATATAGAGACCTCGAGACTTCTGCTGGGACAGTCTTCAGCCTTTGGTGCAGACACGCGTTGCAATTGCCTAGAAGTCTGTGGGTGGGTCTTCATGCATTAGAGGTTTAGAAACCAGTATTCTACATACTCTGTCCTTCAGGTCCAAGACGCGCTTTTACCCTGAAGCCTTGCCTTTTCACCTCCTGTGCATTCCCACTCCGCAGAGCCTGCAAAGCACTCAGAACCTGAATGTAACATACATAGCAGTCTGCAGTTATAATATACTGCACATGTTCATTTTAGCTTCCCAGACAGTAATGGCCACTAATTGTTGAGCACTTTTGTGCCAAGTATCAGTATAAGCACTTATACATTATTTTACTTTCATCCTCACAATCACTTTATATTCTTTTTGTCATTTCAGAGACGTTTCAGTTATCTATTATCGTGTAACAAACCACTCAAAAACTTATTTCTCATAGTTCTAGGGGTTGCCTCGGCTCATTGGAGAAGTTCTGCTGCTCCATTTGGGGTCACCTGGAGTCACTCATGCTGGTGCAGTCTACTGGTCTGCTAGGAGCTCAGTTGGACTTGAAATGTCCAAGATGGTCTCTCATTGTCCGGGTACCTAATCACAGGGAGTCTGTCCTGGACTTTCTAACAGTGTGGCTGCTGTGCTTCGAATGAGGAAGCAGAAGTTGCCAGTTCTCTTAAGGCCTGCATTTAGAAGTCCCAGAATGTCATTTTTGCTGTGTTCAGTGGTCAAAGCTTAGTCCCAAGGCCAGCCTAGATTCAAGGGGAGAGGAAATAGACTCCACCTCTTGATGTGAGGACAGCATGCACCTACTGGGAAAGGAGAAATTGTTAGTGGCCCTTTTGGAGAATATCTTCTGTAATAGGTAAGTACAGTCGTTCCTTGATATCCATTGGGGATTGGTTCCAGCACCTTTCCAGGACACCAAAAATCAAGGATACCCAAGTCCCTGATATAAAATGGTGTAGTATTTGCATGTAACCTATGCACATCCTCCCTTATACTTTTTTTTTTTTTTGAGACAGTCTCACTTTGTCACCCAGGCTGCAGTACAGTGGCACGATCTCAGCTCACTGCAGCCTTGACCTCCCAGGTTCAAGCAATCCTCCCACCTCAGCCCCTCCAAGGAGCTGGGACTACAGGCATACACCACTATGTATGGCTCATTTTTGTTTTTGTTTTGGTTTTTTTGAGACAGAGTCTCACTCTGTCACCCAGGCTGGAGTGCAGTGGCATGATCTCTGCTCTCTGCAACCTCTTGCTTCCTGGGTTCAAGTGATTCTCCTGCCTCAGCCTCCCAAGTAGCTGGGACTACAGGCACGCACTACCACACTTGGTTAATTTTTTTGTATTTTTAGTAGAGATCGGGTTTCACCATGTTGGCCAGGCTGGTCTTGAACTCCTGACCTCAAGTGATCTGCCCACCTTGGCCTCCCAAAGTGCTGGGATTACAGGCGTGAACCACCGTGCCCCTCCCTCCCTTACACTTTAAATCATCTCTGGGTTACTGATAATACCTAATAAATGTAAATGCTATGTAAATAGGTGCTATACTGTGTTGTTTTGGGAATAATGACCAAAAAAAAAAAGTCTGTACATGTTCAGTACAGGTGCAACCATCCATTTTATTTTATCTGAGTATCTGAATATTTCTTTCTTTTTTCTTTTTAAGATGGAGTCTCTGTTGCCCAGGCTGGAGTGCAATGGCACAATCTCGGCTCGCTGCAACCCACTGCCTCCTGTATTCAAGCGATTCTCCTACCTTTGCCTCTCAAGTAGCTGAGATTACAGGCACCTGCCACCACAAACGGCTAATTTTTGTATTTTTAGTAGAGACGGGGTTTCACCATGTTGGCCAGGCTGGTCTCGAACTCCTGACCTCAGGTGATCCACCTCCCAAAGTGCTGGGATTACAGGCATGAGCCACCACGCCCAGCCTTAATCTGAATATTTTTAGTCTGTGGTGGTTTAAATCCTTGGATATGGAACCCTTGAATACAGAGGATTGATTATATGTTTTAATTAAGAAAGGTTATGTATTCAGCCAGAGGTGAGAAATTAAAAAAAGAAGAAAGGTTAAGATATTTGCCCAAGGGCACACAGTAAGTGGCAAACCAGGCCTCACACCCAAGTGTGTTTGACTTCAGAGCTGAGGAAATTTTTTTTTTTTTTGAAATGGAGTCTCGTTCTGTTGCCCAGGCTGGAGTGCAGTGGCATGATATTGGCTCACTGCAACCTCTGCCTCCCGGGTTCAAGCGATTCTTCTGCCTCAGCCTCTTGAGTAGCTGGGACTACAGGTGTGTACTACCATGCCTGGCTAATTTTTGTATTTTTAGTAAAGATGGGGTTTTACCATGTTGGCCAGGCTGGTCTCGAACTCCTGGCCTTGTGGTCCACCTGCCTTGGCCTTCTCAAGTGCTGGGATTACAGGCGTGAGCCACCACGACTGGCCCAGAGCTGAGAATTTTTAACCTCCTGTGCCACTGTGCCTCCACGGATGGATAATAAACTCCTTTTGCACGTGAGCTGTGTCTCCCACATCTGCTATACCCCTCTGAGGATCTAGCTCGGTACTCTCTAGCCACATATTACAAAGATCTTGTATGTCTTTTACTTAGTATACAGTTGTTTTTCTCCCCAAAGGTGATGGGGATCTCATTTCTTAGAATTTACAGCAAAAATATTATTAAAATGCTTAGAGGAAGAGAAGTTCCATTTAATGAAATTTCCTAGTTTACCAGGAATGAACCCCCCATCCTCCCTGTGCCCACCATTATTGTTAAGGATCTGAAGATATCCTTAATTGGCTTCCTGCCTTAGGACACTGTGTTGGGTGTGCTTGAGGCTCTTGCTGTAACTCCAGTCATTGCTCTAGAAGGACCCTGGAAGATTCTCTGATACTCTAGGCTAGTGTGTCTCAAACTAACTGTAAAGGAGCAGTTTTTTTGTTTGTTTTGTTGTTGTTGTTTTGTTTTTGTTTTTGTTTTGTAAATTTCCAATCTGCTGTTGACCAATACCTTGGTAAAACACAGTAAAGAAAATTATATGAAAGACATGGAAAATACAAGTCCCAATTTTTAAATAGCAGGTTAGGTTAAATATTAGATTTAAAGAGCTCATTAAGTAACAAAATATTCTGTCCAGTTGCTGTAAATGTTTCTAAATGCATGCTCTCAGTGAGGTGCAGTGGCTCACACCTGTAATCCCAGCACTTTGGGAGGCTAAGGCAGGCAGATGACATGAGGTCAGGAGTTCAAGACCAGCCTGGGCAATATGGCAAAACCCCATCTCTACTAAAAATACAAAAATTAGCCGGGTGTGGTGGCGCATGCCTGTAGTCCCAGCTACTTGGGAAGTGGAGGCATGAAAATCGCTTGAACCGGGGAGGCGGAAGTTGCAGTGAGCTGAGATGGCGCCACGGTACTCCAGCCTGGGCGACAGAGTGAGACTCTGTCTCAAAAAAAAAAAAAAAGAAGCATGCTCTCAATGTATGCCTTTATTCTTTATTGCAGACTGATAATGATTAATAAAGAGATTGTGCTCCCTCCCCACAGCCCCATCAAGGTTAGGCTGCTCAGGGTTTCCTGAAAAAAAAAAAAAAAAAAAAAAAACCTAAAAAGAGAGACTAGCACCTGTCCACAGGACACACTTTGAATAGCTCTGCTCTGGGCCAGCATTTCCCAAAGGGTGTAGTACATAAGACGGTTTTAGATTGCATGTGGACAAACTTATCTTTTTAACTTTAGGTTAATAGGTCTGTTGATTCTTCAATTTATTTCAAAACTACAACTAGTACATCACACTATAGTTTCTGAATATTTTCGGAATGAGTAAAAAGTGAAAAAAATACAGAAACTAAGCAAAAATAAGTCAATTTAAAGGAAAAGACTATCCACTGGGCCTGGTGTCTAGGAAAAAAATTTTAAAAAGAAAAAGAGCAAATAATAGAAGTCAGTGGTGGCTAATACAAATAGGATGCTAGCCACATATGTAATCTTAATTTTTCTAGTGGACACAGTAAAAAAAAGAAAAACAGGCGAAATTAATATAATACAGCTTATTTAGCCTAGTATATTCCAAAATATTGTCTTTCAGCATGTAATTAATTAATTAATTTTGGGGGGAGCGGGAAACAGAGTCTCTGTCTATCCCCCAGGCTGGAGTGCAGTGGCGTGATCTCAGCTCACTGCAACTTCTACCTCCCCGGTTCAAACGGTTCTTATGCCTTAGCCTCCCAAGTAGCTGGAATCATAGGCACGTGACACCACGCCTAGCTAATTTTTGTATTTTTAGTAGAGACAGGGTTTCACCACGTTGGCCAGGCTGGTCTCGAACTCCTGACCTCAAGTGATCCACCTGCCTTGGCCTCCCAAAGTGCTGGGATTACAGGTTTGAGCCACCGCGCCCAGCCCTTTCATCCTCTTATATACCAAGTTCTCTCCCTTAACCACACTTTGCTTCCTCAAAGTAGGTAAAATTTGGCAAAACAAACAAACAACCCCGGCTTCCCCTGTGTGAAACTAGGTCCTTCACAGTCCTCTCCAGGGATGAACATTCCTTCTCTCTCTGCTCAGAGAACCAGACAGCACATTAGATTTCATCATCTTCCCCACCGCCCTCTGCTGTGGGCTACCCCGAGCCTGCCGCCCTTGCTGTCAGTACTAAACCTCCAAAGTTCATCAGCTCTGTGTGTAGTCCGTTTTTTTTTTTTTCTCTGTGTGTAGTCCTTTTTTTTTCTTTGTAGAGGCAGGGTTTCGCTCTGTTGCCCAGGTTGGAGTGCAGTGCTGCCATCACAGCTCACTGCAGCCCCAGCCTCTCAGGCTCAAGCGATCCTCCCACCTCAGCTCCCAAGTAGCCAGGACCACAGTGAGTGCCACCATGCCTGGATCATTTTTGAATTTTTTTTTTTTTTAATAGAGACAGGTCTCATGCTGGGATTACAGGCATGAGCCACCTCACCTAGCCTCAGCATGTAATTAATATTAAGCATTATTAATGAGATACTTGGCATTCTTTGCAGCAAGTCTTTGAAATTCCGTGTGTATTTTACACTTCTGGTGTGTCTCCATTTGGACTGTTTGCGTTTCACGTGCTCAATAGCCAGCGGTGGCTGGTGGCTACTGTATTGGACTACACTGACCTAGAACATTTCCATCGCGCAGGGAGTTTTGTGGTCTACATTGAGTCTCGTGACTAAGTATTCAGTGTGATGACTATGCTGTCAAGTATGGTGTGAAGCACAGTATGTGTGCTGTGGTAGTGAGTCCAGCTTGGATCTCTTCTGCATGGATGTAGAGGAAATGGAAACACACTTTGATGAAATGGGCTCCCTGATATGAGGCAAAGCAGGCCCGGATCCCCAGGCTTTCAAAAGGATAACCTGATTTTGCTTTCCCCAGCCTGGGTGAAGGGAGTGCACCGAGGCTGTGACTAGTGGGTCCTCACACAGATCATTGTCTTGGGGACCTGATAGACTGTGGAAAGGGGATGGATTTGGCTTTATGGGAATTATTAAGCTGTTATCGAGGAAAAGTGCTAAGGTTTGAATGTCCATTCCAAAACTCATGTCAAAATCGCCATTGTGATGGCATTAAGAGATGGGACCTTTAAGAAGTGAGTCGGCCATGGGGCTCTGCCTTCATGAATGGATTATTGTTGAAAGTGGATTCGGTTTGGCCCCCATTTGCTCTCTCTGTATCATGGGCTTGCTTGCCCTTCTGCCATGTTTTGATGCAGGAAGAAGGCCCTCACCAGATGCCAAGCAGATGCTGACACCACCAGCATCCAGAATTGTAAGCCAAGTAAATTTCTGTTTGTTATAAGTTACCCAGTCTGTGGTATTCTGTTATAGCCACTGAAAACAGACTAAGACAGAAAGCATAGTATTGAAAAACATGGAACCATAACTGTGGGAGGAGAGAGCTGTATTAGCCAGCTTAGGATCTCCTGGGTTTGGTGTTGGGGTCGGGATAAGGAATCCCTGCTGCTGGGTAGGGTCTGCTGAGTTGGGATTCTGTGGGCTCTGTGAGGTTAGATCTGGTCATCTCCCCTAGCTGGTGTCATGTCTTCCTAGTGCCTTGTCCACAGAAGCCACTTGCTGATTCTAACCAACAGGTACTGAATGACTGGTAAGACAGATGCCCTAACTCTGGGAAGCACACTGTTAAACAGGAAAGTTCCAGTGTATCTGGGCTGGTTCTGCCTCCATCTTTCTAGGTTTGATGTGAAAGAGCTACCATTAGTTACAGATGGCTTTAGTGGACTGATTACCCAGCACCTGATTCAGGGCCTGCAGGATGAGCCCCTTCCCAGACCAGCCTGTCTCCTTCCTGAGCAGTTGGTCTGTCTTCACTATTGGACACTGATTCCTTCAGAATTGACTCTTGGTTTAGCAACTCAACCAGTGTGGTACTCTGGTCACTATGGTAGATGTATGGGATTAACTTCCTTTTCAGCTCCATTTTTTATCCCTACCCTTGTTTTTCTCTTTCTCTCCTACTTTCTGTATTTATTTCTACTGTATTTTATATAAGCAGTCTTAATCCTTTCTGGAAGGAGGGAGGGAGGGCAGGAAATGTCTTTGCAACTGGAGTCTCACCAGGCACCTGCAGCCCTTTATTAAGCAGTGCTCTATGTCCCTGTTTCAGAACAACACCTTAAAATGTGCTATTAACTTGAAGTAACCATCTGAATCGTAAACTGGGCAAAACCGAATTCTCCTGCTGTGCTTATTCTTAAAAACAGCCCCCCATGGGGTTCGTGTATGTTCTCTTTCTTCAGTACCTAGCACATTTTCAGCACTACACTTACCAGAGGGAAAGTGTATTGTTCATGGGGATAGCATCACCTCTTAGCAGGTTTTGCTCTTTTTTACTCTATTAATTGTATTTGTTTAGTTTTCTTGATCACTAGTCAGGGGTGACAATGGGTGGTGAAATATTATGACAACCTTCAGTGGAAAATTTCCTTGTACCTGGGTAATTTTTTCCCCCAGTGGAGATGTGTGTTATGAATAAAATTTAGCTTTGATCATTTTCATTAGCTAGGTAATAAATATTTTTAAGCAGTTGTAGCTGTGTCTACAGACCAAAAACTCTTTTTAAAAAATCACTAATTCTAGGCTGGGCATGGTGGCTTATGCCTGTAATCCCAGCACTTTGGGAGGGCGAGGCGGGTGGATCACCTGAGGTTAGGAGTTCGAGACCAGCCTGGCCAACATGGTGAAACCCCCTCTCCACTAAAAATACAAAAATTAGCCAGGTGTGGTAACGCACACCTGTTATCCCAGCTCCTTGGGAGGCTGAAGCAGGAGAATCGCTTGAACCTGGGAGACGGAGGTTGCATTGAACTGAGATTGTGCCACTGTACTCCAGCCTGGGTGACATAGTGAGACTCCTTCTCAAAAAAATAATAAATAAAAATTAAAAATTATGAATTTTAATTGCCATTTTCTTACTGCAAAACATGTTCCTGCTCTCCCTTTTTCCTCTCCTCACCCACCTAAATTTCCACTTCACTTGATTTTACTTTTGTCAGTCACAAATTTTTTTTCTGAAGAATAATTGCTGCTGCTTTTTTTTTTTTTTTTTTTGAGACGGAGTCTCCCTATGTTGCCCAGGCTGGAGTGCAGTGGCCGGATCTCAGCTCACTGCAAGCTTCGCCTCTCGGGTTCACGCCATTCTCCTGCCTCAGCCTCCCGAGTAGCTGGGACTACAGGCGCCCGCCACCACGCCCGGCTAATTTTTTGTATTTTTTAGTAGAAATGGAGTTTAGCCAGGATGGTCTCGATCTCCTGACCTCATGATCTGCCCGTCTCAGCCTCCCAAAGTGCTGGGATTACAGGCTTGAGCCACCGCGCCCGGCCTGCTTCTTCTTAATAGTCCATTGAGCTTCACATATCCCTAATCTTCTGGGATGAGATTAACCCTTTTTATAGAAAAACAATTAAGTGAGAAAAATGGACTGCTTCACTATAGCTTGTTCAACTTTAATTTCTCCTAGTTGTGTTTTAGTTTCTCTGTTTCAACTGAGGGGCCCAAGGGTTCTCAGTGCCTTTCTACTTGGGAGTGTTGAATGTCCTTTGTGGTACATGGTTTTATCTTTACCGCTTAAAAATCAAAAGGATTATTTACACTTTGGCATGTAAAGATTATATCAGAGCAAACAGCTCTTCATTCAAGCAGAGATAAGACACGCAAGGTACAACACTGTCCAATAGAACTTTCTGTGATGTTAGAAATGTTCTAGGTCTGAACTGTTCCATATGATGGCCACTAGCCACATGTGGCTGTTGAGCACTGAGAAACTGAGTTTTTAATTGTTTCTAAATTTTAAAAAATTAAATTTGTATCAGCACATATAGTAGTAGCTTCTGTATTGGACTGTATAATTAACTAGATGTTGTCTAACATCGACAGATTAGAATCAGGAATGAGGAATGAGTTTCAGATCTCAAACAAGTTACTTCAAAGCCAGCTATTCTTGGTTTCTCCTGTACAGGCTTTGGTATTTGGCACTTGTCATTCGGCCACTCTCAGATGCTGGTAGGCCACCAAGAACAGAACCAGCAGTTAGCTCCTTGACACTGTATCAGGTCTGTAGGACAATGATTGAACTTGTAGACAAGACTTGTTCCTGGCTCTGTGGTGGCCCTGGAGTGCCCACAGTCAGCCAACCCTCTCTGTCCCTGTCTCAACTTTTCAACCTGGCACAACTGAAGAGTAAAAACTGGAGCCAGGGTCTTTGGTTTCACAACTTGATTGGAGAAACCAGATTGACTTAAAAGCCATTACCAAACCGTTAGATAAAACCAGTAGCTAGCTATACAGGATTTGGGTGAGCTGTGGGCAGAGCTTTTCCGGCAAAAGGTTGACAGGGACCTCAACCACACCCTAGGCCAGAGAACCCCATGGCAGGAAGTGAGGTTGGTGGGGGCATTGGATGCCTCTGCTGAGTTAATCATGTTCCCTATTCTCTAGCAAGTACTCGGTAAAATGGATAAGTCTAAGCTCTTTCATTCTAGCTTGCTCCTTACAAACCGTGGCCTCAGACATTGGCCCCTAGAACTCAGTTGCTTGTCTGTACAATGAGATTGTACACAAAGTGGTCTTACTGGTGCGTTCCAACTCTGAGATGCTGTGATCCTCCACAGCTGGCCTAGGAAGCAGAGGGAAGTGTATAGCTGCTATCCACCCTTCTTGTTAGCAGGATCACCAGCCACATGGCTTAGAATGACCCCCCTATTACAGCCAAACCTGAGGATTTTGCCTCCTTTATCTCTCATGACCGCATCCCCATGGCCAGTGCTTTGGGTCAGACTCTTGTCATCTAGAGCCTCACCAGTATCAGAAGAACCTTAGGGATCTCTGTCCTTCTGTCCAGGTCACCCTCCCTGTCATGGATCCATCATGTCATTCTCTTGCTTTAATCTCCTCTGACACTTGCCTAGCACTACTTAAAGAGTGTATTCTAAACTGCTGTTGGAGTTTTCAGGCATGTTGGAATGGGGCTCCCATTTACCCCTCTACCCCCATCTCTCTGGCCTGTGACCACTCCTGCTCAGAATGTTCAGCACACTTTTCACCTGACTGCTGGTGTACGTGCTGTTCTCTTTGCCTGGAATTCTTTTCCTCTCTGCATCTGCCATCTTCATTCCTGTCTACCCTGTTCATCTTTCAGTACCTGGCTCACACCTCACCTCCTCCCTGAAGCCTTCCCTAACCACACACACTTTTGGTGATTTTTTTCCCTTCTTATTCATTTTCCATTACAGCATTGATTATGAAAATGTAGATAAATCATGTGCAAATAAAACTGGGATTGGCACTTGGAAACTAAAGTACACGAATCTTAAGTGCACAGTCTGATGAATTTTTATGTATACAACCATGTAACCCACACCCAGATCAAGATGTTAAATATTTCCAGTACCCAGAAAGCTCCTTCATGCCTCCTCCTCGTCAATACTTCTCTCAAAGGTAACCACTAGTCTCACCTCTTTTCACTATAGATTTGCTTCGCTTATTCTTAAATTGTATTAAAATAGATTCATTTAGGAGATACTTTTTTATTGTGATAAAATGTATGTAACATAAAATTTACCATTTTAGCAATTTTTAAGTGTACAGTTCCTTGGCATTAAGTACATCCATGTTGTTACGCAGCCACCACCACCATCCATCTCTAGAACTTTTTCATCAAGTATATCCTTTTTTGTGTCTGGTTTTTTTTGTTTTCCCACTTGACATTATGTCTGCAAGATTCACCTATGTTATAGGTACCATTGGTTCATTTCTTTTTATTTCTGAGTAGTAGTACTTTGTGTGACTATACCACAATTTGTTTTATCAATTGTTTTATCAATTCTCTTGCAGATGGACATTTTTTTTTTTCCAGTTTTTTGTTCTTTTGACTAAAACTGCTGTGAACATTATGCTTATGCAGATACCTTGATGCCCATACATTTCTGTTGGGTACATACCTAGAAGTGGAATGGGATCTGAAATGTCACTTCATAGATTCCATATAAAGAGTGTTTGTAACCTCCTGAATCAAAACATAAGTTCCATTCTGTGAGATAAAATGACACATCACAAAGCATTTTCACAGATAGCTTGCTTCTAGTTTTTATCACTTGATATTTGATTTTTTCTTATAGGCCTCAATGGGCTCAGAAATGTCACCTCGTAGATTCTACAAAAAGAGTGTTTCCAACGTGATAAATCAAAACACAGGTTCCATTCTGTGATAGGATAGGCATGTGTTCAGCATTAGCGGATATTGCCAAACCATTTTCTAAAGTGGCTTATATTCATTTCTTATTGCTGCTATAACAGATTATTACAAACTTTAGTGGCTTAAAGCAAAATAAATTTATTATCTCATAATTCCGAAGGTCAGAAGTCTTAAAATCAAGGTGTCAGCAGAGCCTTTCAGGAGGCTCAAAGGGAGAATCTGTTTCCTTGTCCTTTCCAACTTCTTTTTTTTTTTTTTTGTGACAGAGTTTCACTCTTGTTGCCCAGGCTGGAGTGCAATGACACGATCTTGGCTCACTGCAACCTCCACCTCCCGGGATCAAGCGATTCTCCTGCCTCAGCCTCCTGAGTGGTTGGAATTATAGGCATTCACCACCACACCCAGCTAATTTTATAATTTTAGTAGAGACAGGGTTTCTCCATGTTGGTCAGGCTGGTTTTGAACTCCTGAACTCAGGTGATCTGCCCGCCTTGGCCTCCCAAACTGCTGGGATTAAAGACTTGAGCCGCCGCGCCCGGTTGTCCTTTCCAGCTTCTAAAGGCTGCCTGCGTTCCTTGGCTCATGGCTCCTTCCTCTGTCTTCAAGGCCAGCATCATAGCATCTTCCAATCTCTTTCTCTCTTGCCCCTTCCTCTCCCTCCCTCCCAGCTCTACTTCCATTGTTACATCTCTTCTCTCTAACTCACCTACCTCTGTTGTGATTACCTTGGGCCTACTTGGAAAATCCTGGATAATCTCCCCATCTCAAGAGCCTTAACTTGATCACATCTGCAGAGGCCTTTTTGTTATATGGGATAGCATATTCACAGGTTCTGGGAACTAGAACAGCGACAGCTTGGGGCCATTCTTTTGCCAGCCACGTGGCTGTGCCATTTTGCATTCCCACCACAGTGCCTGAGAGTTCTAGTTCCTCCCCATCTTTGTCAGTACTTGATATGGTCAGTCTTTTGAATTGTAGCTATGCTGGTGGAGATGTAGGGGCACGTCCAAGGCTGCCACCCCAGACATCCTCCTTTGCTCCAGTGATAGCTTTATTGCAACTTAGAAGCATTATATTATGAATATTTGTTGACATTCCTCTGTCTTGGCCAAACTAAGCACCACTTCATGAGCAGGCTATATAGTAGCTAATTTAATAAATGGTCCTTGGATGTGAAGAACTGACTGAGGGCAGTTTTCAGCAGAGTGGGGAAGCAGAGCTAAAGATATAAATGAAAGCCCATGCTTCCAGTCTCAACTCTGCTCAGTCCCCCTGGATCTGAGGGAGGTAGGATTTCCCTCAAATAAAAATAGGAGTAGAGCAAAGAACCTGACTTCCACCTTCTGCACACTTTTGTCTTTCCCAAGATAGTTAATCTATAAGTGAGTAATGCCCTGGAAGGAAATTTGGGCCTTGACTCCTATGGGTGTTGGTTGGAAATGACTTCGTTGTATATGTAAAGGAGAGGAAAATATAGTTCCAGCTGGCTACTGGGGAGTCTGATCTTGGACCCTTTGCAGGGACTCAGGTTTTCCTTTTCCTTGGACTCTGCTCATGTAGCAACATACTGCAGCTTCTTACTTACAGAAGGAAAGACTACAAGGTAAGTAATGTTTTCTTGATCTCAGGGAATGTCATGTGTGTAGACTTAAACCTGCCTTGGAAACTTGAGGTTGGAACGTCTGCAGAAAGTGAAGCCAGAGTAGAGATGAATTTTCAATGCCCCTGGACACAAGATGGTGGGCACAGATGTCTTCGTACTAGAGAAAGAATCTCAGAAGGTGGGATCAGTATTAGACATAAGGCAGACAGGATCATGGCTTCTTTCGGGAGCATCCTGATCCAAGTAAGCACTTTCTGTGTTCTGTTTCATTCCCTAGTTTACTTTGCTGGGCACACACCTGGTTTCATGAGGGCTGTAAGGTTTCCAGGCCTCATTCTTATCTTTCTAGGCTGCTGAGGTGTTGGCAGCATTCCTGCAGCTTGGCATTGCTGTGACCTGAGTGAGAGAGAAAGAGAGAGAGAGTGAGAGTGTGTGTATGTGTAAACTTGCAGTGTGGCAGAGAACTTCCTTGGCCCTCACAAGGTCAACCAAAACCTGGCTGGTTGGTATTTGGATCAAAAGGGAGTCGGTCTTTGAAGAAAAACATGATCTCAGGATAGGAGGTACTGCGACAGGCCTATGCCAGAGTTATTGGTCCCTGTTTAAAAATGTACTGACAGTGTCACAGCTTTAGTAATTTAGTAAGTACATGTGTGATTTACAGGCTGATCTGAAACAAGCTGGCTGTGCCAGAGTGGGGCACACCTGGGCCTTGAGTAGTGTGGGTGGCACACACACCATGAGGGTGGGGACAGCCTGAACCAAACTGTGGCCGTGTGTTTATGGAGTGCTGCTGACTTCTTGAACATCCACTTATCTCTGCCTGCTGTGTTTGAGATGTGGAAAATGTCAGGTGGCAGCATTCATGCTGAGAACTGTCCCTCTGGGATTTGTACTCCCTCTTTACTCCCTGCCATCCAGGTCTGGAGGTGATCTCGAGAAAGAATATGGGGTAAGCTGTCCTCTGTAATCAGGTGGGTGTTCACTTTCTCCAGGACAGGCACTGGATCTCTGCTCAACATTCTCTGGGGCTGGAGGGGCACCCTTCACCTCCTGGGTCAGGAAGCTCTTTATGTTGATACAAACATGTCTCCTCTTGCTACCCACCCTGTGGAGAGACCAGACAACCCCTTGGCATCCTTTTCACAAAACCTCTAAGTCTCCTTAAATGTGGGGACTAAGAGCCTTTCTGTGGCCTACACCACTTCCAGTTGTTCAAACCCTCCTGGTGTAACTTTTTATTTGGAATTTACTCCTGCGACATTGGTGTCTCCCTTCTCTAACTGTTTGCACAAATTGTCCATAATGTAGCCCTTTCATCTCGGTTAAGAATTTACCACTTAATACCTTAATCTGATCACTTACTGGCTTGGCCACTAACTAGCTATAGAACCCGGCCACAGGTTAGTTTCTTGGCCTCTTCTTTATCTGTGAAATGGGAACATATCTGAAGTACTTCATGGGGTTGAAGGAGGATTATGAAGTGATGCATGGAAAGTGTTTGTAGTGCAGTGTCTTGCACAGAGGTAGTACTCTGTGAAGTAGGAGGGGTGCTTATTATCATCCATGTAGCCAGTACAAGGACCCAGGCTGGATATCTGTGGACATAAAAAAGATTTTTTTTGTTATAGTATACACTTATATCAATATAGTTATATTAATATATTTATATATGGTCTTTGCCTTCCAGGGAGCTAGTAACCTAGTGAGACAGGTTGTCTCTAACTTACTGTAATCCAAGTTAAGCATTGATAAGCACCATAAATAAAAATAGAAAAATGGACTGTAAGGCTATAGATGAACAGTTCATTCTGGCTGAGAGCTGGGGTCAGTTTTTGTGCATTTATGAGTCGCCAAGGCAAGTGATTTCTTTGGGAGGGACAGTCATTTATACTTTGGTGGCCCATGGTTAGCAGGACAGCACTTCCCACCTGGAAGTGGCCTCTATCTTTGACCACATTCTTCAGTTTCTGCATAGAAATGACATTTCTTTTTCTCCCACCTAGAGCTTAATTTATGATTGAAATTCTTGAAGTATACAGTGATGCCCTATTCAGGAGGCTGTCTAGCCAGTAGCATTCCTTTTTATTCCTCGCCTAATGCAACACTGACAGTAGCATTCATTTTTCTCTTCCTATAAGTATGTCAAAGTCTCTTATCCTAGGTCCTAGTTCTTACTGTCCTAGGTGAACTTTCTCTTCCCACTTTGTGTCGTTAGTATTTTTCCACAGACATAGAAGAAGAAAAGAACACTCTTATTTTTTGGCCCCACCCCTCTTTGGCACACATTACTTAGGTGCTTCACCCCACGCATTGACCCAGAGCTTAAGAGAAGGTCCTCTGACTGTCTGGAGCTGTGGAAACTGCACATGGCTTTTGGCAAGAGAATTGTGTGTTGTGCTTTAAGTTTTTAAGTTTAAGAGTTTATACTCTGTACTGGACAATATGGTAACTAATTCCATGTGTGGCTACTTAATTAAAATTAAATGAAAGTAACAATTGGGTTTCTTGATTGCACTAAGCCACGTTTCAAGTGCTCATTAGGCCAATTGGATGGCACAGATATAGAACATTCCTGTCATTGCAAAAAATTCCATGGGACAGTGCTGGTCTAGGGGGTTGCCTTACAGTTGTAGGCTACTAATAGGAAAGAATGATGTTCATTCAGGCTTCAGTGGTTTATATTTTCCTCCCGAATGACCCAAGTTGAATATCTAAGCTTTAAATCGCATCAACTAATGCAATTAAAATATTTTAACCTCCTTAAATTTGAATACAAAAAGGGTATTCATTTTCTGAAGTCTTTTTTGTGCTGCCTAATTACCCTGAAGCAGATATCAAGTGTGGATTCTTAGAGGTGAGGACCTTAATTTGTTTTTTATTGTGGTAGAATATATGTAACATAAACTTCACCACTTTAACCATTTTAAGTGCACAATTTAGTGGCATTAAATACATTCACAGTGTTGTGTAACCATTATCACTATCTGTTTTCAGAACTTTCTCCATCATCCCAAATACAACATATACCCGCTAAATAATAACTTCCCCTTCCACCTCCCCCCAGTCTACTTTCTGTCTCCCTGCATTTGCCTATTCTAGGTACCTCATATAAGTGGAATCATAAAAAATTTATCCAATGTACTGACTCATTTCACTTAGCATAATATCCTCAAGGTTCATTCGTGTTGTATGTATAAGTAGTATGTGTCAGAATTTTTTTCTTTTCTTTTTTTTTTTTAAGAGACAGGGTCTTGCTCTGTCACGGGAGACTGGAGTGCAGTGATGTGATCATAGTTCACTGTAACCCCAAACTCCTGAGCTCAAGTGATCCTGCCACCTCAGCCTCCCCAGTAGCTAGCACTATTGGCGTGCACCACCGTGCCTGACTAATTAAAAAAAAAAAAAAATTGTAGAGACAAGGTCTCCCTATGTTGCCCAGGCTGATCTTAACTCCTGACCTTAAGCAATCCTCTTGTCTTAGCCTCCCAAATTGTTGGGATTACAGGTACGAGCCACTGCACCCAGCCAGAATTTCTTTTCTTTTTTTCTTTCTTTTTTTGAGAAAGAGTCTTGCTCTGTCGCCCAGGCTGGAATGCAATGGCACAATCTCAGCTTACTGCAACCTCCGTCTCCCGAGATCAAGTGATTTTCCTGCCTCAGCTTCCCGAGTAGCTGGGATTACAGGTGCCCACCACCATGCCCGGCTAATTTTTTGTATTTTTAGTAGAGATGGGGCTTTGCCATGTTGGCCAGACTGGTCTCGAACTCCTGACCTCAGGTGATCCACCTGCCTCAGCCTCCCAAAGTGCTCACATTATAGGCGTGAACCTCTGCGCCCAGCCTTCTTTTCTTTTTAAGGCCAAATAATCTTTCTTTGCATAGATATACCACATTTTGTTTATCCATTCATTTGTTAGTAGACATTGGGGTTGCTTCCCCCTTTTGGCTACTGCGAATAATGCTGCTATGAACATAGGTGTGCACATATCTATTTGAGTCCCTGCTTTCAGTTCTTTTGGATATATACCCAAAAGTGGAATTACTGGATCATATGGAAATGCTATTGTTTGACCCTGTTTTGTGCTGGGGGAGAAGTGGGGAGACAGGGTGGGTCTTGCTCTGTTCCCCAGGCTGAAGTTCACTGGTGCAGTCGTAGCTCACTGCAGCCTCAAATTCCTGGGCTTAAGTTATCCTCCTACCTCAGCCTCCAAAGTAGCTGGAAAAACAGTGACTTGTCACCATACTCAGCTCTAATTTTTAAATTTTTTGTAGAGATGTGGTCTCACTATGTTGTCAAGGCTGGTGTCTGAATTCCTGGCCTCAAATGATCTTCTCGCCTCCGCCTCCCAAAGTGCTGTAATTACAGACATGAGCCACTGTGTGTGGCCTTGGCCCTGATTTAAAAAAAACAGAAAAACTTAAAATCATTGTTGAGATATAATTCACAGTAACATAAATTTCATCCTTGTGCAATGTACATACAGCTCAGTCGTTTTTAGTATATTCATGAGGTCATGCAATCATCTCCACTAGTCACTGATTTTTTATTTTTTTTTTAGACGGAGTCTCACTTTGTTGCCCAGGCTAGAATGCAGTGGTATGATCTTGGCTTACTGCACTGCCTGGGATTACAGGTGTGAGCTACCGCGCCCGGCCTAGTCACTGATTTTTATAGCCTCTTAGGAACTAAAGGGAGAGAGAGAATCTAGAAAGTGGCTTGGGTGCAAGGAAGGGAGCTTTCAGGATTATGTATGATACTCTTAAAACAGGATATTTGTTAATCCCAGCACTTTCCAAGGCCAAGGCAAGCAGATCGGTTGAGGTCAGGAGTTTGAGACCAGCCTGGCCAATGTGGTGAAATCCCATCTGTATTAAAAATAGAAAAATTAGCTGGGTGTGGTGGCGCATGCCTGTAATCTCAGCTACTTGGGAGGTTGAGGCAGGAGAATTGCTTGAATCCGGGAGGTGGAGAATATTTGTACCAATTCCATGAAATGCCTCATAATCTTTAGCAATAATCCTCTGCCCACTGTGAGGCTTTCCAACCTGAAGGTTATAGAAAGGCTCCCCTGCTACCTGACATATTTTCGGCTACTTGTGAGGCCTTGTTTTATGGAACGGGATGTTGAAGAACCTCACAAATGGGTCAGACTTCCCAGCAATGCTCTGGAAGCCTGCTAATATAGGAGCAGACAGGTGTTCATGTGCTATAAGCTTTGTCATATGGCCTTCCCTAGCAGGGAACTGCTTCTGTTCCTTCTCTGGTTCTGGCCCTAAATTCTAAAGCTGCTTGCATTTCCAAACAAAGCAAGTTGTTTATAATAAATGCCTTAAATATTTGATTTTCAGATTCATATTGCTCTGCTTTGGAACAAGGATACAACTCCTCTGCTTTTGTTATTACAAGCCATTTATACATATACCAGGGTGCTCTAGTTTTCACTTGTTCTCATCCTTTAGTTGTGGTTTTAAGCTTTGGACATGGGTTTATTGTGGTTTTCAGATACATGGCCAGCTTTCTTTTCTTTCTTTTTCTAATACATCATACAATTCACCCCTTTAAAGTGTTCAGTTCAGTGGATTTTAGCATATTAAGTCATGCAACCATCACCACAATCAATTCCAGAATATTTTCATCACCCCAAAAAGAAATCCCTCACTTGTTTTCCCCCAAACCCCTGCCCTAGGCTACCCAACCACTAATCCCAGTCTCTGTAGATTTTTGACCAGCGTTCTTGCATTCTTGATTAATGGTGAATTTTTTTTTTTTTTTTTTTTTTGAGACAGAGTCTTGCTCTGTTGCCCAGGATGGAGTGCAGTGACGCGATCATGGCTCGCTGTAACCTCCACCTCCCGGGTTCAAGCAATTCTCCTGCCTCAGCCTCCCGAGTAGCTAGGACTACAGGTGTGTGCCACCATGCCAAGCTAATTTTTGTATTTTTAGTAGAGATGGGGTTTCACCATGTTGACCAGGCTGGTCTTGGACTCCTGACCTCAGGTGATCTTCTGCCTCAGCCTCCCAAAGTACTGGGATTACAGGCGTGAGCCACCACACCTAGGCTAATGGTGACTTTCTTCCTCTCTAGGTTATAGTATAAGCCACCACCCTTTTTCCATCTCTTCCATTTTTCTCTTTTCCCCTTCCCTCCCTCCCCTCTTCTGATATTAGCAGGTTAGCTCTAAATTCTCCTTAATTAACTCCCAAACTGGATGAATTGGTGGATGTGGCACAACTGCAAGAATTCATCCAACAAACCAGGGATGGACAAATAGTGTGTTTGAGCCCTCGAACACCCTTCTAAGTCATCTGCCTTCATTCTGTCACTATGAGGCCAGCCTTCTTTTCACTGGCTGGGAGGCTGCAGGGACTGAGAGCTAGGCCAGCAAGAGAGAACTGGGTGGAAGCTGCTCTCAGATTGATCAGTCACATGGACTGAGGAGCAATGAACTGAGATTTCAGTGTGTGGCCCATGTGAGTGAGTGCTGGGACAGAAATCAAATGCTTGCCTTACAAATGTAGTGTCCAGATGTATAAATTCAGCCACTGGATTCTCCTCTTAACAGAAACATTTAATAGTCAAATTAAAGTTTCAAAAATCAGTTTACAAATTACAGTCTGAAAATACCAGTATTTAACTTGAGAAGCACTGTTACTAGTACCTGGTACAGAGTAAGAACTCAATGATGTTAGCTGTTGTAAGGGCCAGGGGAAACTTCCCTTTTGCCCTCTGAAGGTTTGCTGAAAAGTGAACTCACAAAAGCAGATTAATTAGAGAAAAGGCATACACATTTTATTAATGTTTACACAGGGAGAACCGTGAATGACTACCTATCCCCAACAAGGTTCAGAGGCTTTACCATCCTGGCAAAATAAGTTATGAGAGGGGGGAAGAAGAGGAATTCTGTTGAGAGGATCACTAGGGAGAATAAATGGATCAGGGGACAAGATAACTTGTACACTATCTTGTGAAAGGGTCTTTCAGGTGTGGTTACATTCCTGGTCTTATAAGGAGGGGAAGAAAAAAATAAATGTTCCTTTTGGTGGGTCTGGACCTTAGGCAGATAAAGGAACTTCAGCTTCATCCTGCTTTGAGAGAGACATTGGTAGGGGAAAGCAGGGGAAGGTCAGAGAGACCTTGAGGCTTCTTCAGTTCAGTATGTCAAAGTGCCATATTTTGGGATATCTGCTTCTGAGCCCCAACACGGTTATTAAGAGGCCATATTTTATTGTATGCCTACTATATACAAGGCACAGGTTAGGTTTTGTGAAAAATGAGCCAAAGCTTCTTGAATGGAATTCAAGCCTTATTTATATTATAATGTGCAGGAGTTTAGCAGGTTAATTCTGGGGAAGCAGAGACTTGGTAGCATCCACGTTTTGCTTGTTTCTTTAGAACCATATATTTTATTAAATAAATTTTTATAAAACAATGTGTTGACTGTAGATACCATCAACACAGGAAAGGTTTGGTTAAGCTTAGATTCTTGCTGAGAATTGTAGATATTATAATTTCTTGTGGATAATTTAAAAAATTTATCATTTGCTATTAGCCACTGGTAGCTTTAATCAAGGCAAACCATCTTGCTCAAAACAAATAACCTTGACCAAAAAGGGTAGCCAGGGTCCTATTTAGTCTATCTACAGATTGTTTTTTGTTGAAAAGATATCAGTGTTTGTTCCATGCTATACATGTATCTCCTGTTTCATTACATCTCTATATTGCTGGGAATGAAACAAGTGCCAGCAGACCCTTGCTGTGGAATTTTCTGAGCCAGGTCAGAGAGAAGCACAGTGTACTCTTAGAACAAGATCTGTCCTGCCTTTTTTTGTATTCTGGAGTACACTTGGGGAGAAATAGAGTAAGCTGCTCTTTGGGGAGGAAGTTTGGGCTTTTGATTTATTTTGAAGGAGTTTAAGAAATGCTACCACCACGCCTGGCTAATTTTTGTATTTTTAGTAGAGAAGAGGTTTCACCATGTTGGCCAGGCTGGTCTTGAACTCCTGACCTCAGGTGATCCCCCCCATCTCAACTTCCCAAAGTGCTGGGATTACAGGTGTGAGCCACCACACCCAGCCAGTACTAGTTTTTTTTATTGCTAAAGAGTGTTCTGGGCCGGGCATGGTGGCTCACTCCTGTAATCCTAGCACTTTGGGAGGCAGAGACGGGCAGATCACTTGAGGTCAGGAGTTTGAGACCAACCTGGCCAACATGGTGAAACCCCATCTCTACTAAAAATACAAAAATCAACTGGGCATGGTGGTGGGCGCCTGTAATCCCAGCTACTCTGGAGGCTGAGGCAGGAGAATCGCTTGAACCTGGGAGGTGGAGGTTGCAGTGAGCTGTAACCACACCACTGCTCTCCAGCCTGGGCAACAAGAACAAGATTCCATTTCCAAAAAAAAAAAAAAAGACTGTTCCACTCACAGTGAATATACTACAGTGTTTTTGCTCCATTGCTGTTTTATCCATTCTCTCTTTTTTTTGTCTGAGATGAGGTGCCGTGGCGCCACCTGGGCGCATTGTAATCTTCGCCTCCCAAGCTCAAGCAGTCCCACCTCAGCCTTCTGAGGAGCTGGGACCACAGTCACGTGCCACCATGCCTGGCTAAGTTTTATTCATTTTCTCTCTGATGGATAGTTGGCCTATTTCCGGCTTTGGGCAATGATGAATAAAGATGCTGTGAACATGCATGTGCAAACTACCTTGTGGTCCTGTGTTTGCTTTATTTCTCTTGGGTAAATCCCTCAGGGTGGGATTGCTGGGTCATATGTATGTTTTAACTGTGGAAAGAACTGCCAAATCTTTTCCCAAGTGGTTGTATTCTTTACACCCTCACCTGAAGTGTATGAAAGTTCTGACTCCTTTGCTCCTTTGCTAGTACTTGCTATAGTCAATTTTTTGTGGGATTTAAATTTTTTTTTTTTGCCATTCCAGTATGTGTATAATGGTACGGGTTTCTCATTGGTTTTACCTTGCATTTCCCTAATGATTAAAGATGTTGAATGTTTTTTCATGTGTTGATTACCATGTGAAGTGTTTGTTCACTTTTTTTTTTTTTTTTTTTTTTTTCTATCTCCCAGGCTGGAGTGTAGACAGGGTTTCACTGTGTTGGCCAGGCTGGTCTCGAACTCCTAACCTCGTGATCTGCCCACCTCAGCCTCCCAAAAGTTCTGGGATTACAGGCGTGAGCCACCACACCCAGCCGGATTCAGCAACTAATTTCTACATCTTAAAGCTCCTACAAGTTTATGACACATTATTATGTGACAGAAATAGACTAAAAATAACTTTCTGTGCAAAAATAGTTCTGGAAGTCATGTCACAGGGCCCTTGGCCCAGCAGGGAGCCACTTTTAGCTGGAGCTAAAAGCCAGCATTGTAAATAGCATAGAATTGACTGTAAAGGGGCAAAAGGGAATGTTTTGGGACGATGGAAGTATTCTAAAACTTGATTATGGGGGTAGCTGCAAGACTCTATAAATTCACAGTGGTCACTTAAAATGGTTGAACTTTACAGTATGTAAGTTACACCTCAAAAAAACTATAGTAGAAAGAAAGGGAGAAGGGGGAACGAGAGAGGAGAGGAAAGGAAAAGGAATAGAAAAGCACAAATATAGGAGGGCATTGTTTTGTAAAAACCCATTTCAGCTACAGAAATATGTACATTGTAGATATGTATTTCTAATTGTGGAGTTATTAATGATCTAAAACGTTGGAAAGCTCCTGCTCCAAGGGAATGAGGTCTAGGGCAGTGCTTTGCAAACTTGATGGGAATCCCCTGGGGATCTTCTTATAATGCATTTCATATTCAATAGGTCTGGGGCAGGGACTAAGAGTCCACATTTTGAACAAGTTTCAGCTCATGCTGACATTGCTGGTCTGTGGACCTCACTTCTGAGTAGCAAGGACTAGGGCATAAATTGAGGCTGAGCTATTGAGAATACACAAACTTAAGACTGTCATTATTGGAAGGGTCTTTAGAAAAATCTAGTACAGTATTTCCCAAATGGACATTATCATGAGAACCTTCTGCGGGTACTTATTAAAAGCATAGATTCCTATAATCAAGACAGTATGATACTGGCATAAGGGTAGACAAACGTCAATAGAAGAGAATGCAGAGTCCATGTATAAGTAATTGAATATTTGACAAAGACATCAAGATAATTTAATGGAAAAAGAACAGTCTTTTCAGCAAATGGTGCTGGAACAACTGAATATCCATATGCAAGACATGACCTGTGATTGATACCTTGCATCATATATGAAAATTAACTCCAAAATAGACCTAAACCTAAAGCCATAAAACTTCTAGAAGAAAATACAGGAGAGGCCGGGCATGGTGGCTCACACCAGTAATCCTAGCACTGGGAGACCAAGGCGGGCAGATCACTTGAGGTCAGGAGTTTGAGACCAGCCTGGCCAACATGGTGAAACCCTGTCTCTACTAAAAATACAAAAATTAGCCAGAAATTGCTTGAACCCGGGAGGTGGAGGTTGCAATGAGCTGAGATCATGCCACTGCACTCCAGCCTGGGCAATAGAGCGAGACTCTGTCTCAAAAAGAAAAAAAAAAAAAAAGAACACAGGAGAAAACCTTCATGACCTTGGGGTACGCAAGGACTTCTTAGAACACAAGAAGCTCAAATTATAAAAGAAAAATTGATAAATCAAACTTCATCAAAAATTAATCTTTTCTTCAAAAGACACCATTAAAATTAAAAGGCAAATAAGATGAGGAGAAAATATCCACAATAAAAATGTCAGACAAAGAATTGTGTCCAGGCTGGGTGTGGTGACTCATGCCTGTAATCCCAACACTTTGGGAGGCTGAGGTGGGAGGATTGCTTGAGCCCAGGAGTTCGAGACCAGCCAGAGCAAGATGGTGGGACCTTGTCTCTGCAAAAAAAAAAAAAAAATTAGCTGGGGGTGGTAGGATGCACCTGTAGTCCCAGTTACCAGGGAGGCTGAGCCAGTAGGATCCCTTGAGCACAGGAATTTGAGGTGACAGTGAGCTATGATGATGTCATGGCACACTCTAGCCTGGGACACAGAGCGACATTCCATCTCAAAAAAAAAAAAAAAACAAAAAAACTATTGACCAACCTTCTTGTGAATAAAATATAAGCAAACAAAAACATCTTGCAGCTCAATAAGTAACCCAAAAAATGTGCAGATGTGAACAGAGGCTGGGCACAGCTCACACCTGTAATCCCAGCACTTTGGGAGGCCGAGGCAGGCAGATCACTTGAGGTCAGGAGTTTGAGGCCAGTCTGGCCAACATGGTGAAACCCTGTCTCTACTAAAAATAAAAAAAATAAAATAAAATAAAAATTAGCCGGGCATGGTGGTGTGCACCTGCAATCCCAGCTACTCGGGAAGCTGAGGCAGGAGAATCGCGTGAACCTGGGAGGCAGAGGTTGCAGTGACCCAAGATAGCGCCATTGCACTCCAGCCCAGTGGCAGTGTGAGACTCTGTCTCAAAAAAATAAATAAATAAATAAATAAAAGAAATTAGTTGCTGGATCCATAAGTTAAAATAATTTTGACCTTCTTAAACTCCCCTGTTGACTTGTGACATTTTTGAGCCTGGACTTGCTATTTGCTTGTGAGTTAGACTATGATGGTTAGCAGAGAGGTAAAATGATTTTAAATATTTTACTAAGTAATAGTCACATGTGTCTGAAATACTGTAATTTCTGAAAATAAGGCTAGATTTGTAAAGTTTTATTGCCTGAGACAGGCTCTGAAAGTCTTTTCCTTAAATGAATTAGAAGCCCAGAGTTGAATATGTTGTCTTAGTCTGTTTGTGTTGCTATAAAATAATGCCCGAAGCAAAGAGAAGAGGTTTATTTGGCTCATGATTCTACAGACTGTGCAAGAAGCATCTGATTGTAGTGAGGGCCTCAGGCTACTTCCACTCATGGCGGAAGGGGAAGGGGAGTCAGCATGTGCACAGACCACATGCAGAGATAGAGGAAGAGAGAGGGAGGAAAGGCATGTGCTGGGTTCTTTTTTACATCCAGCTCTGGAGGGACTCTCATGGGAACTAACAGAGCAGGAACTCTCGTTACCACGAGGATAGCACCAAACCTTCATGACCCAAACTCCTCCCACCTGGCTTTACCACCAATATTGGGGATGAAATGTCAACATCAGTTATCCAGACTATAACATATGTGTTACAGGTTTCTGATGTGAAGTGAAATATATTTTCCTTTGCAAACCATGCCTTTAAGGCAAGGCCTTGCCTTTCACCTCTAGGCAACTGTCACCCTCCCCACCAGTGTGTTATTCTGGAGTCAGACTGCCTGAGTTTGCAACACATCTCTGCCACTTACTGGTTCTGTGACCTCAGGAAAGTGTCTTAAGTCTCAGTTTCCCCACCTGGAAAATGGGGACAATAATAATACTTACTGTATAGATTTGTTAGGACAATCAAATAAGTATAGACATGTAAAGCATTTAGGGAGGCTGAGGCAGGAGAATTGCTTGAACCCAAGAGATGGAGGTTGCAGTGAGCCGAGATCACACCTCTGCACTCCAACCTGGGCAACAGAGTGAGACTGTCTCAAAAAAAAGCATTTAGGACTGTGCCCGACATGATCAATGTTGATTATTATCGTCATGATTATTATTGTTATCCTCATTATCATTATTTCTCTAAACTGGCTATTGTTGAAATCTCTCATTAAGCTATTTTCCATGCCTCCCAAATTATTTAACAACTAAACTTATCACTTTTCCCCCAAGTCTCCCAAGGCTACTTCCTATTTCTGCACATTTCTGCATACGATGCTAACCACTGTTCTCCTGGCTTCCCAGGCCCAAAACTTCAGATCTCCTTTGACTCTCTCCTCCCCACCTCCATTCAGTTGCCTATATGTGTAGCGTCTACCTTTTCATACTAGAATTATCCTTTCCTTTCCATTCAGATTCTGATCACCTCTCATCTGGATTATTCATTTATCGTGTAGCTGAAATGGGAGAACAAGGTTCCCGTGGGCCCAGCCCTGGACCCACCTGTGTGGGCTAGGGGACAGGAACAACTGGGAAGACAGGATTGGGTGCGGGGCATGTACATCAGCAGTGTGAGGGACCGGATAAGGAAAGGACAGTGAGAAAAAGGCTCTGAGAAGGACCGGCTACACCTTAGGGCCTGCCTGTATTTGAAATGCCTTTATTGGCTTTTGCGTATTCCTCACGGACATCTCTGCATACAATGAAGGTCTTAGGGTAATTTGGACGAAATGGCTTGTTACCAACTTGAATGATCACTTAGAAAAAAACTGTGCAGGCCTGTACGGTGGCTCACATCTGTAATCCCAGCACTTTGGGAGGCTGAGGCAGGTGGATCACTTGAGGTCAGGAGTTTGAGACCAGCCTGGCCAACATGGTGAAACCCCATCTCTACTAAAAATACAAAAATTAGCTGGGCGTGGTGGCAGATGCCTGTAATCCCAGCTACTTGGGAGGCTGAGGCAGGAGAATCGCTTGAACCTGGGAGGTGGAGGTTGCAGTGAGCCAAGATTGTGCCACTGCACTCCAGCCTGGGCAACAGAGTGAGACTTCATCACAAAAAAAAAAAGAAAAAAACTTGAGAAAGCATTTTACCCCGTTCCTGCTCTTTATCTTTGTTTCTTACATTTGGTGACCATATTGGCTATGTATTGTGTGCATACAACCATCACGTCCTGTCCTTAGCAGAGAACTCCAATTTTGAAACCTCAGAAGTTGGATATTGTGCTCAATGAAAGTACTCAGTGCCATAGTGATGAGCAGAATGTTGGGTTACCTTGGGAACACAGACGTACTTCCTTGTTACTATAAAAAGGGACACAGTGGCTGTGGTTGTAAGGCAACCTACATTTTACTGATTCTTTATGGTAAAAACGACGTGCCTGTAGGGAAATGCTGTATTTTTTAAGAACTTTGATCAGATGCATCAGACGTCCTTTTAGTGCTGATCAAATCAGGTAAATCCAGTTTTCAGTACTTAAGGGTTTTTACAGGTATCAAAGCTGTTTCCATCCATTCCTCTTCTCTTTCCTGTGCCCACAGTAAGTAGGCAGGATATTTGTTGTAAGACTCAGTATGAATTGTTTTCACCAACGTGGATTATGACTAAGAGTATAATTTATACTAATGTCCTTAGGAGGGGACTTATTTGCCTGGTGGGGCCTATATAGGTCATATGAAGGCAGATCGTGTGTGTTTGACCTCCTCAGGGTGGCCTATGGAGCAGAGTTGCCTGGCCAAGTAAGCCTTCCCACTCCAGATTGTGAGGCAGCTCAATGTATTTGCCTCGCTTGCAGGTTCCTACTATGGTTTCACTGCACTGCCATCTGGGAAAGGAAGGTTGGTGCAGTTTATTCCATAATAATTAAAAGCCTTACCACTACTAATAGGGTGTTTAGATACAGCCCTACTGGCGGGGTGTGGTAACTCGCACCTGTAATCCCAACATTTTGAGAGGCTGAGACAGGTAGATCATTTGAGGCCAGGAGTTCGAGACCAACCTGGCCAACATGTCAAAACCCCATCTCTACTAAAAATA